>NC_140945.1:2428466-2818466 GCF_014529385.1 Adiantum capillus-veneris
CAAGGTCACAAATGAACTTTGAGATACATTCACAAGGGGGAGACCAAGGATCAATTAGTTCGGGGCACAGCCAACCAGACTCGCTGAGAACTTTACCCTCTTAACTAGGAGAGTATGAGGCCAAGTCTGAAGTGAGAGCAATCCCATCTCAAAGACTTTTTCTAACAAAGTGATGGATTCACAAGGATTGATCAAGTTATTGTCCACCCCGGTGGCATGCACAATCACATTAGCAGAACTCCTCAGGTTACGACCAAACATGTGGACCACAGTAGGTAAATGCCTAGAAAAATTTGGAGTGAAAGACCCCACATTGAGGCTACAGGAAGGGATCAGAGAGTTGGACAGGCCTCAACTAAACACTAGGCCAGTACCATTAAACAAGGTTGGAGAGTATTGCGAGGGAGAAGATGGAAACACCACGCTACCAGTAGAATTCCAAGGAGTAGTTTCTAAAGCTATTCTTGACAGTGGAGCGGGGGAGTTGCTATCGCCACCAAGGAAATCTGGAAAAGATGGGAAAAACCAGCTTTGAGAGCTACCAGAATGAAATTGCAATTGGCAAACGGGTTCATGTAGAAGCCTCTAGGACTCTTAAAAAAAGTGATTGTCACTTCATGCGGGATCGAGTATGAGCATACATTTGCAATAGTCAATTTCAACAAAAAGAACAATTATGAAATCATCTTGGGACGACCATTCATGCGACAATTGAAAATGGTCCAAGATTGGGGTTATGACCACATATACCTCAGACATGGCGAGACAACAACTAAAATACACCTGAAAGACCATATTTACAAAGATGTGAACCAAACACCTGCGGAAGAGTTTGATTCAGCTACAGTAGCAGGATCGGAACTCCCAGCATGGTTAGGGCAACAAAAAGATCTATGGATGTGCGGAGCTTCACATTGTGGAATCTTAAGAAGAGAGGAATGCGTCTTAGAAAGAGCAATAGAGGACAAGGAGTATATTCCGAAACCTTTCCCTGAAGATGCCTTGGATCCTCTAGAATTGGAACACATATTAGCAACATTGGATGTCTGTACCATTACAGATAGTCCAACAACAAAATTTTGCAATAAGGATGGCTATGATGTTCTACCCTACTACATGGTAAACATTATACCACGATAAGATGAGATGATAGAACCACCAGGACAAGAAGAGTTTTATAACTCCTCTAAACATCTGGAAGTAAATGATGATGCAGATAATGAGTGTTCAGACACCTCAAGTGAGCGAGGAAGGGAACCCGAGGATATTAAGTTTTATGATTTTGTTAATCAGCACCCTAGACACCATGAACGCTATAGGAGGAAACGAGCAGGAAACAAAGTGAGAGAGAACCTGATGCACAGGATAAAAGGTAAAACTCACTATTTGATGCTTGTAAAAGCAGAGGATTGTGTAAAAGATCAAATATCAGGAAGATTCTCAAAAGATCGAAGGGAAAGAACGCAAGAGGAAATAAAACAGGAGCGAAAAGCTAAATCAGAAACAAAATCACAAAAATCCCAAAAATCAAAAAAAGAAACAACAAAAGACCAAGAGTGGACCAAACTGGAGCGTAAACAGAAATACCAAGAACTAAAACGGTCTTTACGTGAGATATGGACTTCTGAAGAAGATAGTGATGGTAAAGGGGAGTCAAAAAAGGGGAACATGAATGTAGCATCACACTATCGAAAATTTACCATCCAGGACAGAAAAATCATCATGACACCACCAGTCAGGGAAAGAACCAACCAAGAATCTTACGATAGGCCTGAAAATGTAAAAAGGATAGACCTCGGGAACCAGGTGAAAAGCCTCAGCCGCGGTCTATATAGCAAACGATTTAGAGCCTGAAGAAGAAGAGCGGCTAACACAACTTCTCAAGAAGTATAAAGATGTGTTTGCATGGTCCTATAAAGACCTCAAAGGAGTTGATCCATCGATATGCCAACATACAATTCCTTTGAAATCAGATGCAAAACCTAGCAAACAACGTCCTTATACATATAATGACACATTTGCTAAACGAATCAAAGAGGAGATTGATAAGCTGATGGAAGCTGAATTCATCTATGAAATTGAACATATAGATTGGGTGTCACCCATTGTGGTAGTTCCCAAAAAGAACGGAAAACTGCGAGTATGTGTAAACCTCAAAAAGGTAAATGCAGCCACCATAAGGGATAATTATCCCTTGCCAATCACAGAACATGTACTTGAGCCGGTGGCTGGAAAACGGGCTTATTCCTTTCTGGATGGGTTTTCAGGATACAACCAACTGGCAATTGCAAGGGAGGACCAACACAAAACAGTGTTGCCACAGAATGGGAAATTTATGAGTATCCAGTTATGCCGTTTGGCTTAACTAATTCCCCAGCCACCTTCGAAAGGTTAATGACGCACACATTCAAAGAATACCTAAGAATATTCTTAGAAATATACATGGAAGATCTTTGTGTACACTCTCTTCTACGAGAGGAACATATTGACCATTTACAAAAGGTATTTGAAAAATGCAAGACATATCGAATCTGTCTTGACCCGGAAAAGTGTATCTTTATGGTCAAGCAAGGCCGCATCTTAGGAAACATTGTCTCAGGAAATGGCATAACCACTGACCTAGACAAATTCAAAGTCATCGTAGACCTACCCAAGCCTACTAATGCAAAACAAGTGCAATCCTTCATGGGACACGGTGGATATTATCGAAGATTCATATACATGTATGCGGTCATCGCACAGCCTCTGTATCGTTTGCTAGTCAATTTTGATTGGACCAAGGAGTGTGAAACTTCATTCCAAAAGCTAAAGGAAAACCTTATATCAACACCTATACTTAAAGTACCAGATTGGGAAAAGATATTCCGTGTTCACATTGGTGCTTCTGCATATGCAATCGGAAGTATTCTGGCTCAACTTGGAGACGAAACAATGGATTTTCCAGTTTGTTATGCAAGCCGATAGTTAAACAGTGCGGAAAAGAACTACACAACCACCAAACAAGAAGGGTTTAGGAATGATTCATGCTGTAAAGAAATTCTGGCATTATTTGCTCGCAAACAAATTTGTGTTATTTACAGATCATCAAGCTCTTTTGTATCTGGTAAATAAACCATGCAATACAGGGAGAATTGTACGCTGGTTTATTATATTGCTAGAGTTTGACTTCACAGTGGTGGTCAAAAAGGGTAAAACCCATCTACGAGCGGATCGTCTTTCGAGGATACACAACGGGGAAGCTCCTGAAGGAGTAGATGATGACATACCAGATGCTTATCTTTTCAATGTTGAAATGATACCCAAATGGTCACCGGAAGTTGTTAGCATTCTTTCCTTTGGAAGTAGGTTTGATAATACGGAATACAGATCCAAACAACAAACAATTCGACAAACAAAAAACTTTCAGTTGATAGCAGGACGGCTGTATCATAGGATCGGACCAAATCCTACGATTATGTATAAATCCGGAAGAATTCTAGTGCTACCTTGAAGAAGCACATGTCCAGGATTGTGCATTTCATTGTTCAACAGTGAAAACACACCAGAGACTGAAACAGTTAGGGGTTTATTGGCCAACTATGTATGCGGACACACATTCTTATGTTACCAATTGTACTATATGTAGTGCCAAATGACCAGTGGATCACGCAACATTGTTTCAGGTAAACATTGCACCTACATGGAGTCAAAATATCATTGATTTCTTAACCACCAGGACGTTTCCTGAGAACATCACAAGAGCATGAAAAAGGGCTATAGAGCTAGAAGCTCATGACTTTCAGATAATTGAGAACCAACTCTATAAGCGAGGAAAGGACAATCAACTTAGAATCCGTGCAAGTGAAAGCGAATACTTGCTGATTCTAGAACATGCACGTAGCGGAATAAGTGGAGGCCATTTTTCAGACGATAAGACGGAAAAAACTGTCTTAACCACAGGAATTTGGTGGCCTACATTGCACATGGATGCTGAAGAGTTTGTAAAGCGTTGTGACGCATGTCAGCGCACCAAGGTGCCGATAAAGAGAGATGAGATGCCACTACGGTCAATGATGGGAGCAAGAGCATTTGCAAAATGGGGCATTGATTTTGTCGGACCTACTCACTACTTGCATATCGAACCCATACCCAATATATCATTGTGGCTACGGACTATCTCACAAAATGGGTAAAAGCCAAGGAAACGCAAAAAGCAGATGCACGGACCACTGCACAATTTTTGTATGAGAATGTTTTTGTACGATACAGTTTACCAATAGAAATTGTCAGTGATCGTGGGACACATTTTCTTAATGAAGTCATTGAATATCTGCTAGAGGAATTCATGGTCATACATAGAAAATCTGCTCCATACCATCCACAGGAAAATGGACAAGCTAAGGCCACAAATAAAACACTATGCATGGTTCTCACTAAAATAGTGTCAGAGTCAAGAATAGATTGGGATCAGCAGCTACACTCAACACTATGGGCATACAGGGTAGCTTACAAAACATTGATAGGAACAACACCGTACAACATGGTGTTTGGCCTAAATGCTATACTACCCATATAGTTTTTAATTCCAACTCTACGAGTAGCGAAACGCTTAGAATGGACAGGGCATGAGCTCTCTTCAAGTATAGATGATCTTGAAATGCTAGATGAACTCTGCTTGAGAGCTGTAGCTTCAATCTATGCTAAAAAGAGAAGACAAAAAGAGTTTTTTGACAAGCATGTGCACACTAAAGAGTTCAAAATAGGTGATTATGTACTTGTTTATACTTTGAAGCAACATGCCAAGAAACTTAAAAAGCGAGGTATGGGACCATTTGTGATTAGTGATCCATCACAAAGCGGAGCTGTCAAGCTTGCTACATTAGCAGGTGAAGAAATGCCGAACTGGATTAGTGGATGTCGACTGAAGAAATATCATCTACCACTCACACAGGAGATGCTCCAACAAATCCATCAAGGAAAACAACGAATGAAGGAAAAACAAAGAGTACGAGAGGAAGCTCAAGCAGAAGCACAAGAACGCATTGCAAAAAGAAGACTTCTGCGACAAGAACAACAAAGTGGAGCACCATTGCGAATCAATGCCATTCGACTAACGAAGTTGGATGAAGACACAGTGGAGCCAATAATTACAGTCAAAGTGGGTAGCACTCAAGTTGAATCGACGGCATTGCGTGATTCTAGAGCTCAAGCAAATTTGATCTCTTACGGATTATACCAACAACTCAAATCCACAGGTCAACTTCATCCTACTCCTCAAGTGCTGGAAAGTAGTACATCCAACTCGTTGAAAACATTGGGATGGACTATATTGCATGTTCAAATACATCAATATATCTACCCACACAAATTCTATGTGGTAGAGGATGACACCACACAACACCCAATGATGTTGGGACAATCTTGACAAAAAGAGTACAATGTGCAGATAGATTGGAATGCAAATGCAGTCAAAATTCAACATGCACACGAACAACAAGTAATAGCCTTTGCTCAGCAAGACCAGAATAATCAGTTGTAACCAAAAAGCCAAAAGCAAGAATGCCACCAACGAACAACATGATGCCCAGGGCCAACAAACAGGTAAAAGCAAACCAAGTTAATTACATACATACGAAGTCACCGACCGCAGTGCAAAGATCTAGGTTACAAAAACAAGGGAAATAAGTATGGATGCGGAAGGATAGAAATGACATGGCAGACAAACAACAATGCAACGAAAGAATTCAACCGAAGCAGATAGTTCAACCAAAAACCAAGGGCATAAAACAAATATGGATCCCAAATAAAATGCTCAGCAATAACCCAAATGTTACTCGCATTTGGATACCAAAACAAAAGAAAAAGGAACTCCCTTCAATACAAGCAACAACGGAAGGCAGACAACTGCATTTGAAAAAGGACAACCGACTTATGTGGATGCCAATCCTCTCCATAGGACAAAACAGTGGCAACCAAGGAAGTAGCAAAACACCTACACAAACCGGCAAGAACAAGCTACCAATGGACAGCAAAAGAAATACGGTCCACGGCCATTCCGGCCGGGCCAATCCTCTCCATAGGAACAACTACGGTTATATCAACAGTAGCGGCAAAGCGATTGCCTTTTGCAAAAAAGACAATTAAACAGAGAGTAGTAGAGTTACAGTTGTTACTTGCAAAGAAAATAGGAAACCTCGACAGCGAATGCCAATAAGCATATGGCTTATTCCCTTCTCTTGCACAGCATTAATTTTTTTATGCATTGACCAAGTATGCATCAATTAGGGCCACATTAATCGGCCAAGCATTAGCACAAATTTTTCAACCTATGCACGGCACATACTCCGAGGCGATACCTTGTCGTCCGGGAGGACTCCGACTAGGAGGGGGGGAGGCATTCTCAAATGCGGTGTCACGAGTTTTTTGGAGCAAGTGATTGCGCATATGTACATACCCATGCATGGTGCATCAAATAAAGGATTGCCCATTTTCCCAAGCCAAGTGGTTATGTGGGGCCCACATGTGTACAGGTAGGACAGCATGTACATAGTGCATTGATTTTCATGGTTACCAGTACCAGTGTGTTTTTTCTACAATAATGAGGAGTTTCTAGCGCATAAAACTTCTCGAGGAAGCTATCCGCGGGCCGATGACATGAGGTAAGCAGGTGCGTCAGAAGGCATCTAGTGGCGTTAGGAGGTCGAATGGGGTTGGTCAATACTTGCACGTGGATGAGTACGGACACAACGTGGGTGTTTTCTTGTGCTAATTATGCAAAAAGGTAATCATGAGGACCATCTTTTGGGGCCACTTCACGAGGTTGCGGGATGCATTATTGGAAAAAGCTGAGTGCCAGGTGTGCGGATGATGCAAAAAGGTGACAACTATGCATTGCGAAGTCAGTTTTTGGCCTGTTCGAGGTCCATTTGAGGTCATCTAAAAGGCCAAGGGTGCCTAAGTGAAAATCTAAGTGTGGGAACTAAAAAAACTGAGAGAGAAGACCATAAAAAACGTGGAGAGAAGAGGAGGATTAGCCGCAGGTGTGTTTTTGGGGTTTTTGGAGCCTGTTTTGGTCGTAAACTGCTCATCCGAGGTCGGATTTGAGCACTTTGACATTGTAGACTGTGGTTTTGGGCCGTTCCGGACGCGATGGAGCTGTCCATTTTGCCAAATTCCTCACTATTTTTTGCTGTTTTGGCTATGTAAGTTTCTCCTATGAGCGAAGCTTCTTCTCCAGTTTGTGATTGTATCTGGCTTATTTTACCCATATTGTGTGAGCTATTTGCCCCATTGGTGTTGGCCCAAGCTCAATTGTGTCTTAACATCAGAAATTCTCCTCTTTTGAGCTGAGTTTTTTGGGTGTGTGTGTGCGTGTGTCTCTCTGTGTGGAGTGGGTAAGTGGGTAGTCTCTCTCCTCTCGCTCCATAGGTGTGTTCCCTGTCTCGGCCAGGTGGATTGTGTAAGCCGAGTGGTGCCCCATAGTGTGTGTGTGTGTGTGTGTGTGTGTATCATTCCAAGAGTTTGTGTCAGGTCATTATAGAGGCATTGTGTGTGTTTCCATCCCGCTCACATTCTTTTGGCGCCCCCACGGAGGATCTTCTTCGAGTACCTTCTACTTCGAGCTTCAAGCTTCGAGATTCGGGATTACAGGTTGCAGATTACAGGTTACAGGTTACAAGGACAGGTACAGGTACAGGTGATTCACACAGGTACAGATAGCTGGAGTACAATGATATACTAGCAGTGGTGTCACTTGCAGTTGTTGTGGGTATGCATCATTTGGTGCCTGTTTGAGGGCATTGTCTTGTATTGTACGTTACTTGTGGAAACTGCCATTGTACGCCTTTGTGGAGCCATACTTGGTTTTTTTGGCAGTCCCAGCCATTTCTGAGACTTGGTCTGGAAGATAGTCATTTATGAGACTTGACTATACGCGATTTTCATAAGCCTTCGTGTGAGGGTCGATAGCGTGAGGTTTTATTGAGCTGGGGGACTCTCAAATGTGGAGATCCTTTCGGTGATACAGGTAGCTGGAGCACCCTTTTCGTGATCTCGCCATAGGCTATGTACTAGTGATTCCTACTTGATGCTCGGGTTCTATTGTTGGTAGTTTATGCATACATATACAGTCTATATTTTGGGTTCTCAGTGCTCTACTTCTGGGGAAACTCTGTGAAAATTTTTCCAAGTTATGATGGCTGGCTTTTTGGTCTTTTGAGCCATTTATGCTATTATGCTGCTGAAATTTTGGCAAAATCAAAGGATAAGACAGGTGTGCTTTCTTGGGAGCTTCATGGTTGGCTTTAATGGATGATCAAAATGGCCCTCAATTCACTCCTTTTCATTTAACTCAAAGAATCCAGATAAATGTTCATGTGTCCAGAAAGATTTTTTTCCAGCAGCGCATAGTCTTTATGTTCGGGCCAAGAAGATTAAGAGAGATCCTGGAATGTCCTTTGCCTGTTGTAATTCCGATGATCAACTATGAAAACTCATTTGATGTGCATGTGTTTGTCCTTATCTAAAGTTGAGCTCCATTGAAGTTTCTGGGAATTGAGTCAGTCAAAAGTTTTGGGTTCTTGCACTGTGTTCAAAGGGGTTCTCAAAGCATCGTAGCTTGGGTAGCCATGGCTTTCTCTTATCCGGAGTTTCATGGAAGAAGTGATGAAGATGTGGAAGACTTTTTGGAAAAGATGGAGGTTGCCTGCATTAGCAACCAGATTCATGACCCGGCACAGATGTTACGTCTTCTCCAAATTTGTTTGAAGAGTGATGCACGATTTTGGTCCAAAGCATTTGAAGAGGAGTTGCGTGTGGCTGATCCAACCGTAAGGTTGAGTTGGGACAATCTACTGCATGGATTGGAAGTGGAGTTTGTGAAGATAGAAGATCCTGACAAAGTGTGGCAAGAAGTACAGGCTTTGGTGTTGAAGGAAGGTGAGCTAGTAGATGCATACATACGTAAGTTCTCATTGGCATGGGAGCGGATGTGCAAGGCCTTAGCACCACAAGTACCCCCGCCTGACATGATGAAGAAGGATAGGTTCTTGGCTAGTCTTTGGGAGAATATAGGTTGGAGAGTGGAGCTAAAGAAGCCTAGGATATATGAAGATGCATTGGAGGTAGCAAGGAACAAAGAGTGGAAGCTGAGAAAAATGAGTCACCTAGGAGTAGAGTCTTTGCTCATGAGGTCTTAATTTCAGCCTATGGATTCTTCGCAAGGTCGCATGCTAGGGGTTCATCATGAACTAGTGGTTCCTGTTACTCCTCAAGTTATGCCAACAGTGGTCACTACATCAGTGCAAAATGATGGTCTAAGGCAAGAGATGAGGCAAGTGGTAGATTTAATGAAGAATCTCAGCCTAAACATGCTAGGTCAAGTTGAAAATAATCGAGGTCGAGGGAGGTTTGCAAATCAACCAGAAGGTGAAGAAAGACCCAAGAATGGTGCTGGACAAAGTAATGGTAGGTTTTGGAGGCAGACGCCCACATGTTATAATTGTGGAGAGTTGGGCCACATCAGCCCGCAATGTGATAAGCCACCAAGGATGTTGGGAGACATGTATCCATTGCCAAGACAGGTGCTAACTAGGTCCAATGATTATGGCATTGAAATTAAGGGAGATGAAGGAACCAGCGGATTAACCCAGGAGGAAAAGGGAAAGACAAAAGTGCTAAGTGTAGTCACCTTGGAGAAGGCATCAAAGCTAGAGGATACATTAGTGATGCCTATTGGGAAGAGGACTACAGAGGACAAGGAAGGAAGAAGTGCCCCAGGTCCTAGTAAGAAGAAGGAAAAGAGTCATGAAGGCGAGGATGTCAAAGCCAAGAGGAAAAGAAGGGCTCGTCGCAAGTTCATGTGTCAGATTTTCCACTAGGGGATGGGAAATTAAGCTATGACTTGAAGGAGGATCTGACAAGTAGGAAAGCCGATGTTACTTTTGGGCAGCTTATAGAGATGGTTCCTAAGCTAAAGCGACAGTGGAAGAGGATGGTTAACCCAATGGAGAAAGAACCAGAGAGAGGTTCAGTGAAGGTGTTAGCGATGGATGAGCTACCATACATTTGTCCAATAGTAGATGTGTGGCATAAAAGGAAAAATCTGGGACAAGGCTATGTTGATGGCGGGGCCCAAATATGTGTGATAACACACTCATGCGTTGAGAAGATGGGTCTTACAGTGACTGGGGTGGCAGGGTTTCGGATCAGATTGGCCAACCATCAAAAAGTAAAATGTTTGGGTGTTGTAAAGAGCTTAGAAGTGGAAGCATATGATGCAAAGGCAGTGGTTGATTTTCATGTGATGCCAGTGGGGTTGGGAGCATATCCTATCATATTGGGCAAACCATGGTTACGTGCAGTGGGAGTTGTTCAAGATTGGAGACGTGGTACTATTAGCCTCTATGGAAAGACAGGTGCCAAGAAGCTATATAATATGGACACAAGGAAACGATCGGAGGAACTTTATGAAGATGAGGATGAGTCTAGTGATGAAGACTATTCCACAGTGACTGAAGAGAACAGTGATAATACTACCAGCAGTGATGAGGATGTTGGTGTTGCATTTCTTTGGATGGACAAAGAAATCCAGGAGTCTGGTTTAGTTGCATTTGCAAATGAGTTTGATGATGAAAGTGAAGGGTCTTATGAAGTGATTGAAGGGCTGATGCAAACCAAGGTTGAATTGTCAAAGAAGCAGGAATTGATGACACAAATGATCAGTGGAGACCTCTCAACTATAGAGAAGGAGATATATTTGCCCATGCAGGTCTTGCCAAAGTAATTGATGGTTTTCTTGATGCAAAGTTGATATATGGCATCTCTACACGTTTTCCTTGGGAACTAGGTGGAACCTTGATTAAGCTTTTTCTCCAAGGAAGGCCAAGTGTTTTTGTGTGGGATCCAGGTGGAATGAGCATCTACTAGTGTTGCTGCTGCTGAGCATGAATGCTCTAGCAGGCTAGGGGATGGGAAAATTATGTCAGGAGTTTTTTGGAGCAAGTGATTGCGCATATGTACATACCCATGCATGGTGCATCAAATAAAGGATTCCCATTTTCCCAAGCCAGGTGGTTATGTGGGGCCCACATGTGTACAGATAGGACAGCATGTACATAGTGCAACGATTTTCATCGTTATCAATACCAGTGTGCTTTTTCTACAATAATGAGGAGTTTCTAGCGCGTAAAACTTCTCGAGGAAGCTATCCGCGGGCCGGTGACATGAGGTAAGCAGGTACGTCAGATGGCATCTAGTGGCGTTAGGAGGTCGAATGGGGTCAATACTTGAACGTGGATGAATACGGACACAACGTGGGTGTTTTCTTGTGCTAATTATGCAGAAAGGTAATCATGAGGAACATCTTTTGGGGCCACTTCACGAGGTTGCGGGATGTATTATTGGAAAAAGCTGAGTGCCAGGTGTGCGGATGATGCAAAAAGGTGACAACTATGCATTGCGAAGTCAGTTTTTGGCATGTTCGGGGTCCGTTTGAGGTCATCTAAAAGGCCAAGGGTGCCCAAGTGAAAATCTAAGTGTGGGAACTGAAAAAACTGAGAGAAAAGACCAGAAAAAACGTGGAGAGAAGAGGAGGAACAACCGCAGGTGTGTTTTTGGGGTTTTTGGAGCCTGTTTTGGCCGTAAACTGCTCATCCGAGGTCAGATTTGAGCACTTTGACATTGTAGACTGGGGTTTTGGGTCGTTCCGGACGCGATGGCGCTGTCCATTTTGCCAAATTCCTCACTGTTTTTCTATTGTTTTGGCTGTGTAAGTTTCTCCTAGGAGCGAAGCTTCTGCTCCAATTTGTGATTGTATCTGGCATATTTTACCCATATTGTGTGAGCTATTTGCCCCATTGGTGTCGGCCCAAGCTCATTTGTATCTAAATATCAGAAGTTCTCCTCTTTTGAGCTGAGTTTGTGTGTGTGTGTGTGTGTGTGTGTGTGTGTGTGTGTGTGTGTGTGTGTGTGTGTGTGTGTGTGTGTGTGTGTGTGTGTGGAGTGGGAAAGTGGATAGTCTCTCTCCTCTCACTCCATCGGTGTGTTCCATGTCTCGGCCAGGTGGATTGTGTAAGCCGAGTGGTGTCCCATAGTTTGTGTGTGTGTATCATTCCAAGAGTGTGTGTCGGGTCATTATAGAGGCATTGTGTGTGTTTCCATCCCGCTCACAGCCGAACTAATAGCAGAAAGAGCAAAAAAGGGCATGATTTTCGACTATTTTAAGGGTTGTTGTTTGATTGTGAAATTTTTTGGACTAACCCAAGTACATATGCCCTTATACAGCATGTATCTATAGGTATATGGGGCCAAATGCCAAATCAAGCCCCTAGATGTGTGTATATAAGTAGAAATAGCCATTTTTCGGGCCAAATGCCAAATCAAGCCCCTAGATGTGTGTATATAAGTAGAAATAGCCATTTTTCGGGCAAAATATTGGTAAAACGGAGAAATGCAGCCATAAAAATTGCATGTGAGTGTATATAATGTTTTGCGGTGATGTTTGTGATTTATTAGGATTTTTGGAAAAAAAATTTGGAAATTTTTTGGGTTTGATTTGCTATTTTCCTTTTAATTTCGCTAATTTTCGGCAAATAAACTTCAAAAATACAAAAAGCAGGTGAAAAACGATTGTAATGAAAACCAAAAATATGGGGATGATCAGTGACTATAGGACAACCTATGGTACATTGGGGGTGCAATTATGAGACTGGAGGCGGAAAGCGTGTTTTGGCCAGGTTTCGACCGAAATGCCAAATTTCTGGTAAACAGAGCAAATGGAGTCCAAATCAAGAAATTTTTGAGCCTAAACCGCATCTCGCATGAAGTTAGGAGCACATGTCAAATTTCATGAAAAGTGGTTCGGGGACCTCCATTATAAGAAATTTTCACCTCATTTTTAGCTCATTTTCACTATTGACCTTGTGGAGAGAGCTTCTGCCACCTAGAGCGGACGGACCTTCCAGCATCTTCTACGACGCGCACGACTACCCAACGAGCTTCTGACATGAGAGGTAGGCTCACCACCTTGAGCTTTTCGCGCATGTTTGTCGTTTTGTCGCGAAAACTAGCATAGGGATCACACACAAAGCGGGCGGTAGAGACCTACAAGTAGAGACGGCGCCCTAATGGCTAACCCAAAAGCAACGAGACTTCATCGACAGCTTACCCTAGCATAGGAGACCAGTCCTGGATGTCCAAAGGCAGTAGAAAACCATCGGGAAAAACCCTAATTCCTAGAATCCCGCAAGAGGCCACCAAATGGAAAATCGGCGAAAAGACGCCCAAATGCTACCAAATTTCATGGGAAGGAGCATCTCGACATGCTCAACAAGTCTATGTGACCCACATGACCAAAAAGTGACCCGAAGCGGCACTAAACTTCAAAAACGGCATCAGACACACAAAGCGTCAGATTGCTCTCGCGGCCAAATCGCATGCCCGTTTGCCACCAAACTCCACGAGTGGCTTTCCTAGACCATCAACAACCAAGTCCTATGGTGGTAGACCACCAAAAATCATCAAGATATATAAATGCAACCACGGGTGCTTCTAGAGCGACAAATTGCCAAATGAAGCTCCGGTGAAGCCAAAGTCGACAAAAACCATACGGCAAGGATCCCCAAGGGATCGGGAATCTATGGAGACCAACATCAAGAAATTTCATCGCCAAAAAGCACTCCAAAAGTCAGAAAACAGATCGGGGGCTCTGAAGTCCACACAGGGAGTTAATTTCTATCCATTTGACTTTTTTGTTGAAATTAGGCTTAAAAGGGACTCAGGGGGACTAAGGGCAGGCACTAGTGGCACAATCCATGAAAAAATCGTCAGGAGACATCCTACGCGTAGGATGTCTCAAGGGCATTTTTGGGCACAGATCCCAACATTTTTCATCATACACATTTTTTGAATGACCTTTACATGCTATCCACCAAGTCTCATCACATTTGGACCAAAATTGACCTCATATGCATGAAAAAACGCAAAGTTAGGGCATAGAGGCAATAATGGGCCATAGACCTACCAAATCTTGTCCAAATCACATGAAACTTGCACAACAGATTCACAAGCACATCACCAACCAATCTGTGTGGTCAGAAGCAAAAATTGGTCAAATAGACATCCTACGCATAGGATGTCTATTTGGCATTTTTGGCCTACAAAGGATGTTTGTCCATTCCAGATCCAATCACCTCATCATCAAGAGCTCATATATCAATTTTGAAGACATTCTAATCAATTTTGACCCCCAACACCTTCAAGATACACTTTTTGAGCCCAAAAAACACTACACGGGCTCTTGCAAGCATCAATCCTTGCCCAAATCAAAATCCAAGAGCATAGCCATGTTCCATAGGCCAAGGACTACCCACAGAATAAATCCTATGCAATTTTGATGAAATAGACATCCTACGCGTAGGATGTCTCCATTATAATTTGAACCTTCTGTGCAAAGAGTGACATCATGGAAGCCAATACCATGGTGCAATGAGCCCATATACCAATTTTCAACCCATTTGGACATCAATTGCTACCTCTTATGGACTTTCATCCAATTTGTGACCTAAAGCCTAAATCAGCCCAAAAATTCCACTTTTTGATATCCGAATACATATCCAAGCACATAGCCATTTTCCATAAGCCATGCACTACCAGCATGTCAAGTATCAACCAATTCTGATGAAAAAGACATCCTACGCGTAGAATGTCTAAATGAAAATTTTTGGCCAGAATTGCACTGTGAGCACATGCACAGTTTCACAAGTTCCTTTTAAGCTTTATTTTCAATTTTCAAGTCATTTGGATAGTTAAAACTCGGGTTCTCAGCTAATATGGAAAAAACGCTAACTTCGGACTACTGAGTGCAACAGGATCTATGGCAGCCGCGAAGTCACCGGCAAAGAAGAAAAGAATGACCATTAAGGATTACCTAGAAGAAATGGAGCCCTTCGTCATACCACAAGGAACACTAAATCCCACCAGCACATGGATCCAAGAAGATCTGCTAGACTCGAACGACCTAAAGATCTACCAAGGAGTGTTCAAAGACACTGAAGGGAATGTCATCGAGCTACCAATGCTACCGCGAGAACTCAATGAGTTCGTAAGAAGCAAGATGACCGGGTACTTGGAGAAGATTGATCTCCACAACTATTTTGAAGCAGTGCCGGCAGGAGTTGACATAAAGAGAGTCTGGGAGTTTGTGACAACAATAAAGGAAGATGGAGTGACCAGAGTATTCGATCTGCAAGGCAGGCCAGAAACAGAAATAGTCATCACCGAGCAGGTTGTAGCAGATGCACTAGACCTCTCCAACAAGGGGGATAGTGTAACTAAAAGAAGAGATGATGTCAAGGTGTACAATGAGAAGAAAGGTAACTACACCTTTGAAGATATTGCGAACCCTAGAGTGGCAATCATGAGTCAGTTGTACAACCAATACTTCCATATGTGCACGAAGCGGCCACAAAAGTACAGAATGCCGCCAGGTGCAATTGCCACGACATTCACTTGGGCAATGATGAAGAGCACTCCAAAGATAATCAATTATGCAGCATATATACATGACAACCTAGTGAAGATGGGTAACAAGAAGCCAACGTATATTGTGCCAGGAGAACTAATCACTAAGGTGATTTATAGGGCATTGCACGCAAAAGGAAGATGGCCTGACCCCCCGTCACAGAACGACTGGCTGAGGCTAAAAGAAGACAAAGAAGACGAGCCACAAAGAGCACCAAGGGTTGCCACAAGACTGAAAAGACGGCTAGAGTTTGTTCAAGAAGAGCAACCAGAGCAAAAGAAAGGAAAGAAAGAATTTGCCCAAGTGCCGACAAAAGAGACAAAGTCACAAAAAGCGGCAAGACTAGAGTGGCTGATGGAGAGCTTCAGAGCAGAAAGGGCCCTTAAAGGTGATTTGAGTGAACTCTGGAAGCCGTCTCTAGAAGCAATGTCGGGATCATCCCGAAGAGTGCAAAGGGATAGATTCGAAGATTACATCAAAAACTTTGAGATTCTTGATGCCACATCAGAAAATATCCCGCATGTACCTTTTACAGAAGAGGAAGTGGAGCAGGTACGGCAGAACTACTGGACGAGCAAGAGAGCCAAGAGAGAGAAAGAAAAACTAAGGCAGACAGAGATTTAAAGAAAAATCCTACATCTCTACCGGCCAGCCCACAGCCCTCACCACCTCCTAGTAGCCCTCCACAAGAAGATAAAGAGGCTGAAGACAAACCAGAAGAACGAGAAGAGGCCAAGCAAGAGCAGAGCCAGGAGCCGGAACCAAAGGAAGAGGCTAAGCCTTGAAGTGGGCAACAAGAGCCAAATGATTCATATAACACATTTTTGGACCTGCTAGCAGCAGGATACACAAAAGAAGAGGCTGCCACAGTCGCATTCAACTTGGCAAGCACAGGGCCTAAGGAACAAATGCAAAGCATCAGGTTAGTAGAACTAAAAGAAATGGCCACATATACAGTGGATCTGTATGCGCCCTCCAATGATTGGGATGTGGTGATGACGAAGTTAACTGGGTTAAGAGCGCAGTCCATGGCCTCAGAAAGTGAGATTGCAGCTCTCAAGGCCACGAAAGTGAAGATAAAGCTGGAAGTAGGCTCTTTACAAAGACAAAGTCAAAGGCAGAAAGAAAGAGAAGCGGAGCTACAGGCCACTTTAGCAAGGGCATTGCAAAGATGCCAAGAAATGGAAAAGGAAAATCAGGCAGCAGCCCAAAGAATGCAAGGAGTTGAAGAGGAATGTCAGCAACTCAGCAAATCACTGATAGATGCCGAGAGGGAAAGGGATAACCTGACCCTACAGCTGGCGGAGGAGTCCAAAGAAGTTGAAGCAATGCGAAATGCCAAAGAAAAGGCGGAGATAGATCAAGAAGCCAGCCAGGATGAGGTCCTTGAGCTCAAGGACCAGCTCAAAGTGAAAGATCAAACCATCCAAAGACTGCGGGCATCTCCTGCCAGAGTCAGAGCTACTAGCTCGACTCACATCACTACGGAAAGTCAACTTTATGAAGAGCAGATGCAAGAACTTCAGAAGGAGCTGACTCTAGAGAAAAAGCAAAGATTGATGATGGCAGAAGGGTCTATTATCATGCAAACACGAATGGAAGAAGAACAAAAAGGAATGCAAGAGGAGTTAGAAGGTATCAAAAGAAAGCTCAAGGAGGCGGAAAAGATAAACACCGGATTGAACGACCTCCTCATGAATATGGGCGAAGAAGCTGAAACAGAAAAACAAAAACTCCTAAAGCAGATTGAGGAGTTGAGAGGACAGCAAGCCGGAGAGCAAGAGGGCACAGGGCCAACAGCCAATGAAGGCATAGATTTAGAAAATGTGGCAGATCCGGTGGACACACCTATGCACGAGGAAATCCTAGAAGGATCCTCTCAAGAGCCACAAGTTCTGACACAGGAGGAGGAAGAAAAGCTGCTTAAGGCAATAGAGGTGGAAATCAGAGAGACAACAAAGGAAGCCTTGAAGTGGGAGCAGAGGGTTTTCAAATCCATGACTATCCAGAAGATCGACGCCAGAAACCTCAGGCACGAATGGCTTCAACCCTCTCTCCCATATCCATTGCTGAAATATGAAGCCGCCACCATCAATAAGAGGATTAGAGAAGATCCAACCGTGCCACTCTACAATGCAGATATCTCCCAACCAGAAGGGGTCAGGCTAATAGTTGACTCTCAACCCAAATGGAGGAAGGCTTGGCTCACAAAGTACCCACAATACCTAATCCATTTGGTAGAGGCACCGAAAAACATCAGAGACAACCTCAGCTTTTTTCCTCTACCAAGGATCAAGACGTGGAAGGCCCAAGAGATATTACAAAGGAGCCAACCCACTTGGCTAAATTATCCTAAGCTGTCGGGCGTGAAGGCAGGTGAGAGAATAAGTGTCCAATACACGGTGAAAACCCGAACGAGCGCCATCAAATTGTTCACTGGCTCAACTGACCTTACGTGCATCATGATGAAGAAAATCTGCAAAACCCTTTTAGCAGTATTTGAGACATTCAAGCCAGGCCAGGTGACAGACAGTATCTTCTTCTTCCAAGATACTTACAGATGTGCCTATGATCTGTCTGGTCAGCCTTCCAAGTAGGTGATACATGCGTTGTATCAAAGGATAATGTTTCTACCATCCTATCATCTCCAAGCCTTTGAAAAAGCGTTCTACACCGGCTTCTTCACAATAAACACTGATATTTTTTGCCCAACAATGATGAATCTACATGCAAGATACGAATCACTGATCAAGATGCGTGAAACCATACGATGAAGAAGCAGCTCAGCGGCCATGTCGGGGACAACATGAGCAAGGAGGGGGGGAGTGTTAGAAGCTGGACACACCCCACGGAAACTAACTACTCGGAAGATTATCATTTTTTGTAATTATTCATTTATTGAGGAAACTTGATTTTTCACCTAGTAAATATTGGGGCTTACAGAAGTTTCCAAATTGTATCCCAGTTTTGATAGTTAGATTGAGTAGATGGTTGATTTTGGAACTTTAGGGTTTGAGAATTGTAAGGTATTTATACCACTTTTTGACCTTAATGAAAAGACCTTTTTGTCATTTTAAAAACAAGTTTTGAAGTCTGTGAGTGAGCGTACTGTGTACGAGAGAGAGAGTGTGACCTTCATCTTGACGCTACGTGTGCACTGGTGGTTGCAATCGAGTGCAGAGAAGTGCAGTGTGTTGCCTCCGACGAGAGCTACGCGCCGATACCTACATTGCGTGCGTACGGTCCCGTTTTGTGATCTCCTTCTACGAGCTTCATCTGGTGATTTGGTGAGCTACGTTGTCCGATTTTGCATTGCAGCATATCCACGCGTTCACATTGAGTAGAGCTACACATTAGGCACTTTAGATTTCGGAAACGAAGACCTACAAATTTCGGCCAAACATCCTACGTGATTTTGCACCGAGTGTTTTGGGTTGGGGTTTTGGTTCATTGACCTTAGAGAGAGAGACCTATTGGTGTTAGTAGGGTCTCCTTCAAGTTCTATGGTGTTTCAAGATTGTTTGATGGGTTTTCGGCTCTAGAAAGCGTTGTAGGAAGTTTCCTCTTATGCACTCTTGAAGGCTGTGACTTAGACAATTGGTAGAGACCTCTATAGGAATTAGTTAGGAGTCGGTCGAGTGTAGGTTGACACCTTATGCTTGCTTCCACGCGCCTGCGGGTTGAGCTTCATCCTTAGCTGACATTATATGTTAGGTGAGTTCTCGCTATGATGACGTCCGTCGCGGCATATCCGTCCAACACTTTGCATAAGCTGAAATTGCATCTTCAGCTTAGAATTTATGCACCTCGAGCACCTTCCGTGCTTCCAAAAGTGCATCAAACTCGCACACTATGCGAAAACAAAAAACTTGCAATCTTTGTATACAGTCAGTCTGAAGTGAATATCAGCAAAACGGTTAGAAATTTGCAAAACGATTCTTCCACAAAGTTGTAGACCACGTCAAAACGGATGGGCAAGTAAGACAAAATACTCAAATATGCATTCTACAAGCAGAAAAACAAATATGAAAACAGTGCTACTGCACACATATTTTTTATGGCAGCACCTTCATCTCCACACAATCTTTCACACTATTGTCTGAGCTTCCACAAGAGCATACATCACTCTCAACTAAGCTCACAAGCTCCCATTGCATTCTCACAAAGCTTTCAATATTTCTTGATCTCTTCACTTCCAAGGGCAAGCGACCTATCACCTCGAATCTCTTGAAGCCGTCGTGCTCTCCACGATCACCATGCACTCTAATACCAATTGTGGAGGAATGGATCTTAGGCATGCGTGTGTTCAGCAAAGATGGAGAGAGAGAGAGAGAGAGAGAGAGCACGACATAGGGATGTGGGATGGAGCTCCCCAATCTTACTGTATGAGCATAGTGTGAGGATAAGTGAGAGCTCCTTATTCTTTGTATGTATAAAGAATAAGGAGATAAATGTGGGCGTCCAAACACTGGCGGGCGGACATGGGCAAAGCACGGTGAGACACACCGTTTTTACCTAACAGGTCTATTTTGGTTCTTTGAGCTCATCCATCCGCTCTTTTGGTTTCTTCTATTTTATTTCTTTTTCAATCTTTTGAGCTTGCTTCCTCAAGCTCCTAGCATCCTCTTTTGTTTCTATGTCCTGTGCTTTTGTGAACCAACCTGAGATTTTTTCTTTTATACAACCTTCTCCCTTTGCAAGCATTAGGAATTGTGTTTCCCTTTTACTCTTAGCATCGGATTTTCTATGGCCATGTTTAAGGCTCTTTTCTTCGT
Source organism: Adiantum capillus-veneris (assembly GCF_014529385.1). Lineage (NCBI taxonomy): Eukaryota > Viridiplantae > Streptophyta > Polypodiopsida > Polypodiales > Pteridaceae > Adiantum > Adiantum capillus-veneris. Next base: position 2,448,741 of record NC_140945.1, read on the forward strand.
GTAGTAGCATTGTTGTTGCCTAGTTTTTTTATTTTGAAATTCATAAAACCTAACATCCGTTAAGGTTTCTTCTTGGTCTCTTAGGTTTTTAGAGCATTCGTCATCTGCATTGTCATCATACCTGAATTTATTTGGAGAGTCGTAAAACAACTCTTCCTCTCTATCCTCATTGTGCTTTCTCATTTTTGGTTCATTCAAGGCTTGATTCTCACCTTGTTTCTCAACTACATTGACCATCTAATATGGGATCACGTCATAGCCATCCTTGTCACAAAATGTTGTTGTGGGACTGTCAACCACCGTGTACACATCCAAAGTTGTCAAAATGTGTTCCCATCCTAAAGGTTCTAATTCTTCTTCTAGAAAGGGCTCTAGGATGGAGTCTATTTCTTCTAAAACCCTTTCTAAGATACACTCCTCGTGCTTTAAGCTTCCATAATCTGAAGCTCCGCGCATCTATAGCTTCGGATTTACCTAACCATGTTGGAAGTTTAGATCTTGCTAATGTAGCTGAATCAAACTCTTCAACAGGTGTTCTTGCTACATCCCTTGTAACTATGATCTTTTAGGTTTATCCTCCTTGTTGTTTCCATGTTTCTCAGGTATATCTGATCATATCCCCAATAATGGACCATTTTTAACTATCTCATGAATGGTCTTCCAAGTATGATATCGTAGTTCTTCTTCTTGCCAAAATCAACAATAGCAAGCATATGCTCATATCTAATTCTGCAAGAGGTGACAATTACTCTTTAGAAACTCTAGGGGTTTCTCCATATACCCATCTGCAAGATGTAGTTTCATTTGTGTTGCTCTTAAAGCAAGTTTTCCCCATTTTTTATGTTTCTTTTGTAGCTATGGCTACCCCAGCTCCACTGTCAAGAATTGCCTTGGTGGTGATGAAATTCTACAAGAAGATTCGTGTTGCCATTTTCCCCTTCACAATATTCTCGGACTTTGTTCAATGGCACCGGCTTGGTAGTAAGGTGAGGCTTTTCGAGTTCTCAAATTCCTTCTTGAATTTGTGTCAGAGCGTCCTTCACACCAAACTTTTCCAGACAGCTTCCTACAATCATCCACATGTTTGGTCGTATTTGTAAGAGCTTAGCTAACGTTATTGTGCATGTCACTGATGTTGACAAAATGTCTATCATCCCTTTAGAGTTGATGACTTTTTGGAAGGGAGTCTCTATGATGGGACTATAACAACATCTAATTTGGCCTCGTGCTCTTCCATATAGGACATTAATGTTCTTAGAAAATGGGGTTGGTTGTCTATAGATAGAATAGATCCTTGGTCTCCCCAATACTATTGCACTTCAATCTTTACTTGAGATCCAGCCTCAAATTCTTCTATCAATGGAATAAACACTCCACTCCCATCACTGGTCTGGTTTATTCATTTACTTAGCTCTCTAGCTTCATTGGCCTCTCTGACTTGTTTCCACAATTTTTCAAGACCATCTATTTCTCTACACTCCTCTCGTATACTTAGGTGGAATCCTTTGGAAGAGTTATACGTGTTATTCAACACTATCCTTGGTTTTGATGCTGGGTCTTTGAGTAATGGTTTGTGCTCTCAACTAGATTTTGGCTCTAATTGCTCCTGGTTTGGTGGGATTATTGGTGCTAGAAGAACAAGGATCACATCATCATGTTTTCCAAATGGTGTTCTAGTAAATCTTGGGCTATTTGTATCATTTTTTGGCACATTTCAAGCCTTTTCTTCTCTAGCTTTGCATATGGATATGTCATCCACTTTTGCTCATGAGTTTGGTTGTTTTGAAACCATGCATCATAGGCTTTGAGGAGTGCGTTGAATGGTTCATTAACCTTCTCTACAATATGGATCCTCCTGAACTAGCACTCTTTGGTTCTCAACTATGCTTGGCCCTAGTACTACCTCAGGGGTTCCCATTTTCTTGTTTGTTTCTCCTTCCAGTTTTCTCAATTTTTCTCTTGTTTGTTTCAGTCTTTGGCTAAGGAAGTTTGTTTGCACTCCTTCCTAGCTTTCATCCTAGCTTTCCAAGTTTTGCTGACTTTTTTGTTCAATGCTAGGCACATTGGTTTTTGGTTCTTCTATGATGGGTTCGTTTATCGCTTTTTGAGCTTGGACTCTTGTGATCACCTAGATTGTTATCACGTTTTTGTTTTCTGACCCACTACTAGATGGTATTGCCTGTAGTATATTTAGTGTTACTTTTTTTCCTTTGTTCGGGCTCTTTGGGAAATCACGGATCAAATGAGTGATTCCACCATTAGAGAAATATGCATTCACCCTTATGATTTTATCGTGAGGGCAGTCTCTCATTAAATAGTCACCACCACACTTATAACATGCTCCCTTGGGTTGTGGAGGTGCTCATTGAGCAATCCTCATTGATAAGTAGTTCTTCATCCCACTAATCCCCCATTTGCTATAAATAGCAATGTGCATTCATCCAAACTATATCTACCTTCTCCTATAGCATGTCCAGTAGTTGGTGGTCCAACCAATCCAATCATGCTCCATGGTTTTGACGCTTTTGGTTCTTCATGTGATAGTATCCTATTTTGGTCATATATCCACTAGGCTCCTTGTAATATGTTGGGATTGGCACTAGTGCCTGCTCCTCAGGTTCTTCTATAGTTGGTGCATATTTGACTCCTATAGGTCTCATTCCTGGCAGCACGGATTGTTGTCCTAAGACTAGTTGTGGTCTTTCAACTCCTACTGGCCCTAGAAGAATTCACGTTCTGTATCTTGGCACTAGTGGGGCTTATGCTTGTGCCACTTAGACTTGTGGGGCATATTGGCATTCCTTTACATATCCCTTGTTGTAATAGCACTCCTTAGTCACATTTGAGACACAGTAGTTTGGTGGAGCTTACAGAAGAATTTACTTCTCTCTCCTTATTCATTCACTATAACCAAAGAATGTAAGTGGACGAGCGCCCGGCCAAACCAACAACGGGCCACTGGCCTGAAACCTAACAATCTTCCACTTGAATGCCAACGTGGCCCAAGTGGCTAAAGAATGTAGAGTTCGGTATGTACAATTATACAAACATGAAGCATGACCATGGCTTCACCCTACACCCATCATCTCTATGTAATATGCGAACCTCTTTGAGGCTAAGCTCTTTGTTAGAGCATCCACTGGGTTTTCATCCGTGTGAACTTTGGCTAACTCAATGCATTTGCTAGTCAAAATATCCCGTACCACATGATACCTGACCTATTTGTGTTTTGACTTGGAGTGAAACACGGGGTTCTTTGCTAACACAATCGCACTCTGACTGTCATAATGTAGCACTCAACTCTAGTATATACCAAGGTCTCCCACTAGAAAATATAACCATCTAGCTCTTATTGGAATTGGAAACTACAAGATACTCTACCTCGATGATGGAAGACGAAGTGCAATTCTAGAGACATGATCTCCAAGAAACTGCCACTCCAACAAATAAGAAAACATAGCCAAATGTGGATCGCCCAGTGTCCACACAACCCGCATAATCCAAATTAGTGTATCCAACTATGGATGCATCACTGTGCCCAAAGCGTAAGCACTTGCTAGCTAAAGCCCCTGATGTATCTCAAGATGTGCTTCACTGCTTCCCAATGCTTTCTCCCTAGATTTTCCATATACCTACTAGCCACTCCTACTGCATGTGCAATGTCTGGTCGTGTGCTACTGGCCGTGTGCTAACCATGGTGAACATGAGACTACCAACTACTGAAGAATATGGCACCTTTGCCATCTCTGCCTTTTAAGCATCCATTTTGGGACAATCATGCTTGCTAAGTTTTTTGTATACATCCATTGGAGTATTCAATGCTTTCCCCGCTTGCATATTAAAACATTGCAAGACCTTGTGAACATACTCTTCCTATGAAAGTTCAAGTATACCACGTTTGTGATCTCTCTTGATATGAATACCAAGAAAGTGATGTGCATCACCCAAGTAGTTCATAGCAAACTACTTTCTTAAGGCATCTTTGAGAAGTGCAATCTCATCTTTGGACTTCCTAGCTATGAGCATATCTACGTACAAAATCAGAATTATGAGGGAAACCATCATCCTTGTGTATAAGCGGTGATCTTCTTGGCTCCATATGTAACCTTGGGACTGAATGTACTTATTGAACTTGATGTACCATTGCCTTGAACCTTGCTTTAATCCATACAAAGCTTTCTTGAGTCTACACACCAGTTCTACCCTTGTTGGATTCTTAGGCTTTATTGCAAAACCTTCTGGTTGTTTCATGTAGAAATCCTCTTCAAGATCCCCATGAATAAATGTTGTCTTCACATCCATTTGGACCAATTCCATGTCCTCAATGGCTACTAGACCAAGCACAAGATGCAATGTAATCATCTTGACCATAGGAGAATAGATTTTGTCAAAATCCATGCCTTTTGTTTTCTTGAACCCTTTAGCAACCAATATAGCCTTATACTTAGGCTCAAGATCATATGTGGCATACTTCTTCTTGTACACCCATTTGTATAGAAATGCCTATTTACCCACAGGTAACTCTATCAATTCCCAAGTTTCATTTGCTAAGATTGAGTTATACTTAGATTGCATACCCTCTCCCCACTTCATGTTGTCATCCATTTGAATGGCCTCTTTATAGCAAGTGGGGTCACTGCAATCAGTGACTAGCAAGTAGTCCAATCCTGACTCAAAACACTCAGGTGCATGAGATGTACAAGTAGATCTCCAAAGTGTCTGACTGTTGGATTCCGCTCTCTCTGGAGCAACATGTACTAGTGGAAGGTGCATCACTAGCACCTCCAACATTCTGTGTAATTGGTGGTGAGGCAACATCCTCAAATCGTACTCTATGATACTTGATGTCTTTCACTGGTTGTCTATGCATCTTAGACTCATTGAATATCACCTATGATCTGTCAAGACACCGGCAAGGCCGGACTAGACAAGGGCAGGGCCGGGCTAGGCGGTGTGGAACGGGGAGTCCAACTAGGGAAAAGGGCTAGGGGCTTGCCTATATAAAGGGTGGTTGGGTGGTGGACTCTCAAGCTCTAGTATCCCCTGTCTTACATTGGTATCAGAGCATGGTCTATTTTGGGCAAGAGGGAGTGGAGCCACTGAGGTTTTTTTGCATGTTCATCTTCTTGAGGACGTGAAAAGCCGCCTGCTGAAGGAGGAGCTGAAAACACACAGCGCATGCAGAGCTGCTTGTGCTGAGGAGGGAGGAGACCTCAACCTCTGCCATATTTCATGTGTCCCGGCTTGGCGGATGCGCGCTGCAACAAGGAGCAGATCCCGTCACTGTAGCGACGCCCATAACACATCGCACAAGCATCTCTCTCTCTCTCCCTCGCCCTCACGGAGCTACAGGTCGCCATAGTCGACTGTGTGCAGAGTCTTTTTCACACTAAAAGCGCCCTAAGGCCTTTGGCCTTGGGCAATTTCCTCAATTAACTCAAGCAAGGGTGCATGCCCACCCGGGCACACACCCCATTCACAAGATTTTCGACGGTTGTCAGTCGAGATTCGACATAAGCATCGGCAAGGGGCCATGAACTTCTTTGGTAAGCCATCACTTCTTGGCAAACTGTCAGAATTTCAAAAATTGCAGAAGTTGGTAGCGGTTAAATTTTGATGGATTTGAAATTTTCGAACAAGTATCTATTGCAACTTCTTCCTTCGGGAAGCTTAAGTCGTCTATAACGTTTCAAAGCGAAAAATTACAAGTTTTTGTTGGCATCTTCAAGCCTAATTGATTCAATTATCACAAGCTCGTGGAATTCCATATACGGTGGACTACTCTCGATTTTGACAGAGTTAGCACGGCTACTATACTTTGCGAGTGCTCTCAATATCAGGTTTTTTTTTTGAGTACTTCTTTCACCGCACTGTGTAGCCATGGATTCAGATATCAATATGACATTCGATTTTGAGCAAAGTACTCCTGATCCTACCAATGATGGCCCGCAGCCGGATCCTCTCAAGGAGAGTACCCACGATGCTACAGCAGGAGAGAATACTTATTAATTGCTCAATATTCAAGAATTTCGTGCACTTCAGACATGCATGACAGTCATGGATGCAAATTTTAAAGCTTTAAATGAAAATGTTACTAACTATCCACATTAGTAATTCAATTAATCCATCAGCAATCTAAGAGTCTTGTCACCCACATGCATGAGCACGTTGCTACACAAGAGCAGGGCATTCCTAATCTAGGGTAAGGCCCAACTGATGATACGTTGCATACTCTCACTTCCAAAGAGGTGGATGAATTGTTAAAGAACATTAAACCACCAATTTTTAAGGGAGAAGACCGAGACCGCAATAAGGATGCAGTGAATATCTTTCTCAGTAAGTGGGATGGAATTCACACCTTACGGTGTACTCCGGATGTAGTCAGAGCTCTACAGACGAGCTTAAATCTGGAAGGCAAGGCCTACAAATAGTGGATGTCTCTCAAGGAGAAGAATATCATACCACAGAGTTGGGCAGCTTTTGAAGCAATGTTTAGCAAGGAGTTTTTGCCTACAAACGAGGCCAATCGGAATTGGATGGCTTGGGACACATGTTCCATGCGCCAATATCCCATCACTCCTTGAATATATCTCTCACTATCGGGACGTTATCCTCAAGTTGGAAGGCTTGGATACCTTTCAACAAGTATGAGGATTCATTCGAGGTCTGACACCCGAGCTTAAGAAGTATGTCAAGACCCAAGACCCTAAAACACTTGAGCAAGCCATAGTGAAAGCACATATTCATGATGACCCTGATGAGAAGAAAACACATAATAGTCATGTGCCTACTAGTATACATGGTAATACACGCACTCAGTATGGGCACAATAAAAGAAAATTTCTAGTTGCTAATTCAGATGCATCTAAAAAACCCAAGGGGTCCAGGGGTCCTCTCTCTCCTAAGGATTTTGATAAAGCCAAGAAAGAAAGTTATGTTTTCAATGTTTAGGAAGAGGTCATGGCAAAAATGATTGTCCCAAGGGGAAATTTGCTCCTCAGGGAAAGGAGAAAGCAGTGCACACGGTGCAACTGCTGCCTCTTGAGTCTTCCTCAAGATTCTCCACAATGGAAGTAACACACATAGAGGTGGTGCATGAATGCTCTCTCACAGCTTCCATGTGGCAACAAACCTTTGGACCACATGAGTTAGTACGTATGCACGGATATTTGCAAGGGCACAAGGTGAGCATCTTGGTAGATGACGATGCTACTCACAATTTCATCAATTACAGATTGGTAAAAAAGCTCAAACTGCCTCAAACTCTGAGTACCCACCGCTGCAAGGTAGCAATGATGAATGGACATGATACTGAAATATGGGATACTCAATGCCGAGATGTTCCATTGGAAGTACAAGGGTACTCTACTTGTTTGTATTTTCAGGTTATGAACATGGAAAGGGCTGATATGGTTCTTGGTAGGGAGTGGTTGCATAGCCTAGGACCATCACTAAAGTGTAGCTATGAGCACAACAGCTTGATGTTTGAATCCCATGGCGCACATGTGTTGTTGTTAAGAGAAAAAGATATACCTTCATCACCACTGATTTGTACCTTTGAGCTTATGCAGCTCGTTTCTGATAATGAATAGATCAGGTTTTCTTATGTTACTCATTGTCCCGTTTTCTTTCTAACATTGAGTCTGTTGAGCATTCCTCAATGCCGCATGCTTCTCTCTCATCTATTGCACCAATTGATAATTCTAAACAAGCAAACGTTGCTAGTCAATTACAAAAATTATTGAAGGAATTTCAAGATGTATTTCCTAATGATTTTCCATCAGGATTACCGGCGACACGATCAGTACAACATAACATTGACGTGGCTGTAGGCTGTAAACCTGTTAGTAAACCACCTTACCGTATGAGTTATTCAGAGGCTACTGAGGTGGAACGTCAGCTTGCTGACTACCTTAGCAAAGGGTTTATACAACCCAGTTCTTCACCATGGGCTTCGCCTATCCTTTTAGTGAAGAAACAGGACGGCGTATGCGCATGTGCGTAGACTACCGGGGCTTAAATGCGGTTACAGTTAAGAAAAAATACCCATTGCCAAGAGTAGATGAGTTATTTGATAAGCTAACTCATGCTCACATTTTTGCAAAAATCGACTTGCGGTCAGGATATCACCAAGTCCGTATTCGGCTTGCCGATATACCTAAGACTGCATTCCAAACACGGTTTGGACACTACAAGTTTTTCGTGATGCCCTTTGGGTTAACCAATGCGCCGGCAAAATTCATGACACCTATGGATAGTGTCTTGAATCCATATTTGGGCGAATTTGTCATTGTTTTCCTAGATGACATCCTAGTCTATAGTGCTTCTGAAGAAGAACACTTACAACATCTCAGGCAGGTGTTTGAGTTATTACGCACAAACAAGTTATATGCGAAGGAATCTAAATGTGATTTTCTAAAGATGAAATTCATTACTTAGGGCATGTTATTTCAGCTCACGGCCTATACATGGGTCAATCCAAAGTGGATACCATCAGGAAATGGCCTCCTCCTAAAAATCTGGAAGAATTACATATATTTTTAGGATTTGCAGGTTTTTAACGAAGGTTCGTTAAAAGCTATGCTCAAATTGTTGTTCCTATGACGGATCAACTAAAAGGCAAAGCAAAACCTTTTCAGTGGGGATCCACTCAACATCACAGTTTCAATACGCTCAAGGATGCATTAGCTATAGCTCCTATATAGGCTATTATAGATCCTTTGAAACCATTTGTTTTGGAAATGGATGCCAGTGATCGTGTTATTGGAGAAGTCCTGTTATTACAAGACAGACGGCCGATTGCATTTGAAAGTAAGAAGCTTGATGCAGCTTAGCATAACTATTCTGTTTACGAACGCGAACTCTATGCAATAGTGTCTGCCTTAAAAACATGGCGGCATTATCCGTATGGTGCTCAGTTCGAGATTGTGTTTAACCATGAAAGCATCAAATGGTTTACACAACAAACAAATTTAAAGGGTCAAAAAGCCAGGTGGGCCAAGCTAAGGTATCACAAAGGCCAATACAATGTAGTGGTAGACGCTCTAAGTCGAATGCCAGAGATCAATTTGCTCTTGTTCACGGAACTTCGTAGTGAATTTTTAGATTCTCTCAAGGGCAAATATGAGCATGATGAAGCATATTCCAAAGTGTGGAGCCATGTTCAAAAGAGGGATCCTTCTCACTCCAATGACGGTAGTGTACAATTAACTCCACACCTAGTTCTACTTTATCAAGTGATGAACTACAGAGATGGAAGCATTTTACCATCGACAATGGGTACCTACTCCACAAAGGGAGAGTTTGTGTACCAACAGACCCAGACATTTGGCGCCAAATTCTTTATGAATGTCATGATAGTCCAAGTGGAGGGCACTCGGGGATTAAAAAAACTTATGCTCTCGTACGACGACAGTTTTACTGGCCAGGTCTACATGGCTTTGTTCAAGCTTATGTCTTGCACTGCCAAAAATGTCAAGTTAACAAGGCAGAGTGCCTGAAAGCAGGAGGACTCTTACATGCTTTGGATATTCCCACTGGAAAATGGGAAAGTATATCTATGGATTTTATCGTAGGTTTACCAACCACTATACGAGGTCATGACTCAGTATGGGTGGTCGTAGACAGGTTGACTAAACTATGTAAGTTTATTTCGACCAAATCAACGGTTAAGACGCCAGAACTAGCCAAGTTATTTGTGGACAATCTATACAAATTGTATGGTTTTCCAAGTAACATTGTTAGTGACCGTGATCTCAAGTTTAACAGCCACTTTTGGAGAGCTGTATTTCAACAATTGGGTACACAACTAAACCTCAGTACAGCTGATCATCCAGAAACGGATGGTCAAACGGAACGGGTTAACCAGGTGCTAGAGGATATGCTGGGAAGAATACTTACCTATCCTCGAGTTTGTCTACAACAATGCTAAGAATATCACAACAGGTTTTATTCCTTTCATGCTCATGTACGGGTTTCAACCTCGGTCACCAATTACGGTGGGGTTGGCAACCAAAAAACTCCAACAGGTTAAGGATTTTCTCCAATACCACATGGATATGTTGAAATTTGCTCGTCAGAATGTCCGGCAAGCACAGGATTGGTATAAGAAATACGCTGATGAGAAACGTCGGCAAGTTACCTTTGAAGAAGAAGTATTTTTACATGTGCCAAAACATTCAGAAAGTCTGAAAATTGGGCCGACGTCTAAATTATCTCCTTGATATTGTGTGTCATAAAATCTAATATCTAATATCTAACCAACCCAAATGATTTTCTCATATTAAATCGATCACTTAATGTGGGAGAATAAATGGGAACAAGTGTTAAGATATAGACATGTGCTTATAGATCTATCTCAACACGGGGCCAATGGTAAAGGGGCCCAAATGAGAGATGGTCTATCAAAGAGAAAGGCTAACAAATGGAGCATAAGACCTTAGGGTTAGCTTCATTGAAGACCTTCAATAATGTGTGTAAAAGGCCTTTGACCTTAGGTAAGCTAGGGTTGAGCTTGAGACGCGGGAACCCAACCCAGCTCGAGGTGCTTGTCATGCTTGATAACTAAGGTGCTTGAGGTGCTTGATGTTTGAGGTGCTTAAGATGCTTGAGGTGCATGACATGCTTGAGATGCTAGGGTTGCACTTGAGGTGAGAACCCAACCCAAGCTTAAAGTGCTTATGAGCCAAGCTTGTGGTGGGAACTGGGCCTATGCATGAGGGGCTTGAGGTGTCAAAAAGTCAAAGATTCAATCCCTACAAGGAGGGGGCGATCCCTACATGAGGGGGGATGAGAGAGAACACCCACACACACACAAGGCATGCATGGTACAAAGAAATCAAAAGGGACACTTGTCAAGTTCCTCCTCATGTTGCCCTCATGGTGTGCCTGAAGCCTATTGGTTGGCCACCCAAGGGGTCCAATAATAATTTAGGAGATTTAATTAAATGATTTAGTATTTATCTAACCCTCTCTCTCAAAGGGGAAAGGGGGACACTTGTCTCAAGGCTACCCTTGCTCCTCCTGCTTGTGATTGGCTAGGCCTGGAGGGGTCCAATGAGCTTCAAGCATGAGCTACAAGGGGGGGTCGATCCAAGCAAGCTAGGGGGTTGCTTAGGGGGTATACTCACCCACACACACTCACAAACACTCTAATTGTGTGCTATGCAAAGTAAGAGCTCCCTCTCCTTCTCCAAGCAAGTAGAGGTTGAGAGCCTACACCAACACTCTTGGATATGGAGTGCAAATCCAACCAAGAGCCATGCTTCAATGCTTAAGCTTGCCATCTCCTTCTTCTTCATTACTATGCTATTATGTATGCTAGCAACAAGAGTTATGATAAGTGAGGAACTAATTCTTTCTCCTATGAAATGTTTCTTCTTCCTCTTCCCTACCCTCATTCCTTGCTATCTCTCTCCACCTTCCAAGGTGTTTGAGGTCTTGGGACTGAGGCTTGGGATAGTTAAAGCTTTCTTCAATTTTATGTTATGTTTGTGATGCATGAATCTTTCCATCTTCATTGCATCACCTAGGTCACAAGGAACACAAAGATTGTATTGTAACAAGTCTCTCTTAATGGGAGAAATCATAATACAAATGCCTATTGGAGGGGGGACCGGCTCCAGATAAATCCAGTCCTCAACTGTTGTCATGTTCTCTAAATTCTCTCTCTTGCAAAAGTATTGTTCATGCCAAGTTAGCTAATTGCTATGATTATGTTGCTATCTTCAATTATGTTCACCCGCTATGCTCAGAAAGTCATTTCTCAAATGTACTCTCATTAATTTTCGCTACTCTCAAATTAAATAGGCCAATTCCATTACATTGGTATCATAGCATTTGGTTTCTCTTTTCTTGCTTAAGAAGAGAGGTCCTTAAGTAGCCTATAAATGGTTGATGTTGTTAATTATATTAGGGTAAGTGGAACTCGGATCTATTATCGGTTTTTTTGAGCCCACTATGTGGGGGATGGTGCACACCTTGGGAGATTTGGACTTAATAATGGAGTCTTTTTAGACTTGCCTACGACTTTACCATTATTGATCCATAAGAAGTCCGAAAGGAGCTAGCTCTCGGCAACTCTGCTATGCTAGACCTACTCCTCTACTCTCTATAATTAACCACTTCGAGCCGTGGGTGTAGATACTTAAGAGCCGATTTTCAAATGCTAAGAGGAGTGGCAACTAAGGTTTTGAATTGCCAAAGCATACACTAAGTACATACATAAATTTTGTTAACATGGCTGACAATAATCAAGAGAGTAGAATGAACATTGATAGCTTTGATTTTGGACATGAAGGTGCTAATGATGATGCTCCCATGTTTGTGAATTATCTCGTCACTAGGTTGCAGCAAGCTATGGGCAACCCTGCTTTGCAAGACAAAGTTACTCAACAACTTCGTGCTTATGGAATTTCCCTTCCTCTCCAAGAGGAGACAGATCTTAGGAGGCCTCTTGAAGAGACCCCTAAAAAAAGACTCCTCCCATTCGAGAGGAGGAATCCAAAAAGCAAGAAAGCAATGAAAGCTTAAGTTCCTCTGAAGATGTGGCTCCACGAAGACGACAGTCTAGACGATCGCCCACTCCTCCCAAGAGGAAAAGATCAACACATAGTCCTTCTCCTCATCACTCTGAAAGGCAAAAGAGGAAACAAAGGAAGAAAAGGGCTAGGAAGAGGTCACCCTCTTCTCCTTCTTCTTCACCTTCCTCCTCTTCCGAGGAAAGTTATGGCTATTCGCCTAGAGAATACAAGAGGGGAGGACATCGCAAATCATTTCCTGCATGGCAAAGGTCACAAAAGCTAAAGAAGTTCAAGGAGGGAGAAAACAGTATCTCTTTTCTCACCTATGATGGCACCTTTGGTGCTACCGACAAAGTGTTGGCCTGTTAAGTATGGAGCCTGATTTACCCTTGTAATTTTCTGTGGTAAAAGCGCACATTTGTAAGGCCCCCATTATGAGGAGAAGCCATCGTGCGTGAAGGAAAATCACTCACCGGAAACCAAAATTTTCATGGACAAGAATCAGGGGCAACTTTAAAGGCCTCGGGGGCGGAGGCCCCCGAGACTTTTTTTTTTTCGCCGGAATATTATGGCCGGTAGTCAATGGCTGATGGCCGGTGGTCAGAAGTCAATGGCCGGTGGCCGGTGGTCGGAAGTCAATGGCCGGTGGCCGGTGGCCACATTCAATGGCCGGTGGCCGAATTCAAAAGCGGACTTGTCTTCTCAAGGGCGGCCACACATGGGCGGATTGGAGGGTCCGATTTGGACTTATTCACACAAGGGCGGCTACACATGGCTGTCTCTCATAAGAGAGGGCAGCCCTTTTGGCCTATAAAAGGAGGCCATTTCTACACACATTTCATAGTGTGAAGTTGATGCAATAAGGTGAGTGTGAGGTGGTGAGAGTGAAGCAAGGCGGGAGCTCCATTAAGGGTATAATCCCTTTGTAAACTACTTCTTGTTTTGAAGTACTAAAGCCATTGAGTGGCTGCTTTCCCGTGGACGTAGCCCACATTGGGTGAACCACGTATATTGTGTGTACTCTCTCTCTCTCTCTCTCTCTCTCTCTCTCTCTCTCTCTCTACTCTATAATCTCGTGTATATAAATCTGTCTCTCTCCATTAAGTAATCTACTCAATTATCTATTTAGCTACGTCTTATTTCCTAACATGGCCTTCATCTAGCAATTTGATGCGACCTTTGGAGACGAGGTCTTCACAGGGTCCTCCAAGCTACGCCATGTAGCTATGCACTTTCAAAAATCAGCTCGTCAATGGTGGGCTAGCCTTCGTGACAATGGTGAAGCCCCAAAGACATGGAAAACTCTACGAGTTTCCATCATGAAGAAATTCCTTGCAAGCGATGCAAAAGACAAAGTGCTTACTGAATGGCACAGCTTGAAGCTTCTCTCTCATGAGTCTATCCACAAGTACGTAGACAAGTTTTGGGATTTACATCTCAAGGCTACTGTCTTTCAAAAGATATACTTTGCCGAGCAAAGGCAGCAATTCTGTGCGGGATTACCTGAAGAGATGGCCGAATACATCTACTCTCAACGGCCTAGTACTATTAGTGAAGTAATCCATCACACCATGGTTGCTTCACGCATCAATTTCCATCAAGGGGCTAGACGTAATGTCAAGCCCATGGAAAACAAAGACAAAAATGATGCAAAGGGGAAAACCAATGTTCAAAATACTTCCCAAGTCACTTCCAACAACAAGAACAATCGGTCTAAGGAGAAGGGAGTTTACAAAGGTTAAAAAAAACTCTCTCCTGAAGAGCTTGAAGCTTTTCGCAAGGACCATAAGTGTTTCAAGTGTGGGGAGCAAGGACATGGCTATCGTTCTTGCCCCAAGAAGAATACTCGCAATGAGACTCCTAGGGCTTCCACCATCGAAGCTCCAAAAGAGGATGCTCATTACAAAGGATCATCACTTTCCTATGCTTGGGGAAAGGTAAGAGAGCATGATGCCTTCATCTTTTTTGACCCTGGCTCTACTCTTAACTTCATATCAACTGAGTTGGCCACCAAGTTGGGCATTCAAGCTTTTGAGATGGGAGATATAGTAGTGGCTGATGCAGCTTTCAAGGGACAACAAGCCTCCATTACTCCCTTGATTGGGAAATTGAGGCTTCATGTCCAAAGCTATGTCGACAAAGAAGACTTCTTCATCTCTCCTCTCCAACATGAGGATGTTATCCTAGGGGAACCATGGTTTGATCGCATGGCTGCCAACATGAAGTTCCCTGAAAGGAGAATCTACTTCACCTACAGGGGAAAGAACATGTATATAGATGCTAGTGAGCGTGGTCGCACTATAGATGCTAGTGAGCGTGGTCGCACTATTCCACTTGTAAATCCTCTTGCTTTTGATAAGTCAATGAAGAGCTCAGTTTCTACGTACATGATTTTTGTCAAAGTGTCTCTAAAAGATACTAATGTTTCATCAAATGTAAATGGTAGGAATCAAGAAGAGTTAGACTTGTCTAATTTTCTAAAAGGATTCCAAGATGTGTTCATCGATGATCTCCCTATGGACTTACCTCCAAAACGAGGGAATGATGACCATCGCATTGAGCTCCTTCCTAGAAGCTCACCACCTAAAAAGCCTGCTTATCGAGTCTCACAAGCTCAACAAGAGGAGATCATGAGGCAAGTACAAGAGCTGGTAGACAAAGGGATGGTGAGGCCTAGTTCCTCTCCCTTTTGTTCTCCAGTCCTTTTAGT
Organism: Adiantum capillus-veneris; assembly: GCF_014529385.1. Classification (NCBI taxonomy): domain Eukaryota; kingdom Viridiplantae; phylum Streptophyta; class Polypodiopsida; order Polypodiales; family Pteridaceae; genus Adiantum; species Adiantum capillus-veneris. Next base: position 2,463,972 of record NC_140945.1, read on the forward strand.
GCAAAAGAAAGATGGTACATACCGTATGTGTGTGGACTATCGAGCACTAAACCATATCACTATCAAAAACAGATTTCCCATACCTCAGGTAGAAGATTTGTTTGATAAGCTACAAGGCTCTACCTACTTCAGTAGGATTGACTTTAAGAGTGGCTATCATCAAATAAGGATAGTGGATGAAGATATCTTAAAAACCGTGTTTCGCATAACGTTTGGTCTTTATGAATATCTAGTCATGCCTTTTGGCTTCACTAATGCACCAGCTACGTTTATCATTTGATGGAGAAAATTTTTAGACCATACCGCAAATTCACTGGAGTGTTCTTTGATGATATCATCATCTACTCCAAGTCTTTGGAGGAACATAGCAACATCTCCAAGTGATTTTTCAAGCATTGAGGGAGAACAAGCTTTTTCTCAACCAAAAGAAAAGCGAAGTCTTCCTTCAAGAGATTCAATACCTAGGTCATATTATCTCTAAAGATGGTATCCGAATGGATCCATCAAAGTTAGAGGTAATAAAAGCATGGCCTAACCCAAGAAATCTACATGAGCTAAGAAGCTTTGTTGGTATGTGCGCATACTATAGACGCTTCATAGCAAAATTCTCTTAAGTAGCAGGACCACTACACGACTTAACTAAGAAGAACGTTAAGTTTGTATGGACTGCTAAGGAGCAAAATGCTTTTGAAAAGCTCAAAGAGAAGCTTACTTCCCAACCAGTCCTCGTGCTTCCGGATCTCTCAAAGCCATTTGAGGTCCAATGTGATGCTTGTGGTGATTTCCTTGGAGCAGTTTTGCTTCAAGAAGGGCATGCCATAGCATATGAGAGCCGAAGGCTCAATATTGATGAACGAGTCTTGGGAATTTATGAGAAAGAGATTTTAGCTGTTCTACATGCCCTAGACACATGGAAGCACTACCTATTGGGGAATCCGTTTATCCTACGAACCGACCACCAAAGTCTCAAGTATTTCATGACGCAAACCAAGCTTTCCGACAAACAAATGAGGTGGGAAAATTTTCTTTCGCAATTTAATTTTCATATTGCTCACATAGCTGGTAAGCACAATCAAATGGCCGATGCACTTTCACGACAACCCAAAGTTAATGCGGTGTCTATAGCTACTCACAATGATCTATCCTCTATGATATATGAGTATGCTACTTACCCTAACTTTAGAGACATAATGTCAGCCCTCGCTTTGGGGAAGAAAGAGGAACCATTCACCTTGCAGGATGGTTATCTTATCCACGGCACAATAGGATATGTGTTAGCCATTCCCTTCATGAGAAAGTTATGTATGAATCCCATGCTCCTCCATATGCGGGGCATAGAGGTATTCAACCTACTCTCCGAGGAGTAGAGACGTACTTCTATTGGCCTACCGTGAAAGTAGACATACAAGAGTATGTTTCAAAATGTGTAGTATGCCAAAAGACCAAGTATGATAGATGGAAGCAACCTGGATTACTCCAGCCATTGCCTATCCCAAATTCACCATGGGAGAGTATATCCATGGATTTCATCTTTGGATTACCCAAGTCTATCCATGGGAATACAGGAATATGGACAATAGTTGACAGGTTTAGCAAGCAAGCACATTTTATTCCTGTCAAAAAGACTATTAAGGCACATCAAATGGCAACTCTCTTCATATCTCAGATTTTCAAGCACCATGGATTACCCACATCCATCGTGTCAGATAGAGATCCTAGAATGACTAGTAATTTCTGGAAAGGTCTCTTTAAAAATCTAGGAACAAGATTGAATTTCTCTTCGGCCTATCACCCAAAAACGGATGGCCAAAGTGAGATAGCCAATCTTACGATACTCGATCTACTCAAGACTTATGTTACCGAAGTAGATCAACGCTCACAATGGGAAAAGTACTTACCTCTTGTAGAGTATGCCTACAATAATACTATACATACTTCTACGGGAAAAGCACCTTTTGAGATCATTGAGGGAAGACCTAAAAGTCCCTTGCTACTCAAAGTACATGGGAAGATCTTCGCCGCCGATGAGTATAGCCGTGACCTACAAGAATCTTTTCAAAAGATCAAGAAGGTTATATCCATCTCTCAACAAAGGCAAAAAGATGCTGCTGATAATCACAGAAGAGCCTTAATGTTCAAAGAAAATGATTGGGTCTCACTCAAGTTTCCTAAGGCTCGATTAAGGCAAACGACGGGCAAAAATCCTACGGGCCATCAAAAGTATTATGCTAAACTAGCAAAAAGATACTATGGTCCTTTCCAAATCTTGAAGCCCATCAATGAGATGGCTTATCAACTCAAGTTGCCCAACCATTGGCTCATACACAATGCCTTTCATGTAAGCCTACTTAAGCCCTACAAAGGAGAGCCACCAACTGAACCAATTATTGAAGACCCTCCCGAAGTTAAAGACCAAGAAGAGGTGCTACAACCCGAAGTTGTCCTTCGGCATGAAGACAAGGTACTACGACATGGTAAGATTATCTGACGGTATCTTATTAAGTTCAAAAATTATCCTTTTGAAGATGCTATATGGATGCAAGGAATACAGCTTAAGGATAGTATGAACCTTGTCAATGCTTACAATGCTACATTAGAGTAAGCAAATGTACAAATTTATTTTAAATGACTCATGTTTTTGTCTTATAAGACTAGTCCTTTTTTTAATTGTGCACAAATTTAACTAGTATGCATGCTTAGAATCATGTTTGTGATGACGACGTCTCTCAAACACCAAGTAGAATTTGTCACTCTATTTTAGGAGAATGAAATGGACTAAAGAGCAGACATGCTTACGGCAGCTATGTCTCCCAAGCACCAAATGGATTAGTCATCCATATTGGAAAGATTTCTTAGGGTAAAAAGGGATCCTCTACCCGCTAAGTAAAATTGACTAATGACTAAGGCTTTATCTCTTCTACCTCATAGTCGAGGACAACTATGATTTCAAGAGACAGGTAATGTCATAAAATCTAATATCTAATATCTAACCAACCCAAATGATTTTCTCATATTAATATGATCACTTAATGTGGGAGAATAAATGGGAACAAGTGTTAAGATATAGACATGTGCTTATAGATCTATCTCAACACGGGGCCAATGGTAAAGGGGCCCTAATGAGAGATGGTCTATCAAAGAGCAAGGCTAACAAATGGAGCATAAGACCTTAGGGTTAGCTTCATTGAAGACCTTCAATAATGTGTGTAAAAGGCCTTTGACCTTAGGTAAGCTAGGGTTGAGCTTGAGACGCGGGAACCCAACCCAGCTCGAGGTGCTTGTCATGCTTGATAACTAAGGTGCTTGAGGTGCTTGATGTTTGAGGTGCTTAAGATGCTTGAGGTGCATGACATGCTTGAGATGCTAGGGTTGCACTTGAGGTGAGAACCCAACCCAAGCTTAAAGTGCTTATGAGCCAAGCTTGTGGTGGGAACTGGGCCTATGCATGAGGGGCTTGAGGTGTCAAAAAGTCAAAGATTCAATCCCTATAAGGAGGGGACGAGCCCTACATGAGGGGGGATGAGAGAGAACACCCACACACACACACAAGGCATGCATGGTACAAAGAAAGAAAAAGGGACACTTGTCAAGTTCCTCCTCATGTTGCCCTCATGGTGTGCCTGAAGCCTATTGGTTGGCCACCCAAGGGGTCCAATAATAATTTAGGAGATTTAATTAAATGATTTAGCATTTATCTAGCCCTCTCTCTCAAAGGGGAAAGGGGGACACTTGTCTCAAGGCTACCCTTGCTCCTCCTGCTTGTGATTGGCTAGGCCTGGAGGGGTCCAATGAGCTTCAAGCATGAGCTACAAGGGGGGGTTGACCCAAGCAAGCTAGGGGGTTGCTTAGGGGGTATACTCACCCACACACACTCACAAACACTCAGATTGTGTGCTATACAAAGTGCAAGAGCTCCCTCTCCTTCTCCAAGCAAGTAGAGGTTGAGAGCCTACACCAACACTCTTGGATATGGAGTACACCTTTCTAGTAGATTCATCTATGAATGTCAGGAAGTATAATACTCCCCCTAGAGACTTGACTGACATAGGTCCACACAAGTCACTATGAAACAGACCTAGAGGACTCCCTAACTCCTTTTCCAAAGGTGTTGATGTCAACCTAGTCTGTTTTCCATAGATACAATGCTCACATAAAGAGAAGCTAGAGTACTCTACCATAGGGATATAACCAGAATGCTGCAAGACTTTCATTCCCTTCTGACTCATATGACCTAGCCAGCTATGCCACAACTCAGTAGATGGTATCTCGGCTACACAAATAGAATTATCTTTCATGGAAGAGACATAAAGTGAGTACAATGAGCAAAAAGCCGACCACATACATATCCTATGGCGAGGGTACCAAAAGAGGGAAACTCCAACTACCTGTATCACCGAAGGTATGTCAACATTCAAGAATACCCTAGCTCAAAGAAAATCTCATGCAACGATCCTCCAAAAGGCTAAAGCAGCGTAAAATGACTAGACATAGTCTCAAAAAGGGATTTTCTTGTCTAAGACTAAGAAATGGCCGAGAAAACTACCAAAGTATCATGCCAAATTGGTGCCATAAACAACATACATAGGCAGTGACTGCAACTCAACGTACATGAGTGATTGCGCACAAACAGGCACTAAGAACTACTTCGTACAATAAAAAGGATCCCTACATGGATATATGCTCTCAAAAGAGCTCAATAGCACTATGCATTCTCAAATAAGCATGCATCTGTCCACACAAAAATTGCTATCAAAATGACTGCCAAAACTTTTTGAAAGGCACTATGCATGTAAGTGTCTAAAAACCTAGAGAAAATTTTGTATGTGGGCTTGAAAGCCCGCTGTAAACCTGCATGTTAATGTAGAATGGGAATGTTAGTGCCGATTTCCACCATCGGACAAAAATGTGCTCGATGTGGGTGCCGGGCGTCACTCCTCTATGATAGAGGTACCTTGCCCGTGCATGTCAAAAGATCGCCACTAGCTATTTGACAAAGTTGATGCCAAAAAAGTGAAGTCAATGTTACCTTCCCCCACCGGATAGAAGCACTCTCTGAGCTATGAGTGCTCAGGAGATGTCGTGGAAGAAAATCAGAGTTGAATACATGCTGCTGTCGTGCCTCTGCTATCGAGCAGAGGTGCTAGCCATCGTAAGCTAGCTCGTCGATCAGGTCAGGTGTTGAGGTTTCCAAGAGATTTGTTCAAGAGAATGTCTCCAACCGAGAAAGGACCGTTGATTCTGTACCAATGCAAAGCACCAAGAAAGTAAGTGCTCTCTCTCTCTCTCTCTCTCTCTCTCTCTCTCTCTCTCTCTCTCTCTCTCTCTCTCTCTCTCTCTCTCTCTCTCTCTCTCTCTCTCTCTACGTAGATTTCAATGCCAATGCGGAGCGGCGAGTCTTCAATGTCCGATGTTGCAAATCCTTGCTCTCTCTCACACACACACAACTCTTCTCTTTCACTCACGCTCGGGTGTGTGTGAGTGAGTGTCGGGTACTTGAGCCAATGGAACTTGTGGGAGCGGTCGCTTACACACACTGTAGTGTGTAGCATGAAATTTTTTTAAAATAAAAATCATTGCTAAAAACTATCGAATTGCTTTGTTTGCGGGCTGTGAGAAAACAAAGTGTGTGTGTGTGTGTGTGTGTGTGTGTGTGTGTGTGTGTGTGTGTGTGTGTGTGTGTGTGTGTGTGTGCTCTCTCTCTCTCAGTTCTTCCCGATTGTAGGCTACTGCCCGCAGCTCGGCTTCAATGCTCAATGTAGGATTTCCATAGCTCGTCTACTGATTGATTTATCAACAAGCCTTGATTTGCTTCTACTACTCAAGAGCTTCTCCTCCTTGCCTTCAATTCACTACTACCCCGCTTCAAAATTGGATGCAGTGTCAGTGTGTGGCGCGCGCGTGCACATTCACACACACTTCCAATTTCCAAAACTGTGGACATTTTCTATTGCTTGCATCTCCGTTCTCCTTGCTTGGCTTGCTTGATTGAAGCTCACTTGGGTAGTTTTAGGCAAGCCTTTGGAGATACTAACTTGCCTCAAGCTCTCAAAAAAGGTTTAATTGTCTTCAATCGACTCCCATGCCTACTTGCAATCCTTGCAGAGACCCCCAAAAACTCAATTTCCTATTTTAAGCTTGCTTGCTGTATGCAGCTCATGAGCTCGACTTCCCTATTTCAAATGCCTTCAAGCTCACTTGATTCCAAGCTCAAAGCTTGAGCTTCACCAAGCTTCTTGATCTTCTTCCCGCTGAATCTCTACAAAAATCCTTGGACTTAGAGGGCCTGCACAGGTGGGTATCCGAGGAGGGGTGATGTCGGGGCTCCTGAGTTCTGATACCACTTGTGGGGAAGGATCGTTGAGTGCAAGAGAGGGAAGGAGAGAAGGGGTAGAAGAAGGAGACACATTAGTTTGGTGGAGCTTAAAGAAGTAGTTACTTCTCTCTCCTTATTCATTCACTATAACCAAAGAATGTAAGTGGGCGGGCACCCAACCAGCCACCACGGGCCACTGACCTAAAACCTAACAGCAAACGGATTGATCTTCTTGAGCATCTCTTCACTGAGCTATTTTTTATTTAATGGAGATTCATATATTTGTGCGAGCTTGGCAGATTTGGATCCACAATGCTATGACGAGAGGAATCATCGTTTAAATCCTTGTATTCTCCACAATTATCTACCAAGTAGTAGAGAGCTTCTTTCATCAACTCATTCAATGTAGGGCTATTTTTCATTTGTACGCCTTTTTGGAGATTGGCGTTCCTAAGTCCTTGGATAAAAATGAGCATTAACCTTGATTGGGTTGGTAGTTCTTCCACTAGACAGAACTTCACGTATCTTTTCAGTCGTAAGGCTGCTTTTCATATGGATTCACTCCCTTTTTCTTGAATTTATGGATTTGCAAGATGGTGTTGTGATCTATCCCCCTTTGAGAGAATTCCTTGATAAATTCATCAAACACCTCCTTGATCGACTTGAAATCTCTACATTCTATAGAATCAAACCAGGTGGCGGCATCTTCTTCATGGTTTAGTCCAAATCCTGTGAATTGCATTGGAAAGTCTAAGACTTCCTCAGCTCTAATGGCATGCACAAATGCTACCACATGATCCCTCGGATCTCTGTTTTTGGAATATTTCTTGTTTATCCATTTTTGGACCTGAGAGAACAAAAGTGTGGTTGAAATTGTATCACATCAGCAATGCCCCAACAGATTGTATTTTGACCATGTTTAGCATACTTCTCAAATCATAGTGTAATTGCACGTAGTCCTTATTGTTCAAAAAATAAGGAGCACACATTGTGGTTTGCCGACCCTCCTGCAATAGCCATAATGTCATCTATGAGATCCTTGAATCTTGCACTACTCCATCATAGGTTTCTCTCCAAGACATGTATGTGTATTGTCCAAGATGCAAAATCCTATAGGGATAGGACTTTTTAGATGGTGCCTAAGTAGGATCCTCCCTCCATTTGAAGACCAAAACATATGTAGACCATGAAAGATCTATAGTTGAATGTTCACAATGTTGATATTCCAATGGATATACGTTATTGCCTCTTTTGGAAAATTTGCTTTGTCTTTCACAATGTTGATAGTCCACTAGATATACTTTCTTAACTCTACTAAAATTTCAATGTTCTTTGTACCATGTTTTAATTGTGATGACAGCCAAGTATCATAAAGTGTCAAGAAGTGGGAGTAAACAACATCATCAATGTTGTATGTGGTAGAAACATCCTCCAAATTTTCACATGAATTCTCCTCATCAAACACATTGATCTCCTCTTGCAAGACATCTTGAATAATGCAATCTTGTTTAGTTTCTTGATATGCTCAAGAATGTCTATTACATTTGATCTGTCCTTTTTACCCTTAGACATACAATCACTCTAGCCTCTATTTCTAATTGAATTTTATATACTTCATCATCATTTCGGCTACATAAATATCAATCATAATTAGCATTAGAGTAAGTGACCATACGAGTTTTCTCTAATTTTATTATGATCTTCAACCATTGGTCATAAATAGCATCAGAGTAAGTGACCATACAAGCTTGTTTGGTAATGAATGATGCACCAACAGAAATTCTTGCCATTTTGAGGAATACTTGCAAAAACAAAAGCAGATAAAATATAAGAATTTGAGATGTTTTCTCATTATACAACCATGAGAGAGAAAGAGAAATATACTTACATTCCAAGGTGTGCGAAATTCTTCACTCTCTTTTTCTCCAATGTTTGGACATAGTGGACATTATTGAAAAATCTACTAACTGCAAAGATGCTTGAGAATGTCATTGTAAGGTTGCTTAACATATCACACTTTGGCCTCCTTGTTTTCTAATATGGTTGTTGTAAAGTTTGTGGGGATGGGTCTACAATAATTTGGGCCTTTCTTTCTCATAAACTTGTATTAGATCGTGGGAGACACCATCCTTTTTAATTTCTTAAAATCTTAACATTTTAGCTACATAAATTGAGTGTTGGCCATCAATGACCCAAGTCTTCAAATAGTTTGCTTCTTTTACCTCACTATGTGTCATTGGAATGCCATACTTTTGGCCACAATTCTTTATGGGAGCAAGATAAGCACATGATGAATTCCTATTTGCACTTGCTTCAAAGAAGAGTATACACTTTTATACTTGATGAGGATTTAGTTGATAACAATTTTATTAATCAAGAGCACGAAAATGTATAGTGACAAGGAATCTCGTATTCCTTATACTTGAAAGGAGAATATGTAGAATATTATTACATGTCTCTTGTAGCACAATTCTTTGAATTTTGGACCTTGTTCTGTAAGCATTATGGCTCTGCAAACCTTACTGAGGGTTGCCTGCTTGTGCCCTTTGATCTCAAAATTACCTTATATCTACATCTATTACACTAGCAGCTACACCCCTTGCCTTTTTGGTTGTGGTCTTCTTGGTTGATCTCTTGTCCTTCACTTTCTTACCTTTTAAAGAAAAAACAATTGCATCTTGTAGCCTATCTATAGTGATCTCAGATAAAACTTCATCGATATCCCAACCTCGTGACTTCTCCTTGTCTTCGACCAATTTTTCAATGGCATAGGCAATTTCCAATATTTGGTCCATAGAATTGCCACGTATTCCAACATTAATGCACTCAACGTGAGGATGTCCTTCAAATTTTGAAAAACTAATTGTTGACAAGAGTATAAAAACATAGTTGATACACAAAATTTTCTTTATAATCTCTAAGACTGTTTAGTTTTAAAATCAATTATTTGTCCAATTTAAATATTCTTGAAGAGAAGGAGGTGCATCCTACATCCATTGTATTGGTATTTTAAATAGATTTATCAAAGTAGTGTAACTTGAATCCTTTACACTTTTCCAATTTAAATACATTTTCAAGATTTCAAGCATCTTATATCCACTATTTAGCCATTCTAAAACAAAATTGTATGCATCAAAATGACCACCTTGCAAATCTAAATAAGTTGTGCAATAATGGATGCATCACAAACTTGACTATTCTAAAGAAGTTGTGGAAGGGTGGATTACATTCTAAATCCAACACTCAGCCATTCTAAATAAGTGAAAAGGGATGATCTATCCTAGACCTTAGATCCACCACTTAGCCATTCTAAACAATTTTTTGGAGGGTGGCTATATTTTAGATCCGCCACTTGGCCGATTTAGAGAAGTTTTGAAATATTGGTGAGATTACACATCCACTTGGACAATCTATACAAGTTTGGAAACAAACGGTGCATCCAAGAATCACCATTAGGCCAATTTAAACAAGTTACAGATGATGGGTGCATCCTACATCCACCACTTGACCAATTTTAATAAGTTTTGAGAAATGTATCCATCCTACATCTACCTCTTGAAAAATTTAAACGAGTTCTAAAATAGTGGATGAATCTCACTTCCACTACTTGTCCATTTTAAATATAATTTTGAAGAGAATATACTTTGTAGGTCCACCACTTGGCCATTCTAAATAAGTTGAGCAAGAGATGGTGCAATCTAAATCTACCACGACCACTTCTAAACAAGTTTTGAAATTTCATGGGAATTCTAGATCTACCACTGATCCAATCTAAAAGTCTTTTTAATGGTGAACTCATCTTAGATTCACTACTTGGCCATTCTAAATAAGTTGTGGGGAATGGGTGAATCCTAGATCCATGACATGTCCATTCTAAATATTTTTTTTGCACATTATATATTCACCACTTGGATAGTTAAAGAAGTTGTTGAGGGTGGGTACATCATAGATCCATGATAGCCTGTCCATTTTTTACAACTATTGGAAGGAAATGTGCTTCCTTGCTCCATCAATTGGAGATTCTTAAAAACTAGAGGAAATTTACATCCGAGATCCATTGTTTGGCTATTCAAAACAAGTAGAAGAATTGTTGCAGTTTATCTTCAAAACTTGGCCATTTTAGGCAAGTGGAAGAAGGATGGGTGAAATATATATCCACCACCAGTCTAAGCAACTTGTGGAAGATGGTTGCATCCTTGATCTAGCACTCGTCCAATCTTAAGAAGTTGTGGAATGGTAGGTGTATCCAAAATCCAACATTTTTCCTTTTTAAACAAGTTTGGAGGATTGTCCCTAGATCCACCACTTGGCCATACTAATCAAGCTTTGAAAGGAGGATGTATCCCATAGCCACCACTTGGCCAATCTAAACAAGGTTTAAAATGGAAGGTACATCACACATCCACTGCTTAGCCAATCTAAACAAGTTTGGAAATGGTGGGTGTATTAACCAAGAGTCACTACTTAGCCAAGTTTACCTATATGTGACTGATAGGTGCATTACAGATTCACCACTTGGTAATCTAAAAATCTTTTGACACTAGTTTGGTACCACAAGTGGACATTACAGTGCCCTTTTTGGATCATCTTGTAGAAAATACCAAGGCAAAATCATAATGAAGTTCTACTAAGCTACGTGTTATGTGACTTTCCCCATGGGTATACTACATAAGAAAAACACTACAAAGTTGTTTTGAGAATCACTATTTAATTCTTTAAAAAAGGTTCTTTAACACCATGTCTACAAAATTACGTGTAGATTCTAGTATGTGGTGCATAAATCATAGAAAACAAATTTGATGGCTCCAAGTTACATGAATATGTGGTGTTTGTAGAGTGGCACATAAAGTATTGGGACAAACGAAATTCATTTAACCTAGGAAAAATAATTAAATATGAGTGGGTAGAACAAAATAATTAAATATGAGTGGGTAGAACAAAAACAAGAAAAAATAGGGTAGATGTAAAAACATTTTTATATATCAAAAGTGGCTTGTTCTTTCATATTTAGATTTTCTGCATTGGTAACTTTCCCATAAAAATCCATTTGACATTGTTTGGAGCATAGAAATGACCAAGCCAAGTGCTATTTATTAGGATGGACAAGTGGTATCTAGAATGGACAAGTGGTAGATGTGCATTTTACTTGGCCATTCTAAAAAAGTTTTGCAATAGAGGTACAAGTGGAATAATGGAAACGTAAATCCAAGATCTTCCACTTGATCATTTTTAACAACTAGAATAATGGTTGCAACTTATATCCAAAACTTGATCCTTCTAAGCAAGTGAAAGAAGGATCAATGAGACTATATCTACAATGCGACCATTCAAAACAAGTTTTGAAAGCTGAATGCATCCCAAATTTAGCATTTGGCCATTCTTAACAATTCGTTAAATGTTTACTTTATACCAAATCCACCACGTTTTCATCTTTAACAAAGTGTGGAGGATGAGTTGATCCTAAATCCACCACCTAGCCATTCCAATGAAGATTCAAAAGGTGGGTGCATCCTAGATCAACGACTTGGCCAATAAAGAAATGTTTTGAAATGCAAGGTTCATTGCAAATCCATGACTTAGCCAACGGTGGGTGCATCGAAGATTCACCACTCATCCAACTTGAACTAGTTGTTGTTGATGGGTGCATTCTAGATCCAGAAGGTGTATGCATCCTAGATCCACCACACAACCAGTTTAAACAAAAATTAAAATAGTGGACAAATCTCACACCCATAAAATGCTAATTTTTCAAGAGAATATGCATTCTAAGTCTACCATTCAGCCATTCTAAATAGGTTTTGGGATAGTAGGTGCATTTTGAATGTACCAATTGACTAAATTTAAACAAAGTTTGGAATGGCATGTATATTTAGGTGCATCCTAGATCTACTACTTTGCCATTTTAAACAAGGCATGGAGGATTGATTAACCCGAGATCGACGACTTGGCCATTTTAGCCAAATTTTGGAAAGTGGGTGCATCCCAGGTTTACTACTTAGCCACTCTAGAAAAGTTTTGCATTAAAAGGTGTACCACACATCCACCACTTGACCCATCTAAACAAGTTTGGTAAGGGTAGGTGCATCTAAGATTCACCACTTAACCAAGCTTAGCTAGTTATGGTTGATGGGTTCATTTTAAATCCACCACTTGCCAAACTATGTTTATTTTTAGAGGTATATGTATTCTGGACCCATCACTTGGCTAATTTGGAAAAAAAAAACTAAAATAGTGGGCAAATATTATATCCATCACATGCTCATTCTAAGCAAGTTTTTGCAGATAATGAGCATTTTAGGTCCATCACTTGGCCATTCTAAACAAGTTTTGGGATGGTAGGTGCATTCTAAATTCATCGATTGACCAATTTCAAACAAGTTTTAAAATGGCATGCGTGTTCTAAACCCACCACTCGGCCAATTTAAAAAAGTTATTTAAGGGTGGATGCATCCCAAATCCACCACTTGGCCATTTCAAATAAGTTGAAGAGAATGGATGGATCCTAGATTCATGGCATGGCCATTCTAGATAAGTTTCAAAAAAAAAAATATTCTAGATCCACACCATTTTTAAACAAGATGGGGAGGGTGAGTGTAACATTAGATACACCACTTAGCCATTCTTGACAAGTTTTGGAAGACAATTTTATCCATAGATCCATTAGTTGGCGATCTTAAACAAGTTTTTAAAGGCAATGTGCAATCAAAATTCACGAATTGGCCATTTTTAAAAAATTATTAGAATAATGGGTACAATTGATATTCATAATTGATATCCATAGCTTGACCCTTTTAAATAAGTTGAACAAGGATGGATGAAACCTAGATCCACCACTTTGGCCATTCTTAACAAGTTTTGGAAGGCAATGTGCTTCTTGGATCCATCACTTGGAGATTTTGGAAATGCACATCCCAGGTCCCCCACATGGACATTCTAACCAAGTAGTGCAATATTGGGTGTGATTTTTATTGACAACTTGGCCCTTCTAAGCAAGAAAATCAAGGATGGGTGAAACCCTAGTCCCTAGTCCATAACTTGGCCATTCTAAACAAGTTCTATAAAATGAAAGCATCCTAGCTATAGCACTCGGCCAATCTTTGAAAAGTTGTGTAATGGTTGGTGTCTTCTAGATCCACCACCTTGCAATTTCAAACAAGGCGTATAGGACGGATAGACTCTAGATCCACCATTTGTTAATTCTAACCATATTTTGGAATGTGGGGGCATCCTAGATCCACCACTTGGCCAGTCTAGAAACGTTTGGAAATGGTAGGTGAATCACACATCCACTACTAGGCCAATCTAAAGAAGTTTTGAAATGGAGGGTGCATCCAAGATTCACCACTTGGCCAGTTTAAACAAGTTGTAGACGATTGATGGCTGGATGCATCATAGGTCCACAGATAGGCCAATTTAAATAACTTTTGAAAGATATATGCATCCTACATCCACAACTAGGCCAATGTAAACAAGTTCTATAATAGTGGGTGAATGTCACATCCACCACTGGTCCATTATAAATGAGTTTAGCAAAAAATGATGCAATATTAATTTATCATGGCCATGTCCAAACAAATTTGAAATGGCCTGGGCATTCTAGATCCACCACTTATCCAATCTAAACACTTATCCAATCTAAACAAGTTGTTTAATGGTGGATGCATTCTAGATCCATGGCCGGATGAATCTATGATCCATGACATGGCTATTCCAATAAGTTTTGGAATAAGATTCCCCACTTGGCCATCCATATAAGATGTTGAGGATAGGTGCACCATAGATCCACAACTTGCTCATTTTTAACAAGTATTGGAAGGTGTGCTTCCTTGATCCATGAAAAGGCCGTTCTAAATAAGTTTGGGAAAAAATGGTGCATTATATATCCACTTTTTGTCCATTTAAAACAAGATTTGGAGGATGTAATCATCTTTTATCCGCCACTTAGCTATTCTTAACATGTCTATGAAGGCAATGTGCTTCTGAGATTCACCACTTGGACATTCTAAACAAGTAGTAGATTGGTAGGTCTGTGTGTGTCCCAAATCCACCACTTGGCCATTCTAAAAAGGTCATTGAATAGTAGTTGCATCCAAGATCCACCATTTGGAAAATCTAAACAAGATTTGCATGGACTGGTGCATCTCAAATCCACCACTTGGCTAATCTTTGTAATTTTGGATTGATGAGTGAATCCAAGAGCTATTATTTGGCCATTTTAAGCATTTCTTTGAAAATGGGTGTATCTTTGATTATCCATTTTGCCACTTTAAGAAACTTGTGGAGCATGGTAAATGCTAGATCCACCACTTGGCCATTCTAAATAAGTTTAATAAAAGATTTGCATCCTACATCCATCGATTGGCCAACATAAACAGGCTATTGAAAGGTGGATATATAATAACAACTCCATTAGTTGGCCAATTCAAACAAAATGTAGAGGAAGGTACATCTCATATACACCACTTGGCCATTCTAAAAAGCTTGGAAGGTGGGGACATCCAAGATTTTCCACTTGGCCATTTAAACTCAAATTTGAATCATCCTACCCTTTTATTGTACTCATTTTGAATTTTTTTTGTCTTTATCTTTCTTAACTTTTAAATCCCAAATCCACAAGACATTTATAAACAAGATTTGGCCATTCTAAAAAGATTTGGAAGGGGAGATCCAAAATCCACTACTTGGCCATTTAAACTCAAATTTGAATTATCCCGCTCTTTTATCCTAGTCATTTGGAATCCATTCTTGTATTTAGTTGATCTTCCTTAACGTTAGAATCCTAGATCTACCAAATGGTGATTTTGGAGAATTTTAATCATTTTGAATTCAAAATTTCATGTTCTACCCGCACCAACCGCCAATTTGACTTGCCTCTTTTCAAATTCAAATTTCACGCCTGACATCAATTTTATAGGTATGCAACTCAAGCCCTTTTTTTTCATATGCATCAATAAAACTTTAAGTGCATGTTCTAGTAGATACATTGTTATCTAAAGTACATTATCTATTTTGAATTGTTTCTTTTACTATTATGTAGAAGATAGACAACTAGGTTACTACTTTAAAAGATATCAAGAACACAACTTTGTAAGATGATTGTTTATCATGTGTTGTTGCATTGAATGTCATATATCCTCAATCTCGTCTAGTATGGTTGCAGTGTGTTGCTGCAATAGAAGAGAATGATGGAGAGACAGAGAGAGTATGTGCATATGTAATGTGAAAACAAGTGTGTGTGTGTGTGTGTGTGTGTGTGTGTGTGTGTGTGTGTGTGTGTGTGTGTGTGTGTGTGTGTGTGTGTGTGTGTGTGTGTGTGTGTTTTCTAGTAACAATATAACATAAACACCAAAGAATCCTTTCAAATGACAAAAGACACTAGAAACTATGTCAATGAAAACGTGGCATAATCCCCATTCATAGTACAGAACAGACTTTATACACAAGTAAATGAGAATCAAGAGCCTGAAGATATATAAATCCGCCATCTTCAACCCAAGGAACTTTGAAAACCATAGTTGAGAAGGTAACCCTCACCTGCACCCATGGAAACAACACAACATTTAGTTAGCATTGGCACAGTATGCAGGTGATGTATGGGTACGTGTTGTAGATGTCACCCAACTAGATTGCTTTCAAAGATAAATAGTAAAAAACTATAACATATATTCAGAGATGGTTTCATTTGCAAGGGGTTGCCGGGAAACCAAACGGGGCCTTTTTTTCTTTGCAAGTTCTAACAAGATATGGCTAGAGACGAGTTTTATGAGGTTTTTTAGCCGCAAAGTGGGCTACATATACATATTTCTTAACTTTAGAAAGTTTGGCATTAATTGCTGCTATTTTTTTGGGTCAATAATAGTGCTCATACGTGCAGTCAATCTATACTTTGGATTCACCTGTATCACAAAGAGATGTTAGTAAGTGTATACTACTCCTACCTAGATGGAGTTTAAAAAACATATAAAAGATAGTAAGTATGAAAGCTCAATTCCTTTTAACCATAAAATTACAAAATTGTGAGAAATTTCGGAGTTTCCTAGTTGTTCCATAAGCCAAGGGAGTACGTTACAAATGTCCATCACATAAGATGCAATAAACAACCATATTCAGCCATATAAGCAGCCATACGGTACCATTCACACCATACTTGGTAACCATATCCACAACCATATTCGGCCTTATTGACTTTTTTGTGATGAATGTAGGTGACACTTACCCTATCATCTTGGAGAGGCCATGGCTTCTTGCAATAGGGGCCAATACCTACCTAAAATAGGGTCATCTACCAGATTGTAAGAGAACCATCAGACATTACACACAAAGATATGTTAGTGAGTGTGTACTACTCTCTACCTAGATGGAGTCCAAAAAACCATATAAAAGATAGTAAGTATGAATGTTCAAATCCCTTTAACCTTAACCCTTAACAGTGAGACATTCCAGAGTCCCCTAGTAGTTGTTCCATATGCCCAGGGGTGTTATCAATACCCATTACATAAGATGCAATAAACACCATATTCGGCCATATAAGCATCCATAAGGTACCATGCGCAACCATACTTGACAACCTTATCCACAACCATATTTGGCCACAACCCTTCTTAACATATTCACAACCACTCGGCCATATGAGCAGCCATATTCAGATGTAGCACCCATATTCAGCCACTGAGCAGCTATAACGTACCAAGCACAACATATTTGGCCACGTTTCATACCCTTCACAACCATACCCATAACCATATTCGTCCACTTACCATTTTAACCATACAACCATATTCGGCCACATAAGTATCTTGCCAGTGAACTGTCACACAACAATCAACAAGTATAGACCGTACCTGAGTAAGATAGGTAAGCTTAATACCAAAACCCTAGAAGCACTACATCAGAGAAATGTAACCGTAGTAGCTGCCCCAACAAACATTTCTAGGCCGTTTGACTTATACAGCAAAGGTAAGCCAATACCTACCATAAATTAGGGTCATAGAACCATCAGAAATTACTTTTTCTTAAGGAAACACAAGGCAACCATTAACCTGCATTGAGAAAGATCTTTCAATGTATTTTACTATGCATATACATCCCTAGAACAGTTTAGTAGACAAAATTTGGAAATTCCCATTGAACTTGAAAGAGACCAAAAAAGCCAGAGCCGCGGATACCTAAGGGTCAGATGAAGTAGCCAACTATTTTTATAACTGTCATACATCGACTTAGTATAGTGAATAACATGCATGAGTTCTACTAGAATATCAAAAAGTGAATCATACCACAACCAAGCAGCTCGGACAGTAGTCCATATTGATTAAGTCACCTGAGATTAAGTCGGAGCAGCTAGGTCCACAACAGCTTGCTTTTCTTTGCCTTTTGCCAAAGAGCCAACAACACACACACCCTTCTGGGCTAAATCCTCACAATCTCAAGGTACAGACACCTTTCACTAGTACACACACATACCACAGACGTACACCAGTACCAATGCTAAGTGAGCATGGAATCTTACCTTTATAGGCTTCGAAGCCAGTAGCTACATTCCATTCATAGCAAATAGGCGGGTCCGTCTTCAAGAGAGGGAAAAAGCATCAGCACCGCCTTGTACAGAGAGAGAGAGAGAGAGAGAGAGAGAGAGAGAGAGAGAGAGAGAGAGAGAGAGAGAGAGAGAGAGAGAGAGAGAGAGAGAGAGAGAATGAGAGCGCAAGAGATGTGTTGTATGGCAGATTCTGTCAAGGGGCCCACTGCGTCATCAAGCTTAGAGGACACCGTATGCAAAGTCAAGCCAGCTCGCCCAAACCCTTCTTCAACTCACTAGGGGTTAGGTGATATATTAAGAATCCACCAACAATTTTCCTATTTAAGAATTTCACTTCTTAAATACACACCCCTCTTTTTTACAAGATATTTCCTAGGTCAATACAAGATATTGAGACTAAACCCTAGTTAATTATACCGAGGCAATGGCAGCAGGCCCCTCCAGTATACCAGAGGGAGTTAATCCTCGTTTTAACAGTAGGATGTGTGTGTGTGTGTGTGTGTGTGTGTGTGTGTGTGTGTGTGTGTGTGTGTGTGTGTGTGTGTGTGTGTGTGTGTGTGTGTGTGTGTGGTGAAACAAGAAATGATAGAAAGAGAGTCAGAGGGAGGGATAGGATGTGCGATGGGAGAGGGCAGGCATGAAGAGAAGGGAAGTGGTGTGGGAAGTGTGTACGGCAAGGAAGCTTGGTTGGAGGAGAAAAAGCAACAATGGGGGTTTGTAAGGATGACAGAAGAGGGGGAGAGAAGGAATGGCGGTGACGAACACAAATCGGTAAGAATGTGAGCAGGGTTGTGTGCATTGAGAAAGCATTGAAGATACGTGTGTTGAGGGGCTATAGGCGACGTGCAAAAACAGGAAAAGAAACAATTTACTAATTGTCCAATTTCCTTCGCTTCCTAATAAGTGCTTTTGAGTATCTCTTTAATAAGGACTTCTTAAGTAGACCACAAAGCAAACAAAATAATAATTTTCCATAGCTAGACTACATGACCACAAAAGGGAACTAAAAATATCCAATACATTCAGAGATACCCCTCCCAAGGGGTCTATGCAAAAATTATACAATTTATACTTTTATACAATTTTAGTATACATCAGAGTTGCAAAAGCGTTTGCATAGGGGAGGAGTCCTCAGCGCCGACCTAGCATGGAGTTTAAGCCATGAGCTGGACTACATCTAGAGGTACCTAGCAACTAGTGTTAGGTGCACAACGGCTATGGTGGGTGATACCGAAGAGAAACCATGGCATGGAGGAGCAGAAAAAACGGAATGAGAGAGATAGAAGAGGCTCGACACATTAATAAAAAACACGCTATTGTATTGTATTTCTTTGTTAAAAAAGCTTACAATATAAAGCAAAAGTGGCCATGCAAATTGGCTCTAAACTAAATTGTCGTCTGCATGCTATAAGGGGAGTTTCCCACGGGCTGACACCAACAATCAAACGAGGGCTTGAACCCAACACCAGACTACATCTAGAGGTACCTAGTGACTAGTGTTACCCTTGAATGTGTGGTATGAATGAAAGCATACTCAAGAAAATGACCAAGTCGAGGGTAATGTGTACACTACATTCCAGGAATGGAGAGAGAGAGAGAGAGAGAGAGAGAGAGAAGAGTGGACGATAAAATAAAGTGCATAGAGACACAAGAGAATGACGAAAGAGTATTTGTAAATACCCCATCTAAATGAAACACGCAACCATGAATTGATGCAAGTACAAATCCAGGTATATTGTAACTTCAAGTATAAAATGACTAGTAGAAGCATCAGACCCTATGTACGGATCCATCGTTCCTTTCATTTCATTAAACTTTATTTGATTTATAATTTTATTTTATTTTATTTTTCATTTCATTTCATTTAGCCTTTATTCAAGAATTTAAAAATCCAAAAAAGGAGATTAAATATATTTTGAAAACCCAAAAAAACCAAGAGAATCACAAAACCAAAAAAATTAAGAAAGTAACCAAAAAATAGATCAAAAATCCACAAAAAAAAACCAAAAAAAGAAGAAAAATCAAGTAAAATTTGGAAATTCCCAAAAAACCAAAAGTTTTTTAAAAAAGTACAAAACCAAAAATAAAGGTAAAATATCAAATAAAATCATAAAATTTATAAAACAAAAAAAATTCATTAAAATTTAAAAAATAGTATATGTATATATATATATATATATATATATATATATATATATATATATATATAACGTCAAAAAAACATAAAAATCACAAAAAAAAACATTCAAAAAATTGTGCAAAATCTCCATTGAGGTGCTAATGAGCAAGGAAAAGAGCCAAAGAAAAAGTGTGTCTAAGCCACGTTGTGAGAGCTAACCAATCTCAAATCATTCGGGCAAGAGAGAGAGAGAGAGAGAGAGAGAGAGAGAAGAAAAAGAAACAAAAAATCAAAGGGTGCCAATTTCAAATCGAACAAGGAATTGAATAACACAAATCTACCCTTGTTTCAAAATGGCACAAGTTTCCATTCAAAACTTTGGGCCCCAATCAATTATTCCCAAAATACCAACTCCAAACCCATCAAAATCGTCCAGAGTCCCTCTTTAGAGGTGATCAGGTAGTAAAGCCGGCCAATTGTTGCTCTCAAGAGCCAATCCAGGCTAGATTTTAAGTTGGACTTGGAGAAAGCTCGATACAAACTAGCTCTAGGGTAAATTTTGACCCAAAAGCTCAAGCGAGTTTTGAAAGGAAAACTTGGTAGCTTGAAAATTGGATCAAAGATTTAATTTACCCACTTACCAGGCATATGATCAATTTTTGGAAAATCGGATATTCAAAGCATGGGACATTGTGAGTTGATGGCAAAAGAAACCTTCAATGTCAACTTGGTCCTTCAATAAACCACCTTGTGAGTATTCAAGCTTACTTATACCAAGAGAAATGTTTGTGGTAAGTACAAGAATATAAAAACTCAAGTTACCAAGGTGCAAAAAACACTCTTTGGAATAGTCATAGTCGGTCTATCAAGACATGAAATGAGCAAAGTGTTAGTCCCAAGCTTCAAGTCTTAATAACAAACTCTAAATTAAGAGTTGTAGTTATTAGGCTTACACTCAAGCTGGAAGAGTTGAGCCTATCTAAGTCATGTCGCTCATGCTAGAAGAGATGAGCATAAGAGTAGAAGTCTATTGAATCAATAATGGTGGAGCAACAGAGAGTCCTACACTAGATCACATATTCTCAACAGTGTAAATCCTTCCTAAAGGGGTGCCAACTTGTAAAGCCATGTCATATGCGTTTATAGCTACATCTTCTTTTTGAATAACCCCTCAAAAATATTTATTGCATAACATATTATTTTTCACGCATTTTTGTGCATGCATATAAGATGTCACGTCATTGTACATATGCATTAGACACTCTTTTTTGCTTTCACCTATGCACCTAGAATGGACTACAATAAGCAAACCAACTTTTCATTTTTCTACCCTTTATTTGCTACCATAGTATTCCCCTATCCATCAGTATAAATAATCCCTTCAGTATTTTGTTAATATTTCCCATTCTAATAAGTACTTCAGTAATGTGCATATCCCAAAAGCACTTTTGTTCCAATGAGTTTTTTCTTTGGTTATCTAGGTAATAGACTCTAATCTAGATCCTTGACTTTCTTAGTTCTCTTGTATATACTCTTAAGAATAATGAGCCAACCGCGACATTATGTTGCTACAATGGACAATGCAACGTCATCAACTCACTGAAGATTTTCATAAATTTGTCCCTTGTAGTACTATAGTAGAATGAACCTCACCAACAAGTTTATTGACCAATGAAGATAATACATCCCATTACAACCAATCAGCAACCTTCCAATATCCACAGACACTTCTCATCGGACAGTGCCCAAGGACAAGCACTCAATTTAGAAGGAGGGATTGTTAACAGAGTTGACATCAGTTAATGGGATCTCCTAAAGGCCCAAGCCTAGAAATTGCACATCAATAAAGAATACAGAGAAGCAATAAAGATTTGTCCATGTAATGTAATTTCCCAATTTATTTCAAGATATTGTAACATTTTAAGGTTACTTACGAGCTCAATGATAGTTTGAAGCCGTAAAGAGTATGTCGGTTAGGTTAAATGGAATAAAGTTCTCAGCCTCATTTGTTGAGAGTACCTCTAGTGAGAGCTCATGTGGTCAATCGAATCATATGTTCCCTCACTAATTTGATTTTTGTACTGGTTCTTTTAAGGAGTCTGGATATGTGTGCAAATGGCAATGTGTCCAATTTTCCCTACTTTGATAGCGGATCTCTGATTGTGTACCTACACAATCTAATTTCTCATTAACCCCTTTCTAGTTTCACTAAGTTTTGTTAACTTACACATTAATTTTTGACTAATTGGAATAGCATTTAGTGCATATGCTTTGATAATTACCTAGATAGCAGATACTGTAAGTGTGGAGCCCAAAAGAACTTGGGCATTTGGACATTGCACATTTTAACCCTAGGTATATAAGAAAATGTGTAAATGGAATTAGGGTTCTCTACCTTACTTGTTGAGAGCACCTCTAGTGAGATCTTATGTGTCGTGTGTCTATGGAGTCCTTGAGCTTCTTCATTCTCATGTGACTTGATTAATACTAATCAATGATCTTGATTCTCATTTACTATGCCTCTTTCATTCTCTGTTGATTATCTTTGATGCCTTGATTAACAAGATCTTAAATGACTAGGAATTGATTGTTATCTAATCTTGTGTAATTGACCTCTATTCTTTGTGTTTTCATATAGATTTGATTGGAGCATGGATGCTTGATAGATCTATGTGTGTGTGCTTGTGATCAACGTGTAGCATGATGAGATTAGTGATGTTATGCATCATTGGAATCGTTAGTGTGTGTGTGTGTGTGTGTGTGTGTGTGTGTGCATATGTGTGTGTGTGTGTGAGATTGAGTTGATCTAGGTGACGAGAAGTGGAAGTGGAGATTTCCAATCTTGTGGTTTAGCTCCTCCATAGGCCAATAAGCTCACCTCATAGAGTTAACAATTTGTGTTGTTTTGATTAGCTCACTAATTTTGTATGAGTGTTTCCATATTCTAGCTAGTAGCTCATCACTCCAAACTGACATTTATATGTTGTTCATTGGAGCTATTCTATGATGGATCCCCAACCTTTGGCCGCAGACATCAGTTAATATGATCTTCTAAAGGCCTAATCATAGCAATTGTATGGATACAAAGAATGCGTAAAGATTTGAGCTACACAAAACGTGTATTGTAATTTTTTGATTTATTTCAAGCCACTGTAACATTTATGGTTAGTTACAAGCTCAATGAGAGTTCCAAGCTGTAAAGAATATGTCAATTAATGTTCCTAGGTAGCAGATATAAAGAATGTGTGGGCCCCACATATTGCAAATGTTAACCATAAGCATATAAGGCAATGTGTAAAATGAAATTAAGATTCTCTGCCTCATTTGTTGAGAGCACCTTTAATAAGAGCTCATGTAGTGTGTGGGTATAATGTCCTTGAGCTTCTTCATACTCGACTTGATTAATATTAATCAATGCTGTTACTGCTCATTTACTATGTCTCTTTCACTCTCTATTGATTATCTTTGATGTCTTGATTAACTAGATCTTAGCTAAATAGTGGTTAATTTCTTTCTAGTTTTTTTGTGATTGCCCTCTATTCTTCGTGTGTGCATGTAGATTTAATCGGAGCATGGATGCTTGATAGATCTATGTGTGTGCGCTTGTAATTAATGTGTAGCATGATGGAATTATTTATGTTGTGCATCATTGGAATAGTTAGTGTGTGTGATTGAGTTGATTTACATGAGGAGAAGTGGAAGTGGAGATTGTCACCCTTGTGGCTTAGCTCTTCCATAGGCCAACAAGCTGACCTCATAGAGTTAACCCTTTGTGTTGTCTTAAGAAACAATATTAAGTACTACCCATATAGAAAGGGGTAATTTGTAAGAATGGATTGATGACGAGTGAAAGGCTTCACATATCCACATGCACCCTTTTTGGGTTTAGTTAGAGAAAAAAAAAAAATTGGTTTGGGGGGGGGGGGGGGGGAGGGACTCAAATTTGTTGGCCACTCCTCCTGTGGTACTCCCCTTAGCAAGGTATGCAGATATCATTCTTTTTGTAAGTATAAAAGAGATATATGTATTTATAAGTTACTACTTTATATGTAGGTCATTCAAATCGAGACACAAAACAAGAATACTTCACTATTGTAAGACTTGCTTCTTGGGTATGCAAATAACCCCCTTCTCTCGTACTGAATTCCCACAAACTCTTTAAAGGGTTTCCTTTCTTCATGAGCCCCAATAAGCAACATGAGTACCATCTCATGAATATAACGTCATCGTGAGATTACATTGCTCTTAGCCACCAATAGGAAATTTTTGGCCTGCGAAAGCATTGGCCTTAGTGTTGCGCCGTTTAGGCGTCCTTCATTCTATGGCGTCCACGTGCAGGCTGGAGCCGTGTGAAATTTTGGCGAGCCTTAAAGGCTTACAGGAGTTCAAGCACGTCAAGTTGTGGGGGCAGACCACCATCGTATCACCCTGTTAACAGCATGCAGTCCGTGCCTAGCTGTGGCAGACCACCATCGTATCACCCTGTTGCATGCAATTGACGCGCATGCGGAGCAGTAGCCTCGATGTTTGTAGAGGCTTTACTGCAGTCGGCGTACCATAGCTGTATTTGAGAAGAGCGTTCTCTCTCTCTCTCTCTCTCTCTCTCTCTCTCTCTCTCTCTCTCTCTCTCTCTCTCTCTCTCTGTGTGTGTGTGTGTGTGTGTGTGTGTGTGTGTGTGTGTGTGTGTGTGTGTGTGTGTGTGCGCGCGCACGCAGGGTCTCTCATAGGCCCCCCTCCAACTGCTCCTTGTCCTACCTTGTTGTGGGATCTGCCTTTCTGAAGGTGCAGTCAGTGCGGATCTCGACGAGAAGTTCTTGATGGGCATTGGCCTAGACATGCTCTAACCAGATGCAAGGCAAGGCCTTTCCCTGTTGCGTGCAGTTGATGCGCGTGCGGAGCTGGAGCCTCGATGTTTGTAGAGCCTTAAAGGCAGTCCACTACAGTCGAACCATGTCCGCGATTCGCCATGTCGTCGCCCTTTGCTAGGTTACGGAGGGCGAGGGAGGTGCTGAGTACGACTGACGAACCTGTCTTTGCGAGGTTGCGGAGCACAAGGGAGGTGCTTAGTACGGCTACATAGGGTTGGCTAGGCTGACAATGGCTGTGAAATTGGCTTGCTTTATTTAATTACTTACGCCCCTCAGCTGCATGCAAGAGCCTTCTTTGACCATGCTTTATTTAGAGCCCGTTCTTGCTAATTAGTACAATAAAAGCCCTTTGCTTTTATTAGTACCATCAAAGCCCTCTACTAAGGACTCCTACTTAAGGCTTAGACGAGTGCTTGAAAAAAAAACCTAGGTTTAGTGTAATGCCACCTACAAATTTCGAAATTTACCTCTAAATTTTATATTTGAAGTGGGAAGACCTACAAAATTTTGAAAATTTACCTTGTTGTCTCGCTTATGTAGGTTCGCCAAGTTTTTGGAAAAAAGTTTTTTTCGAGCACTAGCTTAGACCTTTCACGACTCTTTGTGTTAGTGGCTCGTGGTGAACTCAAGGTGAAATGCATTATGTGCGCATTATTCCCAATGTTAAAAAAAAAAAGCATGATCTCCTTTCTCTCGAACATGCCGTCAGTGTCCCGAGAAAATGTGTCGCAGTTTAATATCGTGTTGTCTTCAATTTCCAAGATGCCGGTTGAGCGCAAGGGGAAAAGGAGAAACTCCACCCCAAAATAGAGAAAAATAGTGTAAAAAACTACAAAAGTAACCTAATTTTCTAAATTTTCCTCTTGGCAAAAATAAGGAAAGACATTTTGTATGTTTGAGAAAATGTTTTTTCTTAAACATTGCATGCTGTTTTCGATTTCGAAAATTTCAACCTCTACAATTTCCAAAATGCCGCTTGAGCGCAAGGGGAAAACGAGAAATTCCGCCCCAAAATAGAGAAACATAGTGTAAAAACCTAAAAAAGTAAGCTAATTTTCTAAATTTTTCTCTTGGCAAAAATAAGGAAAGGCATTTTGCATGTTTGGGAAAAAGGTTTTTCCCGAGGACTGCATGCCATTTTCAATTTCGAAAATGCTGTGAAGCTCAAAAGGGAGAAAGTGTTTCGCCGCAGGCAATCTTACGGAAAAATGTGTCTCAACTGAATACGATGCCGTTTTTTATTTCGAAAATGTTGTCGGCCTCAAAAGAGAGAGGAAAAGTGTAAAAACGCAAAAAGAAGTATCTACTTTCCAAAATTTCCTCTTGAAAAATTTTGTCGAGAAGAAATGTGTCTCGACCTAATACCATACCGTATTCAATTTTGAAAATGCTCTCAACCCCAAAAGAGAGAAAAACAATATAAAAACCCATCAAAAAATTAGCCTGATTTTTATAATTTTTTGGCATTCGAAATATCCTTTTCCCACCAAGTTATACAGGGCCATGCTAACACTTCAAAAGTTAGTCTTTCCCAAGGTGATCTTGTTGGTGTAGATCGGCCAACAGCTGAGAACCGTACCACTGAAAGGCTTACTCTTCGCCTTTTTTTAGATTTCCAGCTTTCTAATATTTTCTCTCCCTTGCCATCACAGCTTAGCTTCGTGGATGCACGTAAAGATGATTACCACACTATTTTTCATGCCCTGGAAATCGATGTGCATCTTACGTTTGTTGCACAAAACATAGGTTCCTTCACAGGTCGAAGCAATACACTCTTAATCTTGGATATTACTATACTAGCACACGTCACAAGTCCTCCTCTCTAGCATCGTCGAGAAAGCATATAAGGCCCATATTCTTGATGTTGGTCACAATCAAGAAGTAAGTATTGATCTTGCTTTTCCTGTTTCATCGCAATAACTCAAGAAACCTCTAACTCGTCAGGTGCCTATACATAGGTAATTGTCACACAGCACTTTGTGAATGTGAACTCAATTTTGGTGGAGCGTGTTCACGATCAATATAAATCTACTAAGTTTAACCACCAACAAGAGCTGGACTTTTGCTCTATTTGCTCAAAATGTACAACTATTGTTTTGGTGTCCAAGCTCGAAGGAAAAATTTTGGCCAACAAAGCTTCCCCAATTGATGTTTCCTTAACGAGTGACATAGTCGACAAAGTATTCCACCTTGTCAAACTTTGTTGAGTTATATGCTTCTGATGTGCTAGATGCACATGACCTACTAGCCTCCCTTGTTCACACTAGCAAATTCACTGTCAACAAATTAGGCCTCATCACATCTTTTGTCGAAGAGACAAAGTAGTGCTCCTCTACAACATTAAAGCTCTATCACCTCCACGCCGAGGAACACCCTTTATATTGCTTTCATCCATTGCTCATCTTGTAAATTCCCAGAGAGAGAGAGAGAGAGAGAGAGAGAGAGAGAGAGAGAGAGAGAGAGAGAGAGAAAGCATATAAGGCCCATATTCTTGATGTTGGTCACAATCAAGAAGTAAGTATTGATCTTGCTTTTCCTATTTCATCGCAATAACTCAAGAAACCTCTAACTCGTCAGGTGCCTATACATAGGTAACTGTCACACTGCACTTTGTGAATGTGAACTCAATTTTGGTGGAGCGTTTTCACGATCAATATAAATCTACTAAGTGTCACCACCAACAAGAGCTGGACTTTTGCTCTATTTGCTCAAAATGTACAACTATTGTTTTGGTGTCCAAGCTCGAAGGAAAAATTTTGGCCAACAAAGCTTCCCCAATTGATGTTTCCTTAACGAGTGACATAGTCGACAAAGTATTCCACCTTGTCAAACTTTGTTGATTTATATGCTTCTGATGTGCTAGATGCACATGACCTACTAGCCTCCCTTGTTCACACTAGCAAATTCACTGTCAACAAATTAGACCTCATCACATCTTTTGTCGAAGAGACAAAGTAGTGCTCCTCTACAACATTAAAGCTCTATCACCTCCACGCCGAGGAACACCCTTTAAATTGCTTTCATCCATTGCTCATCTTGTAAATTCCCATCTCTCTCTCTCTCTCTCTCTCTCTCTCTCTCTCTCTCTCTCTTAGTGTGTGCGTGTTTCATTTACTTATCTTCCTTCCACCGCATAGCGTAAGGCGAAGACAAATTGCATGTACATGGCTTCCTCAACCAACCATAATTCATCTTTTGAACAACTCATTCAAAATGAGATTGATAGTGCTTTCCTTGTTGATCACCCATCGAATAATAATGTTTTCCTCGTGCTCAATAAAATAATAAAGTCGTGCTCGTCATTACAAAAAATCACCAACATTATGATAGAGGCAAAGAGACTATCATTAGAGCAAACACCAATGATCACACCGTCTCTAACACATTTGGCTTCCAAAAAACATCATTCCTCCATTTTGACCCAAGTATTAAATAGTCACACATCATCTATTAGTATTCCACTTGATATTATCCATGTGTTCTCCTTGAGATTTAGTATTGCATGTGATGTTTATATTTACGGTGTGCCAATAACTTCACTCAAAAACACAACATTCAATAGTGGAGCCGACCCCGCGACATTTCACAAAATCATCATTGTTGATAGAAGTGGTAACCTATTTTTTTACTTGGGGGACAGCCGATCCTCACACAAACGCAAGCCTCGTACCTGGGACAAAAATGAGACAGAGTCATTGACAGCTTTGATCCTCCAGCAACCGAACGAACTCCCTATCTCCATCGCGAGGCAATTTGCTTGCTTGGGTGACGGAACAATTCGAGAAATAGGTGCAATAACATCAAAAATTAGAAAACTTAAGAAAAAAATACGCCCCACAGCTCCGTCCAACATAGCCATTGAACAAGCCTCCCCATCAAAAAAAGCTATACAACAGTACATAGAAACAGCAAACGATGTTCCTATATATCGATGTTATAAATGTGGACGTTTAATGTTTTTTTCACAATTAGCTCGAAAAGGGCGTAGGTCGGCACTTGGGAGGTCTAGAAACAATGAAATACACGAAAACTATGTTTGCACTTCATGCAATCGTAGAAGGCAAAAACATGGTACACTACTCGCCCAATTGAATTCCATAGGATTTAACCTTCCCTTGGCTACAGTAGAGAAGCTAAATCATTTAGAAAGCCGCCTTGTAAGTCCTAGGCTACCTTTCACCAAAATTAGGGAGCTTACATACGATGGTCAATTTGGCTTGCGAGGTAGCGTTGTTAATGTTTTGGCATCCTTGGGGAAAACACAACAAATATTGCCAAGATTTATTCATGATGAAGCCTCAATAATAGTGGGTATTAAGCATCATCTACAGTACAATCATTGCTATCTTTTCGGGGTTGTTCGACCATTGCTTACAATGAAAGCCACTATTCAACTATTGCAAACATCTTTATACAAGAACGGAAATATTGCTCTAAACAACGAGTGGGTAAGCCACTTCCATAGTCTTCATTGTCCTTTGCCTGATGATTTTGTCGACGACAATCAACCATCAGAAGAAGATAATCTAGCTACAGATGTCATGCTCCATGGAATTGAGTCATCACAACAAGTAGTAGATCACAATGACAAAATCTTCTTTGTAGCTCCTGCCGAGGGAAAGAATCCTTTGAGTATTTTCAAAGATGAATACTGTGAAGAACTTAGTTTCCCTATTATTTTCTATGGTGAGCCCCGTAAATACCATACACTTGCTAAGCATAAATATCAGCACATGGCTCAAGGGGAGCTTATGCATAGTGATAAAAGGTTCTCGCTAAATTTAGAGAATCTTTTTTTCAAAACAGTCAAAGTCATGACTCAAAAAATCCTGTGATCCATTTGGATCTGTATGCGCAAAGGCAAGCTAAACCACAATACACTAGTAGCCGCACAAGTTATTGGAGATACTAACATTGAGAAGGTCTTGTCTTCCCAACTTGGATATCGTGACTTCGAGGCATTGCGAACATCACCTGACTATAAAGAGAAACTAAAAAAAACGCGTTCGCTATGATTAGACAACTTGGACCACCAACATTCTTCATCACATTTTCTGCGGCTGAGAAACGTTGGGAACCCTTGATTAGAGCACTTGCTAAGCTCAACCCCATCACACGTGCAAGCACACAGACAAAAGCATCATACATACGAGATTTGGTATGAGCCGACCCTGTAACAACAGCCCGCTTTTATTTGAACCGATTTAATGGGATGAAGAAATTGCTAACCAAAGATATAACCATATTGGGAAAACTCAAAGATTACTTTTTTGTGACTGAGTTTCAGAGCCGAGGTAGCCAACATGATCATGGGCTCCTATGGATAGAAAATGCTCCTATCTATGGAAAAGATCCCAATGAAGATGTTGTGGATTTCATTGATAAGTACATAACAACTGACTCCATGCTCCTTCCTATAGATTTACAAGAAATTCAAATACACAAGCATAGAAAGACTTGCTTCAGAAAACGCAAGGGATGCCGCTTTGACTTTCCTCGCTACCCAATGCCTTTTACTATGATTTTAGAACCCTGCCGTTCTCTAGATAACAATATCCAATACAAAAGAAAGAAACACAAACAAATCAAAGATAATCTGCTACTACTAGATTATAAAGCAAATATGACATTCGAACAGTGGCTCCTATCTATGGACCTTCGATTTAACGATTACATCGAAGCTATATCATCCACAATCTCATGCCAACACTTTTTTTGAAAAGAAATATCAAAGATATTTACATAAATAAATTCAATCCAACCATTTCAAAGCTATGGGATGCGAATTCAGATATACAATACATTTTAAATGCACACGG
This sequence comes from Adiantum capillus-veneris, assembly GCF_014529385.1. Taxonomy (NCBI): domain Eukaryota; kingdom Viridiplantae; phylum Streptophyta; class Polypodiopsida; order Polypodiales; family Pteridaceae; genus Adiantum; species Adiantum capillus-veneris. Next base: position 2,494,624 of record NC_140945.1, read on the forward strand.
AGCAGCTACCTATTGCACCTCATATATAAAAAAATTTGATAACACACTCATCAAAGCAATCAAAGAACAATTTGACTCTTGCATTGAAAACAATGCAACTACATACGATAGACTTCGAAAAATTGGAAACACGATACTAAACACACAAAAAATAAGCTCGCAACAAGCAGTATATATTGCACTCTCCCTACGTCTCTATAACGCAACTCGAGAATTTATGTTCATAAACACAAACCCTCCCCACGAGAGAACAATGCTTCTCAAGCGAAAACACCTCCTACAAAACATAGACCCAGCTAGCACAAACATCTTTTATGAGACAAGCATAGACAAATACTCTACACGTCCTGCCCAGCTCAATGCCATATCATTGGCAGAATTTGCCTCCACATACAATACAACAAACAACACATACAAAAAACGTACCAAACCAAAGATTATACGATATGTCAAATATAATGCCGTAAAAAATCCAGATAATTATTATAGAGAACAATGTCTTTTATTTCTATCATGGATAAATAATGAAACTCAACATCTAACAAATGGACTCACATGGAAAGATGTATACAATCAAAACAAACCTACCATCGATACAAACGAATCCAAATATAACAAAACCACAATACTAAAGGACAAGCTTAACACCAACTCACTAGCCACCAATACACCTTCGACATCTACAACACTATCTAATATTTCCTCCCATATTCGTGTCGACATCACACAAGACCTAAATATCCAACACCACCAGCTGCATACACACACCATACCAACCATAAAAATACTACTGCAGCCAAACGATATCTATTACAAGAGCATTCTACTACTTAACACACAACAAAGGCTAATATTCGATGATATATGCTAAGAAAACGTATATTTCCTACGGAACCAATCCATATTTTCCTGACTGGAGGCGCAGGCACAGGGAAAACTTTCACCCTCCTTTTGATTGTCCAAGGACTTCTACCTTTCTATAACCACAGAACACATTCCAACCCAACATCGACAAAAGCTTTGCTAATGGCATACACAGGAAAAGCTGCCTTTAACATCGGTGGAACCACTATCCACTTAGCCCTCCACTTGCCACTGCTCACATCATCTAACACTTCCCTATCACCTGAGAGACTGAATGAACTACGATTGCTTTATCACGACTTGCAGCTAGTTGTTTTCGATGAAGTCTCCTTGATTGGAACCAGCGTCTTCGCTATGGCAGACTCTCGCCTGCGTGCAATAAAAAACAACTACGACCTTCCATTTGGTGGTGTTGATGTTGTCTTGTGTGGCGATCTTTGTCAAGCGAGCCCTGTGCGCGACTCTTGGATTTTCTCCAAGAAACATCAGTTGCTCGAAGCTATCTCACCCTCTTTCTGGCATGACCGCATAAAGTGTTATGAGTTAACAAGCACCATGAGACAAACTAACAAGACATTCATCGACATACTCAACAGGATACGCATTTCAAAACACACCAACGAAGACATTTTGTGCCTCAATACACATTACATGCGCACAGTACCTCATCCAGCCATCGTCTCCCACCTTTACTATGCAAACAAAGATAAAGACCTACACAACCAACATATTTTCAACACTACCATAGGGACACCACTATTTATTGAAGCACAAGACACAAGGGCAAAAAACTGCAGCAAAACTATTCAAATACCAATAGATCCAAAATTGACAGCAGGTCTTCACAAAAAACTTCACTTGAAACCAGGCCTAATTGTAGAACTTTGTGCTGGAAATATTGACATTCTAGATGGCCTAGTCAATGGAGCCGACGGCATATTCAAAGCGATAACACAACACTCCACAACACAAACAATCTGGATTCACTTTCAAACCACTAAAGTAGGCCAAAAAACTAGGTATGAAAACCAACAACTATACATTACATCAATAGATAGGCAATGGACACCAATCCAAAAAATAACACGTGAGTTTCAAATAGGAAAAAACTTTCTAAACACTATTACTAGAACACAATTCCCAATTCAACCTGCAGCTGCTAGAACCATACACCGTGCACAAGGCTTGACACTAGACACCTTGGCTTTCGATCCGACCAGCATTCGCAGTCACGGCCTTGTGTACACTGCCCTCTCTCGCATAAGAGACCCCAACAACCTTTACCTCCTAGCAGAATTAACTCCCAACCATATTAAAGTAGACCAAACAGTTCTAACTGAGTTAGACCGCCTAAAAACACATGCCACTTGGCAACCTACACAGCTTGACCTCCACTCTTTGCCCGGAAATCACTTGATAATACAATCTCTTAACATTGTGTCCCTAAAGAAACACCACAACAACCCTATTCATGATAATAGCTTAATGGCCTCCCACATTCTTTGTCTCCAAGAAACAAAACTACAACATCCTAACACAGTGGCCATAAACGGTTACACACACACTCAAACAAATGGCCCCATGGGAGTATCACTCTTCATCAAACAAAAACATACATCTACAATACCACAACATCATTTCCACGAATGAAATAGAATGCATTGAAGCGCTCCTCAAGACACCACACAATCCACCAATAACCCTAATAACATTGTACCGCAGACCCTCAGCTCCACTTCACTTACTCCTGCAAACATTGACCACACTACTCACACCTCACCTCCAACACACGCTACCATTTTACTCGGTGACTTCAACATCAATGTTAAATACCAAACACCTGAATACCTTGCACTTTCTAACCTTCTCTCCACACACAACATGACACAACATATAACCCAACCCACAACAATCTGCGATTCAACTTTGGATCACATTTGGACTACAAATTCCTTCACTAACATAACAACAGGCACTAACTTCTCATTCTGGTCAGACCACTCCATTATTTACTTGCTACTCCCACTAAACTCCAAAAACACATTCCAATGCTCCCCTCTTCCTACTTCCTAAAACCACCTCTACAAATCCTTCCATTGGCAGGCCCTCGTGACTCCTCACCTTGTTTATTTTACATAAGCCCCAAATTTTAGCTAGGAAAAGAGAAGGCAATTCTAGGGCCTTTGGGCAAGTCAAAATGTGAACCATACAACTTAGGAGAAGAAGCAAGATTTGAGGTTGACTATCCTCCTTCATAAAGCACACGGGGTGCACTCGAGAGATCAACGGCCCGAGTGCATCCCACCGTTGATCTTAGCTGGGTGGGGTAAAAAGAAATGCGCCGATCGTCCCGCTCCCTGCTCGAGCTCGCGACCTCCTCCCACACACTCGCGCACCTCATCCATCCCGCCTATTACGCGTCCATGCATGCATTGCGACTTTAAGCATATAAAAACCTGTCCCCTCTAGGCACGTAGATCCAACGGCCTAAAGCCACCCCCCCCCCCCCCCCCCTGCCCTGCCGATCGTGTTCCCCGCCGTTGATCCCTCAAGTGACACCCCATGTCACTTATAAACAAGGGTTGACTATGGTGTCTCTCCATCTTCTTCTCCACTACCCTTCTTTTCTATTAACTAATCATCTAGATATGTGTTGTTGGCATTGTGTGTGTGCGAGGGCATGGTTGATTCTCCTTACTGTGCATCCATGATCACTCTTTCCAATCATAGTGGTATTTTTTTGTGTGTGTGTGTGTGTGTGTGTGTGTGTAGGGAAAGTATAAGAGTGTGCATTATGAGCTGATGGCTATAGATTCTTTCTAATAGAGAGATGTGTGGAGGAGGAAATGGTTGGAGATTGTATATGCATGTGTGAGTGGTTGAACGTAGAGGAGAGAAGTAGAAGATTGGTCCTTCCATGGCTTCTCTCTATCTTCTTCTTTCTCCACAGCTCTCTCTCTACCTGATATGCCTTCATGTCATAGCTAGGTTACATAGATTCTATGGATTGACAATTTAGGTGGTCAATCTTGTATGTATCACTACATACCATAAGTTACATAGATTCTATGGATTGGTGGTCAATTTTGTATATATCACTACATACCATGCTACAACAACAATTGTTTTTTGTGGTGGTGTCTTTTTTTTTTTTTGGGGGGGGGGGGGGGGGGGGGGGGAGGTCATCATATTTGTTGTTCTAGTAGCAATTGTGGGTGACTACAATTTGGGTTTCAATAGGCACCCAAGAAAAATCTCTTTGTTTACATGGTTGTCTCAACCTCCATGATGGCTTCATTCATCTCATTCTAGCAAGCTGTGCAAGAGTTACAATCTTGGCATGATTGGCTTTGCTTATTGTGGGACTCACTTTTACAAGGCTCATTACTACTATAAGGGATTTTCTCTGGGGATATCTTTCAAAAGCTTTACATGGAGCGTCCCTCTTTGCATAGCTTGCGCCTTGTGCCTCATTTAAAGATTTATGCTGTAGCTTTTTGCTCGTCATCTTCTCAAACAATATCATTCATGGCTTGCAAAATGAGTGGTCTTCAATGTGTGTGTGTGTGTGTGTGTGTGTGTGTGTGTGTGAGAGAGAGAGAGAGAGAGATGACCTTCAAATGCATAGGCTAGCTTCAGGTGCGACTATTTAGCATAGGCTAGCTTTAAGTACCACTATGTAGACACTCAAGATAAAAGAAACTCAATACAAACAATTGAGTGTGGACAAACAAAACCCAGAGATGCATCACTCTTGTTATTAACTTGCAAGCCCAAATACCGAGACCCTAAAACACCCTATCAAATCGGTTTCACCTAATTCAGTTTACAGTTATCAAAGATCTTGAGAACTCTACCAAAAAAAAAAAAAGGCTTAGTAAGGATGTCGGACATCAAGACTTTGGCCATTCCCAATAACTTGTGAAACCTACTGATTTGCCTGCAAATATAACACGTTAGGCAGTACTTGTTGCCATAGTAATTGGTAGGGCTGTCCACAGATATCCAGCCTGTATGCTTGCTTTCACATAGAGCTTAAATGTTTCTTCTGTAAAGCTTAATGGTTCAAAAAATCAACAGATGCCATATTTCACCATATATTTTGACTAGTTCACCTTCCACGCAGCTGCTGGCACTTGCTCTTGCAGGACCATTCAAAGACAACACAAATGATTGCTTTGAACCCCATTGCCGGCTCATATCAGCCATGTCAACACAAGAAATGTCACTAGTCTAGTAACAAGACTTAAAGGCACCTACAGCAAAACCACATGCACAATTCACTGGATATCCTCATTACAGAAAAATTGTATTCAAGCAATTGGGTTAGTCACGAACATAGTCTTGAGTGGTGGTTGTGGTGTATGCAACTGGCAATAGCCCCCGCTGTTTTCACATCATTTCGGAAGCTACTAGTCAAGACACCAGCTCCAACTCCATCCAATCTGTTTCCGTGAGCGCATGTAAGCAAATATACAAGCTGAAAAATACCTATCAAAATTTGCAGGGAATTCCCTGACGCCCAGTATGGAACCTCTGGTTACAAAGGAAAAGGGCTTATTTTTACGATCACCACATTAAGCCTCCGGTAAAACAATATTGTACACATAATTTAGTGATTTGTTTTGCAATGTTAGAGCATGTGAATTCAGGTAGAGTACTTGCTCAAATCATCTCTGGATTGCGTCCGTCTGCTTGACAGCTGTGATCCCTTGTAAGGTCCTGGCTGCAAATCTGTCGACTCCAGCATGGACTTCCCCGCACCTGTAGGTAGTGAAGAGAATCGTAACTGAGAAATATCTTGGGACGACCCCAAAGGCGCAGGACTGTGAGGTGCCTTGAACCTTCCATCTCCTGCAATAGCAATCATTCACTTGTGATTAAAGATGGCATGCACAGGTCCAGCTGCATGTTCATATTCTTAAAATGTAGAATGTGACCCTGATCGCACTACTCACCATTGCGAAATGAACTTTCCACCTTCCCAAGCCCAAGACGAAGAGGGGAGAGAAAAATAGATGCTCGGGGAGTGCCCAGACTCAACTGACTGAAAATAGGTGAGTGAGGCTTCCGCCCAAGAATGAGCGAGCAATTATGGCAATAAGTTATTGTGAAGACCACGAGCACCATAATGGCCAGGAGACAAACTGAGAGGACGCCTGCATCAAGGGTCAATGGTCCTGCTGAGCTACTGAAAAAGCTACTTGGCTTGGCAGCATGTGAAGACTGTGTTGGAGCAAATGCCCCCGCTTCCAGTAAGGCTGCACCAAGTGTCCAAGTCATGTCACCAGATCCGACAGTGATTTGGTCTTCCTGAAGATGCAAGCCATTTTGAAGCAACTCAACCACATATGGTGCCCTGAAACAATAATGCTCCACAAGAGGCTGAGGCACAACACTATTCAAAGCCTTCTTCCAAGGCTTCCCACAGAAGGCCTTGCCCTGGTCAAGAAGTTCTGCAAATCCAGCATCCGGCTGAAGCCCAAAAAATTTATAAACAACAAAAAACCCTGACAAAGCATAAAATCCTCCATGAGGGATTGGCTGATGCTTTCCAAGAGCGCAAGGAGGCTCATCACAATCCACAACAGGAGGTGACAAAGAGAACCTGGAAGTGTTAACTATATCACTTGCCAGAGCTTTACAAGCCTTCCAATCAGGCTTCCCAACTAAAGTGAGCTCCAAAGAAGCACTACTAGCCGAGCCCTTCGTCACTAACGTGCCAGGTGCTGAAGATTGTTGGAGATTGCAATGAGAACATTTGTAATGACCTTGAAAACCTGTGTGTAGGCATGGATGCTGCAATTCCTGAGTACTCCCTGTTACATCAGGATTATTCACCTGACGTTGACTCCAAAGGATGCCGACAGATTTGTCAAAGGCATCATTCAGACCGAAACCAGCATGAGAATATGCATAAAGATGGTGCTCAGTCGAGCCAACACTAAGGTTCATCCCGAAATCTTGAAGGTGAACCTCTTCTGACTCAAACGTCACTTGCAAAGAAGAACCTCCCAAGTCAAGGGCACCAAAAGTTGGCTGCCGAGGTGTCCGACCTAAGCGACCAAACTTATAGTTCAATGCAACCCATCCATAATATGCTTCTTCAACACCAGATATGACTTTTACCCACCTCCTTTTGCACTTGAAAGGAGACTTTTCCAATATTGCCCACGCTTTGTCAAGAACCCACTCTGCATCTTCACTGGGTAATCCTCTCATACCGGCTGTTGCTAGTAGGAAGAGAGGAGTGTTCCTCCTATTAGAGCGAGGAATTTGCTTTCTTGCCCACTGCAACAAAGGTTCAAGTGCATCCTTAACACCTGACTCATTATTCACAAGCTTATGCAAACCAGGCTCTGTTTCCATCCGATGATAAGCTCGTGTTTGCTTTCCCTGCCCTCCTTTTCTGCCTGGAAGGTTCATCACTGCAGATTGAGAGGTTGATTGGATCACTACAGGTGGCTGATCCACACCTAATGAATCTCTATAGGACCACGCATACACCTGAACACGAGTGCTGGTGCTCCCACAATCTAATACTACGGAGTATTGAAGCTCATCTACCTTCCAATGTTGCCTCAACCAATGTAATCCAAAGTAAACAAAAAATCCAACCAAAAAAATTGTCAGAAGTAGTGCTAGCAGCTTGCACCAGAATCTTTGCTTCACTGTACTGCCTTTCCCAGACTTTGGGGTATACGTTGAAGCATTCCTCTGCGAAGGATAGATTAAAGGCTTTGTTTCATCCACTGAATCACTTAGATCGACTACACATGCATCCCCCTGTGTACTCACCTTGCCATACAAGGTGAAATCTTGCAGGGAAACAGACGCCTGCATTGCATTGCCATAGGTGTAATCTGCTCTTGCAATGCCAAGAGGAGGCAAAGTAGCAAATGATGATGAAGTCCTTATGGATGATGAAGAGGTGAACGGGTTCTTCAGCGCAGCTGCAGCAACCTTTGAGATGCTTTTAAAACCCATACTACACACATCCACCACCTAAAATCTCCGCTTAAGTTCTTTGATGTTTCAAATGGGAAGCCTGTGTTCTGCAGGCCCATGACCTATAACACAAAATAGATGTAGTTGTTTTAATAAAGTGAGAAAGAGACATACTTTGCAATCAAAAAGAAATTCAAACGCTAGTCCGCTGCAAGCACAACATTGTACTTGCTGAAACCACTGGTGTTCGGGTACAAAGCAAGTGTCTGCCTGGTGAGATGTGGGAACACGATCCTACCCTTTGAAAGGCACAGGGGGGGCAAAATGACTCGAGGGCAGATCAACCTTATGCCTAGTCACAGATCTGCGCATTTTGAAAAACAGCAAAGGTGGGGGCGCGTACATTCTCGTTGTAAGAGGCAATCGCCCTCTCGTACACAGACAGAACAACAAGCTCACGAACGACAGACATAGTTGAAGAGGCGAGAGAAGAGCAGATCTGGTGGAGAGGAGGCGTACCTGTGGTAATAAGCGCCGAGAAGAAGCTCAGCGCTGCAACGATCATCTCCGGGCGCACAGCTCTACATTGATACTCGCTTTCAATCCGCGTTTTGAAGGTAATTTTATCGGTACTCGGCGGAGAGACATCACGACGTGAGAAAAATTCAAAAAGCATTCTGTATTGTGGCCAACAAGTCATAGTGTGAACCTAGTCGTATGTGCCAAGAGCATGGTCGTTAGTTCTCTTTCGTCGATATAAGGAGGTGCAGGCTCCAAGCTCGAACACTCCTTTAACTGTATGTTACAATGTAATTGTAAGTTACATTGGTGGAGGAGATGGGCATTTCTTGCTTGGGACATTAGTTACAATTCTTTCCAACTATGGCACTATTTTGGGGCACCTGGCCTCAAGTACAACGCACAACTCAGTGGCCAATTGATTACTACAGCAGGATTCTTTTGAATGTTTTGCATAGCACCACTTCAACCATTTGTTGCAACCTAGAGGTCGACCATCACCACAACAACAACACGATTTCCCTGAAGGTGGACTACCCAATCATCCCCAACCCTACCGACTAGGTTACTTTCAAAAACTTATAGATTTATAGACTACCAAATCATTCCCGACCTACTGTTACCATATACATGTGGTAGTGATGTGTGTGAACACACTAGGACCACCGGGGCATTTTTTCCCTCTTTAGGAGGTTTTTTCCCCCGTGCATTGTATATACGCCCATCACTCTAGGGCTATCTATCTTTCCATTGCACACTAAGTAACATACTCTCTATTGTGTGCCTTGAGCTTCCTTCGTCTTCTCCAAGCTGTGTGTGTTTCTCTGCAACCCTAATTCCAACAATTGGTATCAGAGCAGGTCACGTCCTCCCGGGCTTAGTCGCCAGCTGCTCCAGCACACGTCTGCTCACTTTCTCCGATTTCAGTGAGCTTTGGCGAGCGTTCGCAGGTCGACAAATATTTTGGGTGAGCTCAAAGAGCTCGGTCTGCTCAGAATTTTGATTTGGGCTCATTTCGGCCTCCGTTTCCACTACGGGCAGTACTGCACAGGCTATTTCGTCATTTTGTGCAGATTTTCTGTCAGTACCGTTTTTCTGCATAACAGGTGCCTTATAGTCTTCTACGGTTTGTGCTATATAGCACAAGTTGTTCCTGCTCCATTTCTCCTATTTTCGGGCAGTTTTCACATCAGGTGCAGCATTTACCATGGCTGACAACAACAACACAGATGTGTTCAAGATGTTTGCTGCTGAGGACAGGTTGGATGGGGACAACTACCCTATGTGGGCTTATATGATGCAACATGTTCTTGTGTCAAAAGGTGTCTGGAACATTGTGCAGGGCATTGATGTACGTCCTGGTTCTGAAGATGTAGGCGATGTTGAGGATGTTGCAGGTCTTGCTGCAAGGATTGCAGCTGTTAGAGTTGTTTTGCCTACGGCAGAACAAGCTCGTTGGGATGTTAAGGATGCGCAGGCTCATGCATTGATTGCCTTGTCTGTGAAGCGCACCATTATTCCTCACATCCGTTCAGCAAAATCTGCAAAACAGGCTTGGGATATTCTAGCAGGTCTTTATGCAAGCCGCAATGAGGCTAAAATTGCTTTGCTGCGTAAAGAGCTAGAGTCGAAGATTATGCATGAGGAAGATGATATGGACACTTTCCTTGCTAGTGTCAAGGATATCAATGAGCAACTCATTTCTGCAGGTGAAGTCATTTCGGACAGTTCCCTTGTGCAGACTGTTCTTGATGCCTTACCAAATTCCTACCAGACTTTTGCTAGTACTTGGAGACTGATGACCCAAGGAAATCCTGAAGTTGTCAAGTTTGATGCATTATGCACATTGTTGTTGCAAGAGTCACTTTCTAGAAAAAACAGGACTAGGCAACGTGCAGTTGAACAGGCTTTTATTGCTTCTCAAAGAAAGGGTGGTAACAGTAATGCAGCCACTTCTTATGGTTCTGCTGCGAGTGGCAAAAATTCTGTTCCTAATGCTTCTGCTGGCAGCACTTCGTCTGGCAATTCTGGTGATAAGGGCAAAAAGAAGATGCGTTGCCATTATTGTAAAGCCAATGATCACTTGATCAAGTCGTGTCCTAAGTTGAAGGCCAAAGAGGCTAAGAAGAAAGAGGGTGGTTCCACTGCAAATGCTGGTTCCACTACAAATGCAGCCATTGTTGAGTCTTCTGTGAAAGGAGATTGTGATGCTGATGTTGATGCAAAATGGGCTTTTAGCGCAGAGTGCACTTACAATCCTGCTGTCCATGATGCATGCTTGTCAGTTGCTGCAGATTCACATGTGTGGTATTTCGACAGTGGTGCTACAAAGCACATTACCTCACATCGTGAATTGTTTACCTCTCTCGAGTCTGTCCCTCATGGGAATTCAATCACTTGTGCCAACAACGCCTCTTATCCAGTTCAGGGAGTTGGAAAGATTGTGCTCACTGCTGCTAATGGCAGTTCCTTCACACTTGTTGATGCACTTTATGTACCTGGGATCAAGAAGAATCTCTTGTCTGTATCCGCACTTGCTAGACTTGGACTTGTAGTCAAATTTGTGGATGACAGATGTACAGTTCATGATCTCAGTTTTGGTGATGAAATTGTTGCATCTGGGCTTTTGTGCCGTGGGCTGTATAAGCTCACTTTGTATGACAAGTGTGGACAAAATTTTGCAAATGCTGTTACAGATTCAAGGGCTATTTCAGATGCAAAACTTTGGCATGCACGTTTTGGTCATCTGAATTTTGCCAGTTTGCTGCGTTTGCAGAAATCTGATATGGTTGCTTCTTTGCCGCCTCTTGAAGCACCTATCAAACATGTTTGTGAAGGCTGTATTCTGGGTAAAATGCAGCGTTCTAAGTTTCCAAAGGATGGTTCAGTTAGGGCCACATGCAGGTTGCAACTTGTGCATAGTGATGTTTGTGGGCCCATGCAAACTCCGTCCTTGGGCAATTACCTGTACTTCGTGACTTTCATTGATGATTACTCCAGGCATGCATGGGTATTTCCGCTTAAAGCGAAGTCCGAAGTTTTTATGTGCTTCAAACAATTTTTGGCTATGGCTGAAAATGTCTCAAAATGTACTATGGGCACCCTCCGTTCCGATCGAGGGGGGGAGTATATGTCTCATGAATTTAATGCATTTCTGGCTAGTCGTGGGATAAAACACCAATGTACAGTGCCTTATACACCTCAGCAAAATGGTGTTGCTGAGAGGAAAAACAGGTCACTAACGGAAATGGCACGATGTATGGTCAAAAGTCAAGCTTTGCCGCATTCTTTTTGGCTTGAGGCCATCATGTGTGCCACTTATGTACTTAACAGGTGTCCTACGAAAGCTTTGCAGTCTATTACTCCATATGAAGCATGGCATGATAGAAAGCCTTCTATTGAGCACATGCGTGTTTTTGGCTGTTTGGCATATGCTTTGGTGCCACAAGTGCAGCGCAGAAAATTGGATGATAAGGCTGTCAAATGTATTTTTGTTGGTTATAGTGCTGAAAGCAAAGGTTACAGGTTGTATCATCCGCAAACAAAACGTATTCTGGTTTCACGGGATGTAGTGTTTGTGGAAGATTCTGTTCAGCCCTTGCTGTCATGTACTAGAGACAGTAATGTAAGCTCACAGGACATTTATGACACTTTGTTGCCTCTTTTCAGTGGTGGAAATACGAATGTAAGTTCCAATGAGGCAAATGTACAGCCTATGGGGGTTTCTGAAAATGTTTTAGAACAGCCTATTACTGATGTAGATGTACATGATGTACTTGATGAGGAAAGGGCTGAAAATGAGCAGGCTAGAGGTATGCCAAAATGGCTGGTGCACACTTTGCGTGACAGTAAATTGGATGCACCTTTATCTAGTCGTACTCGTTCAGGCTCTCGCCATGCATCTTATGCATCAGATTGTTATGCTTTGGCTGTGTCTAGTTTACATGATGTTGAGGAGCCTCTGTCTTTTGATGAAGCACAAAATTCAGAAAATTGGATTGCTGCCATGTAATCAGAATATGATGCACTTATAGAAAATGACACATGGACTTTATGTGATTTGCCTCCTGGCAAAAAGGCCATTGGTACGAAGTGGGTTTACAAGTTGAAACGCAAGTCGGATGGTGAGATCGATCGCCATAAGGCTCGACTTGTTGCAAAGGGTTATGCACAACAAAAAGGCATAGATTATGAAGAGACTTTTGCTCCCACTTGTCGTATGACTACTGTGCGTTTTCTATGTGCATTGGCAGCTCATTTTGGTTGGGATGTACATCAATCAGACATTGTTACTGCTTTCTTGAATGGTGACATATTTGAGGAAGTTTATGTAACGCAGCCTCGCGGTTTTGTCATAAAAGGACAAGAGGACATAGTGTGCAAATGTAAGAAGGCTTTGTATGGGTTGAAGCAATCTCCTCGTGCTTGGTATGAGAAAGCTAACACTCATTTGGTTAAACGAGGCTTTCGTAACAGTCCAACAGAAAGCACATTGTATGTAAAGCGTGAGGATGATGTATTTCTCATTGTGGTTCTTTATGTTGATGATTTGCTGATCACTGGACCAAATGAGAGACATATTGCTGAATTTAAGGCTGATTTGAATGCTACTTTCAAGATGAAAGATTTGGGGCTGTTGCATCATTACTTGGGTATACAGTTTAAGCAGTGTGATGGTGGTATTGCCTTGTGTCAGAAAAGTTACATAGAGACATTGCTATGTAAATTTGGACAAGGAGATAGGTTGAAATTGGCAGGTAAGTATCTCCACTTGAAAACTTATAAGTAATTATATCATGGGATTGAGATTTATTTCTTTAGCATTCATGTAGTATCACAAATATGGGCTTCTATGGTCAAATGGACGATAGTTTTGGGTACAACATATGGATGCACGTCGAACAACTTTTGATTGCACTGTGATGGCAAGATTTTTTCCAAAGGAGTCATAGTAGTGCTCGTGACAATAATATACAAATTGAGTAGCTTGACTACTTTGGCCACATACAAGACATCTTGAATATGTGTTTCAAGAAATTCGACAGTTTCATCTTTGATGTGGAGTATTTCAAGGTTCATCACACCAATGGTCCTAATGCAATTGTTTGTAAGGATAAGAGTGGCCTCATCCGAGTGAACTTAAGGAGGGTGTGAATTGATTAAAGAGACACATTTGTTCTCCCACAACACTCTGAGTAGGTTGTGTTTGTCCTAGATCCAAAATGGGACCCAAAAGGTGAGGACTACCTAACAAAACCCAAATGGTTGTTTGTTATTCAAATAGCTCCACAAAGCAAGCAAGTATGTGAAGGATTGGATGTAGCTAAGGAGACTTTCATAGCAAGTCAAAAGACCTGAGGATGATCTTATTGAGGTTGATGCAAAGTACCATTTGTGAGGTCAACGATCTTGAGTAGACATTGCATCTACATGAGGATGGACAAGAGTAGGATGATGATGCAAACAAAGATGTACAGATGTTCCATGGTGAAGATGTAGAAGTCCACACTCAAATAGATATTCTTGGTGCGTTATCTCAACTAGAAGATGAGAGATCAAATGGTAGTATTTGATAATTTTTTTGTATCTTCACATAGATATAAATGAAATCTAGTTGTAGCTTAAATTATTTTGGGTGGTCTCTTTTGAGTTTAATAATTTTCCCACTTTTTGTTTTTAGCTTGTATATGTTTTGTTTCATATAGCTCTTCAATCATTGTTGATGTCAGTGAGTCCCCTTCACCTTATTCTCCACCCTTTGCCTTTCTTGTCACCCAACACATGTGATTCTTGATCAATTCAAGAATTTTTTTGCAAGTTTTACAATGAGTAGTCTTCCACGCCACATATCTATGGAGCTTTATTTGTTTCTCTCAAGTAGAGATAGCAAATCCTACACCAATTCCTAGCATTTTGGTCACCCCTATGGGTGGTGCACCTATTTTTTCAAGTTGCACTTCATTGGGCCATGTCCTTCTTGGCCGATTGCAAGATGTCACATGTAGCTCATTAAGAGATTGTTGTTGTGGTTGTGGTATAGATGCATCAACGCTACACATATAGTGTTCATCTTTTTCATTAGTCGATATTACATTGATGGGCTCACCACGTACACATTGGGGTGCACATGGGCATGTTGAATCCAAGGTGTACATGATTGGAGATGGGACACTTTTCATGTATGAGATCAGGAAGGCCATGTAGGCTAGGATCTACCATCTATGCACGTACAATCTGGCCACTATGTGATGCAACATTGGAATGATCCAGATAGCAGGCAAAATAACTACATCATACAAACTATTGGAGCAGAGTATCAACAACGAGGCAAGAGATGTCATAGTGTGGAGATCAAATGTGAGAGATGTGCATAGAGAGAGGTGGACAAATTCCATATGGCTTTCCCAAGAGGAGTGGGCGGGTCTTAGCTGCTAAGCTAACACATTCCATTGGAAGTAGGATTCCACGTTTATATCTATTATATTTATGGTTGTATATGTGAACTTCTATTAATTAGATTGGGGCCAAAGGATATTTGTTCATAAGTCATTTACACAGAGCACTTAGTTTACCAGTTCTATGAGCCATATGAGCTTCTATTGATTAGACTAGGGCCAATGGATTTCAGTTTGTAACTTATTTACACAAAACACTTACTTTACCAATTTTATAAGTCATTTTGGCCAAGGAACCACATTTTGACCATCGGCAAAGTATAAAGGCCAATCTTTGGAAAATGAAGCTAAGTTTAATGGGATAATGAATCGAGCATTGAGGGTGTTGTGTACTTTTTGCTTTTCTAGTGTTTTTGGCATGGTCCTTTGGATGCTATTTCTAGTCATAGCTTGTGATTTAAGTATTCATTTGTTCTTTTGTGTGGATGGATCTCAACCTTATGAAGCTATTGGGTGTATCTATTGCAAAAATAGACCTACTAAATTTAAGCATAGTGTCCGATATCATTTTTCCATCCGAAAACCATTTGATGGATTTGAGGCCATAAAAAGGTCCTAAATGGCCTTGTCAATGTCCATGGCAAGTTTAGTTGCAATTGGAAACCATTTGCTAAGTGAAATGCATGAGTGAGACTAGCGTCTCCCGACTAGCTTTCATTGATTTAGGTTAACTTGAGATCATCATTTGATTTTAAGATCATGACTAGGTTTTTTGAGGGTCTTGGCATGCTCTCATAGCCTCCTTGCACGTCCCTTTGATTGAAACTTTCTTCTGAGGTTCTCGCTATCATTGTAGTACAACGACTATAAAAAACCAAAGAAAACCAAATTTCAAGCCTATTCAAGACAAAGCAGTTTTGTTCTTGGATCACTAATGCTCAAAGTCAATGTTAATGATTGTTTTGTGTTTACACAAGTTTTACGTGTTGCCTGCAGGATAGCTGGTAGAGCAAGTTTTCTCGAAAGACAGTGGATGAAAAGACACAATGTCCATGTGAAATGGGTTAAATAGGAAGTTCACTTCCAACATTCTTGTCAAGCTCTGTTCATTCCATTCACTGAAAAAATTAATGGAGGATCAAATGTGGAGTCAAGGACTTCCAACACAAGACCAAAGAAGTTTTTGAGAAGTACGATCATTGAAAACTACTCTCTACATAGACCAGTGTTCACTTCAAACTTGCCATTACCTTACAAAACTTAACATGAGTTCAAGATCTCTACAATAGGGAGAGCTCCATCTAAGAAGATCATGGCTAGGTAGGTAAATCATCCTCACATGCGAGAAAATATCTATCTAGGACAAGACAACAAACAATATTGGATGATTTTTACTTTGCAGGAGAAGCTTGCTAGGGAGATGTATCTCATTTTTTATAGACTTGGAAAGCGGAGAAGATGTTGTTGTTGATGACCAAGGAAAAAATCATGAAGAGACCTTTCCACCAAGGGAAGAAGTTGAATCAACACACCAAATTCTAGATTCCACATGAAGAGAGATCCATGCGGAGATGAGTACATTTCTTGAAGCTTCTATACTTATCTCTACAACCAGAGCTAGCACTCGTCCACTTCCCTTGCTGATATTTAAGTTGTAGATCCAATTTGAAATGAATCAATCACAGCATGAAGATAAACCCATGGGATGGATCATGTTAAGGTAGTTATTGCAGGCACAATAATACTTCCACAAAAGTGCACACATATGGGTTTCCTCGACATTTATGACACTTTATTGCCTCTTTTTATGGTGGAACTTTGAATGTAAATTCCAATGAGACAAATGTACAGCCTATGAGGATTTTTGAAAATTTCACAGATCAGCCTATTACTGATTCATATGTACATGATGTACTTAATGAGGAAAGGGCTGAAAATGAGC
Organism: Adiantum capillus-veneris; assembly: GCF_014529385.1. Classification (NCBI taxonomy): domain Eukaryota; kingdom Viridiplantae; phylum Streptophyta; class Polypodiopsida; order Polypodiales; family Pteridaceae; genus Adiantum; species Adiantum capillus-veneris. The sequence continues at coordinate 2,511,292 of NC_140945.1, forward strand.
AGGCTAGAGGTATGTCAAAATGGCTGGTGCATACATGTACGCTTTGCCGTATGTTTTGAAGCTGGGAACTTGCCTGTACACTGTGTGTGAGCCTGGAGAGGCTGCAAACACACAACTAGAAGAGCCTAGCAAGCTCAAAGGGGCAGGGGTGTGTCACTCACCGCTCAATGCTTCCATCATGAAGGATCATGTGCTGCAAAGAAGAAGGAGCCGTCATCGATGCCACGCTCAATTGCCTTGCCACCGCCGATGCTGCCGCAATGCTTGATCACTCTCTCTCTCTCTCTCTCTCTCTCTCTCTCTCTCTCTCTCTCTCTCTCTCTCTCTCTCTTTGTCAAGCACACACACACACACACACACACCTATGAGGAGAAGGAGACAAAGATGGAGCAAGAGCACTTCTTAGTTTACACCTCAGAGAATAAGGATTTTAGGTCAAAATATACCTTTTATAAGAGTTTAACCCATTCACACATGGGCGCCCACAATGGCCGATCGTTTCAAAACTACTGTAAAAATAGTATCAAATGAGATATGTGGTGCGCCTCTCATCGGCGATCACCCAAGCACCTATAGGACTGCCAAGCCCGGTCTCTTACTCAAAACAGTGTGATATATGTGGATGTTATCTGGGCCGACGCCCATTTTCCAAGGTCAGCACCAAGCGATGGGGAGCATTGGGTAGTCACCAAGCCTATTCGCTCGGTGTTGACTCCATTGTCGCATGTAATGACTTTAACACCAAGGTCAACACCAAGCGATAGGGAGCGTTGGGCAATCACCAAGCCTCCTATTCGCTCGGTGCTGACTCCACTCTCGCATGTAATGACTTTAACACCAAGGTCAACACCAAGAGAAAGGGAGCGTTGGGTAGTCACCAAGCCTCCTATTCGCCCAGTATTGACTCCACTATATGGCTTGTCGGTTAACATGCCCCCCTTCCTAATGTAGATTTCATTCTTGGAAGCTATTGAGATGAAGCCCGTTCGTCGAGGTGGAAGAGCATCCGTGATTAAATATCCTTAGTTTTCTTCATCGCTGCAAAATCAACCAAAATTGTCACAGTAATTGCATTCTCATATATAATAAAAAAGCATATGCAGTTGTAGGCACACAAATTGATTGGTAATAGAATATTAAACAATTTGTTAGTAGTGAAACATGAAAATGTAATATAATCAAACGCATAAGCAGTTGTAAAGGTCAAAAAATAAACAAGTCTGGGGTTGCTAATTTAACGGTTGAGAGGCACTAAAGAACTATTAATACCATGATTAAGCTTCTCAATTTTTGCTGGTTAATTAAGTTGTTTAATAGTGAGAGCAAAGTATTTGATGCTCAAGGGCTGACTAGAGGCTATACCTAGAAGACCTTATAGTTAAGCTACGATAATCATCACCTGACTTATTTCCTTTTCTTTGACTCCCCAAGGTGTCTTCACATTGATTCAATTTTGATGTGTGTGCTTATTTTGTATGCCTTGGGGTTTTGTTTGCTTTTCAAGGAAAAGCGCCCACACACTGAGAACCTCTAGGGCTCTAGTACCATAGGCGATACATGTGAGTGAAGTACCAAATCAAGCTAGGATTTCTCTTCCAGCTTAAGTTTTTACATTGTGGCACTTTTGATTTTTTTAATTTGTTCTTTTTCAGCATTTAATTTTGTAATTTGGGGGGGTCAATGACATTGTTACCCTCCCTAAGCTCATCACACTAGTAAACTCCCTTTATAATACTTAAGCTAAAGGTCAATAGGGACTAAGCCCACTAGAAAGCCCTAGTACATTGCACATAATGCTGCCTAAATCGGAGTAAGAACCTAAAGTAACCATTGATTATTAAGAAGGCATTCCCCATGGTATTAAGAGAAGATCTCTAACTCCTAACTTGTTCAAACTAGCTTAGTCAAACTACTTGATTGTGAAACCTAGACAAGGGATTATGACAAAAAATTATATAGAATCTAATGTTTAATCTAAGCAAATTTGTGGAATATTATGCTACTGATCGCATTTAAAGCATGCAAACATCGATGCAAAAACAAAGACAAGGGGCAATGCTAATGGTCAAGAAACAGATGTTTGTGTTGATGATCACGCTTGATTTGAAGAGTGAACGAGAGAAAGATTCCATGAAGTTCCAAATTCTAACAATATCAACACGTTCGTGTACACTCTAGAAAACACAAGGAATACCTCTAGGAGGCACATCATGGAAAGAGGCACCAACCCTTATTGAACATAATCAGACAACATAAGGAACCCTAACCTAATTATTTGCACCCCCCCTAGCGAATCAAGGGAACAAGATATTGTAGAGATTGGGAGGTAACCCTAAGGCTAAACCCCTTTCCTCGTCGTCGTTGAGAAAAACAAAGTCATCATCCGTGAGACCATGTGCGCCATCCGTGTAATCATGTAAATCTTCTTCATCATTAGAGGTACATATGTTCACTAAGAACATCACTAGACGTATATAGTCATCTTGGTCAAGAGGGTAAGTTTGTGCAATCGGAGAGACGTCCTCTACTAAGTATGGATCAGCCATGGTCAAGAGATGTATCATCCATTCTAACTCCTCAAAATTCTTCTCACACGCTAGCATATCTACCAAATCCCATTCACATGCAAGCACCGGGTAGACTATGTGAAACACTTGTGCAAAGTAAAGAGGGTACCTCTCACCCAAGGTAGCATTGAATGACTCTATTGTACTAGCCATATCTGTACACACATATAGATAATGGTTAGAGTGCAAATATTATAAGGGTCGTGTCAAAAGGTCGTGTCCTTGTGCATAATGTGTTTTTATGATTTTGGGTCATGTACTAGAACTCGTAGGTTTCTAGATTTTTGTTTGGTGGCTCTTGCTTTTTTACCTTTTTATCTTGTTTTTGTGAGTATAAGGCTTTATATATACATTTCCTAAGATTGGGAGATCGAGAGGTCAGGAAGGAAAGTTAAGAGGAGAGTGAGTGAACGATGAATGTTGTAGCGCGGATAATGTGTCGTGCTCTCTACAGTGGGAGGTCTTAGTGCAATGTCCGTAACAATCTCACTCAAACAGACTAAAAAGAAAGGAAACAATAGACATCAATAAAGATCACAAAGACACAAAAGTAGATCAGAACATATGACTCGACTATCTCAAAGACTGATACAGACTCTGGCGTGGTAGCACACTCATCTCTAGCCCAGGACTCATAGGTACAATGGGGGTGTTGAGGCTCGGATGTGCCAAGATGGTGAAGACGTGCTCTGTGTATAGACTCACTCTAGACGACCATGTGAAGCTCCGAGGTGAAGAAGATAATCCCGACGACCAACCACTACTACTCATATGTCACACCATAAAGAGCCAGCAACGGCTCATAAATGTCAGCCATGTGGTGACCTGGCCACGATGTCCACTAGACCACCGTGGGTACCCTGCCGTGTGTCACTCTCCAGCCCAGAGGGTATGTCCAGTGTGAACAACCTAGACCAACTGTACTAACTGTGTCCTGTGAAAGTGACACTGTAGCCTACAGGTTGCCCGCCACAAGACCGCTCGCCATCTCGGTGAGAGGAAATACTGAAAAAATTGTGAAAGAAAACCATTAGGTTTTTTGAAGAAGGTTCTAGGCCCAAAAGTGGAGGTTAAACACATTGCACTGCTTGCAAACGTTTTAAGCCTTTGAATAAGCGCGGCTCAATATGATTGCATAATCCAAGAATCCCAATTGGCAAAACAGAATAAAGCTCCACAGCAAAGAGATATGCTCGGTTTGGATCCAGCGCATCTTTATCCTCCATAACCTTAGTGAGACAAAAATGACCTGGTCCATCCTTGCAGATGAACCTTGCAACACTTTCTAAACAACATTCCTCTTTAATGAGAGATGCCCATAAGGTGGAGTGACACCACAAATAAGATTTAAGCTCCATAGTGATGGCAGAATGAAAAGCATTAAGAGCAACAGGATGGCAACTAGGTGAATTCTTGAAAGCCACATGGAAACATCCAAAAGCTCTACTGTGATCCGATTACAGGAGGCTCCATCACCTGTAAATCAAGGAAACAAGGCCCGAGGCCAGCTTGATTGTTAAATTAGAGGAGGTCTCTATCTCCTCACCCAAAGGGGCTAGGTGGCCCTAGTGAAAAAAAGGGAGCGAGGGCTCGGCAGGAGGGTGAGGGGTAAGGGGAGTAGGGCGAGGGAGACTAGGACGAGGGGGGGCGAGGGGGTGGGACTAGGGACAAGGGGGTGAGGAGTGGGTAGGGGCGAGGGAATGCGAGGGGGGCTGGGTAGGGGCGAGAGGGATGGGTAGGGGCGAGGGGACTGGGTATGGGCGAGAGGGGGTGGGTAGGGGCAAGGGAAGGTGAGGGGAGGGTAGGGGCAAGGGAATGTGAGGGGGAGGGTAGGGGCGAGAGGGGGTGGGTAGGGGCGAGGGAAGGTAAGGGGGAGGGTAGGGGCGAGGGGAAGGGAGGGGTGGGTAGGGGTGAGGGAATGTGAGGGGGAGGGTAGGGGCGAGGGCAAGGGACTAGGGGCGAGGACTTAAGGGGCGAGGGGGTGCGGGGGAGGGCAAGTGGGTAGGGGGCGAGGGGGAGGGACAAGGGCAAGGGGTGGTGAGGGGGCGAGGGCGAGGGGGATGGACAAGGGGCAAGGGGGAGGGACTAGGACGAGGGGGTAGGGCGAGGGGTGGTGAGGAGGCAAGGGCGAGTGGGTAGGGGGCGAGGGGGTGAGGTGGAGGGACTAGGGTGAGAGAGGGGGTGGGTATGGGCGAGGGCAAGAGAGGGGTGGGTAGGGGCTGAGTTGGGAGAGAGGGGCGACGAGTTGGGAGAGGGGTGGGGAGAGTTGGGAGTTGGGAAAGGGCAAAGAGGTAGCAAACTATCAGGAGAAGGGAATTCATCAAGCAGGACCTACTCTGTGAAGGAGGTTTTCTAGACACACAGGAGAGCTTTGTCGTGATCCTGGAAGCAGACACCAAAATGGGGCTGATATTCGAGGGGGTGTGAACTCCTGTAGAGGAGATTTCTTCCCGCTTCTATGCTTCTTCATAGGCTCGCAAAATTCAAAGGCTTCCACCAAGGGCGCATCAAGAGTAGCTTCTGTGACCTTCAACCTAAATGGCTCATTAGGTTTAGTTATTGTGGAAACATTTGAAGAGGGTGTACCTTTAGGCAAAGAGTGAATAGAGAGTGCATAACAAGGCATAGATTTGGTAGCCTCCAACCACTCCAACAGATCTTCAACCGACCCTTCAAGTGTAGTAGGTTGTTCTTGTTCAGGGTTGGTTTACATTGACAAAGAAACTTGCTGCACCATTGGATCCATACCTCCTTCTAAGAGAATGAGTTGCATCGGGGAGCCAGAAGTATGTATCCACATTGCGTCGTTTCCCCAATCATGAAGTGCTTTAATGTGTCGCATCCATGGTCTTCCAATGAGCAAGGGAAATCCGCCCTCAACCTGGGGAAGACGAACCACAACAAAATCCAAGTTAAAAGTAAAGCCTTGTACCTGCAGAGGCACATTGTCCACTATCCCACTGGGTAGACTGTCCACTGGTCGGCCAATGTAACTGTGAAGGGAGCAGGGCGAGTAGGCTGTAGACCTAGAGCTAACATAGTGAACTCGGGCATCAGGTTGATGCCAGATCCACCATCCACTATCACTCCTGAGAATTGCCAACCTAAAACGGACACTGTCAGGCGAGGGCTTCTATAATCAGTGAGTGGCGCAACGTTATTGGATATCATATAGGACTCTGATGGTCGCACTAGGAGGTGCCCGCCACTAGGACCTGCTCCAGGATAAAGTGACTGAACAACAACAAGGGTGTCACTTCTAAAATGTGCATTTGTCGCAACATGTCATAGATGGACACTTGTTGGAAAGTGTTCTTCAAGACTGTCTCTACTGTAAGCTTCTCTTTTTCTACCTGTTGTTATTCTGTAGATCGGAAACTGCTTCCAAGAAAGCTTCATCAATATCAAAGAGCAAAAATTTGGATTCTTTCATGGCACTGGGGGATGGCTTGTTAACAGCTGCAGGCAGGGTATCCACTGGTGTGAGAATGTGTGGGGGAGTTGAACTTGATGGAATGCTAAGACCGAGAGCGGCTCTTTGGGCCCGGGTGAGGACGCCCGATGGCTCCTCTGCCAACTGCGGCAGCTTATTTTGAGGGGTAACCACGTGGTAGAAGGGGGCGACTGAGAAACAGTGCTCACTGCTATCAAATTGAGCTTGGGAAAGGCAAACTCATTCTGGTTTTGACTTGAGTTCAAAGCCGTGGATGCACGAAGTTTAGGGCAATCCTTACTGTAGTGATCCTTTGTTTCAAGGCAATGACGGCAAGGAGGGGACCCTTCTGGTAGGGGACATTTGCTTTGGTAATGCCCATATTCCCCGCATCTGTAGCACAAAATGGGCCGATTCAAAGGGCGAGTCGAAGGGCAAGGTGGTCCTTGCTCCTGGTGCATTGAGTTGGAGGTGGAGGCATAGAAGCTTTGAGGTGATGAGGGAGCATGGGTATGATAAAAGCTCTGAGAGGGAAAAGTGCTTTGCATACCTTGCATAGTAGGGGCTGTCAGCAAAGGTGGCATATGGTGTGGATGGCCACAAGGAGAAACCATGTTGGATGCAGGTGTTGGCCCTTGTTGAAGAGTAGGACCAAGACTTTGCTGTATTTGTCGCAATCCCTTGAGGTAGTAACAGTCCTTGTCCTCATGTCCATATTTTTCACAGAAGTGGCAGTAAACCCGAAGGGGGCATTCTTGTGGAGGGTGCCCTGGAGAGCGGCATGAGCTACACCAAACCGTAGCCTTAGTCTCTTGCTGACACTTGAGCTCTTCTAGATTGCGCTTGATTTGTTCTAATGCCTCGTGATGTGGAGGCTTCTCCTGTCTAAGAGAGAAGGACCTCTCCTCTTGAAGAGCTTGCCGTAACTTTAGGGCTTCCAGTTCCCTGCGTAAAGAAGTTAATGGATCAACAGGACTTTTTGAAAACACTGAGGTGATCTCTACCTGGGGGGAGTTGGTGAACAGCTTCCTAGCCCCTCTATCCTAGTAGCAGCTGCAATGAATTCCTCCAGAGTGGCGTCGGGTCGGAGGATCTGTCGTAGTTTTTGCTGAGAAGTTTTGGGAAGCGCCTTCTCTACCCACTTCTTAACCATAAATTCACCTGGTTGCTGGGGAAGCTTGGCAGCTAGAGACTTGTTTTTTGTCATAAGTTCTACAAAGGTCTCCTCTGGCTGGAGCACCATGTTGGCCAACTCATCCAACACTTTCTCTTGGTAGTCACCTGGCCTGAAAGTTGCACAGAACTATTGTCTTAAGGCTGCCCAAGTTGCAAAATGGTTCTTTGCAAACTGGCTGTACCATTTGTCTACTAATCCATCCAAGGTGGATGGAAAGAGTACCAAATAGGCATCTTCCCTGTTAAGACCTTGACCCCTACAGAGAGATACAAACCTCCTTGCATGGTCGTCAGCATCTTCTGAAGAGAGTCCTTTGAATGTGGGGAACTTGATGTTTACGTTAGCCAAAACGCTAGCCAACGGCTCCATGGTCCCTTGCTGAGCCTGTTGCTCAGTAGCCTGCTGTAGCAGAATAGGAGAGAGCTTTACTGGAGAAGGTGATATGGAAGATATGGAACCGGAGGGAGGAATGGGTGATGTCGTATGTGGAGGTTGGGTGAAAAACCATTAACTAGAAAGTTCACAATCTTCTCACTCCATTTAGGCATGGTCTTGACAAGAAATAAGGAAGTATCGGGCAATTCATCATCGACTCCAGTAGGGGCTTCACCATTGGGTATGCGAGACAAATGATCCGCCATGATATGTCTTTTACCAAGTCTCACCACAATGGTGAAATCAAACTCAAGAAGAATGAACAACCATCGTGTAATTCTTTTCGTGGAACAAGGTTTATTTACTAGATACAACAAGGCTTGATGATCCACATAGAAAACAAACTTGTTGGCAAGGAGGTAGTAGCAAAATTTCTTTACTACATAAATCATAGCTAAACCTTCCCGCTCTGTAGTGGTGTACTTTCTCTTGGCATCATTCAATTGACGACTCACAAAGTCAATGGGGTAGTCCAGTTTATGTTATCCTGGTTGAGCTAGAACACACCCAATAGCAAAGTTCGATGCATCAATATGCACATGAAAAATTACATTCCAATCGGGCACTCATAGATTAGGAGTGCTAGTCAAGGTCTTTTTCAATGACTCATAAGCATGTCACACTCCGCGGTCCAGTGGAACTCAATAAGAAGCTTGTGCAAAGGACAAGCTATCTCGGCAAAATTTAAAATAAACCATCGGTAATAACCAACATGGCCCATGAACCTTTGAACTCCTTTATGATTTGTAGGTGGTGGAAAATCAGCAATGATTTTGATTTTGCTGTCATCTGTGGAAATCCCACTTTTGGACACTATATGCCCTAAAATGACTCCATGTTTAACCCAAAATTGGCATTTGAAAGGGTTTAAGGAGACGTGATACAATCTACACTTCTCAAACACTTTTCGTAAACATGATAGATGTTCTTTCCAAGAAGAATAAACACAAAGGTCATCTAAGAAAGCTTCGCAAAACTCCGTCAAATATTCTCTAAAAGCGGTATTTATTAATCTTTGGAAGGTAGCAGGAGCATTAGTTAAGATGAAAGCCATAACACGAAATACGAACACTCCGAATTCGGTTATAAAAGCTGTTTTAGCTTGTTCCTCTAATGCAATTGTGATTTGATTGTATCCAGAGTACCCATCTAAAAAGCTATAAACTTCCTTTCCTGCAACTCTTTCAAGCACATGTTCTGAATATGGCAAGGGGTAATGGTCCCTCCTAGTGGCGGCATTGAACTTCTTGAGATCCACGCACACTCTCAGTTTTCCATTCTTTTTTGGCACAATCTCTATTAAAGACACCCATTCTGAGTGCTCAATAGGGAATATGTATCCGCATTTGACAAGCTTTTCAATCTCTTCTTGAACAATCTTTGCATACTTAGGATTCATTGGGTAGGGTCATTGCTGGACTTGTTTTGCCATGCTATTCATGGGAATCATGTGTTGCACCACGGAAGGTGGAACACCTTTTATATCATGATATGTCCAAGCAAATATATCCTTGAATTCCTTGAGAAGTTCTTTAAGTACATACTCCTCAGTCTCTGTCAGATCTTGGGCAATGAAAACAGGTTTGGACTCTTCTCCTGGGTCTGCTAACTCTATCTCCTTAACTATCGTTGGACCGTCATAGACTCCATTGCTTCCATCGACAGGTTTTCTTTGAGCCTTTGTATACACAACCTTATGCTCCTCCGTGGTGTAGGATTTGAAATGATCGGGTGTACGGTGTAAGTCTGTGGGGTCTTATTGTTTTGTGGACTGTGATTTCACTTTTGCTTCCTTTTGTTGTTCAGCTAACTCTCGATTTTGTTGTCTCCTTACGATACGGCTCAACTTTGGCTTCTCTATAGCCTCTAGCTTTGTGATGTCAATGGGTTGTGGACAACACCACATAATGCTTTGAAGGTATTCACCCCAGTTATCTACCAACTTCTGATGAGCATCGCATGCCCCTATATAATTAAACCAATCCGGAGTAGATTTCTTTTCATTTTATTCTAGCACGCACATTTGCTCAATAATGTCGCCTCTTATATCTCTTGCTCTTCTTGTCTAATTTTTTATTACGGCCAATCTTCTATAGTGAAGAGTCACTAGATGAATTTCTACTTGTGTCTTCTTCTCTCCTGGATAGATTGTCAGCAGTGGGCCCTGAATGGTTTGTCCCCACATTTGCATTAAGATTTAACTATGATTCTTCGTCCTCATAGTCAATTTCAATTGATGATTCTGACTCTGAGTTGTGTGGACTATAGTCTTGTGAGACACTACTGTTTCCAATTTCAGTCAAGCCTTCTTGTAGGTCATCAAAAGCTATATGCATTGCTTCTAGTATATTCAAGGGTACGAGTTGTGGCATTTCATCCCCCTCAGGTGTTACCCACGTCGTCCCCCTATTTCCCCAAGTATCTATGGTTGCTACAAGGTGGACCCAATCCACATTGTCAGACTCAGTCATCCCAGGAAGAACATCCATATAAGGAGACTTCCCCAACATTAGTGTCCATTTTACATGTGTAACAATATTGCAATGGGGCCGAGTGAAATGTTGTGTTAGATCTATGATCAATTATAAATACGTTTCCTAGAGGATGTGCTCGACCAGTTACAAGATCCACTCGAATGAAATAATCTTGGAACTGCAAGTAGACATGGTTTTTAGACCAGTCATGCACCATTTTTCCTTCCCTCATGAAAGGACGACCTAAGATCATCTCAGATGACATAGTGTGCTTGGATAAATCCATAACAATGAAGGTATTCCTTATTTTGTGTTCAAAGACCTTGATCTTGAGCTCTTCCAGCATCTCGATAGGTTTAACAATAGATCCATTGGCCACCTTTACTACTATGGTTGTGGTCCCAAGGTGAGGTCTTCCCATAGTTTCCCAGCAATTTTTAGTCACAATGCTAACCCCAACTCCACCATCAAGGATTCCCTTCATAGTTAATCCCTTGGTAGTGATTGGTATGGCCGCATTGAATTCATCGCCCTCATAGTATTGTCCCAACTTGTTAACATGCATTTCTACAACAGAGTTCTCATCTAGGTTGGGTTGTGGATCTAAGTGTTCCTCCTCTATTGGCATCTCCCTAGCTCCATCCATATGTGCAAATTATGGTAGTGCAACTTTCAGTTCTCCATTGAGAATAGCTCGGGGTCTCCATATAGTTTGGACATGATGGTGGTTCTAACTTCTGAATCCATGAAATCCATCAATTTGGCAATATTTAACAGCACCTTTTGGGCTTCAGTCGCTTGACGTGGGGAAGATGGATCTCCATTTCTTCGATAGGGTCAGGTAGTCCGTTTGTAAACATTCTTTCCAATAAGAAGTGAGTACGCCCACTTTCCCATGACTTCAAGTCACTTTCTTCTTGGATGACACTAGGTATGGCTTGTGGTCTATGGACTTTGTGAGGTTGTTGTTGCGTAGGGAACTTTGTGTCTGTAATCTAGATTTGCCTAGGTGCTAACTAGCTCTAGATCCCTTTGGGTCTCTTCCACCAAACTCCTTAATTGCTTGACTCGCTCAATCTCCTTTGTAGGGTTTGGGTAAGTTCCTATCTTCTTCTTGGGTCCTAGCCATTGTGGCTCATGACAATCTTCATTGTTGGTTTCTTTCCTAGTGGTCGTTTTGGTCTCCATGGTTTCACCTGAATTAGAATCCTCTTCAGCATCGTTCATATATACGGGGTCGTCACCAGTCCCTATGTTGGTCTTTGAACTGGGGTCTGACTTCACTGCTTTTTGTGATCTCTTTCTTCGTGTTTTCTTCTTCTTTTGAGATTGGGCAATTGATGTTGTGTCTCTTTCCTCAAGAATATAATTTTGTTTTTGGAGAATCAATCGTGTGAGTGGATTTACTGGTACCACAGGTGTACTTTGTGATGGCTCCTCGATAACCTCAATCAAGTTTAATGGCATGATCTTCGACGCATTTGGATTATTTGGACATTGGGCAATCAACAAATGATCTATGCCATATCGATTACATATGAATATCGGCATTGTAGACGTGCTTGCTTGATTGGTTTGCATTAGTGTAGCATTCTTTTATAGCCTAATTGGACACTCGGCTACACGATGTGGACCCCCACACTCATAGCATTGAAGAGGTGGTCTCTTGGTAGTGTAATTGATATTTTGACCTCTTGCAGCAAGAACAGCTACTTGATAGACAGGGTTGACTTGTCCCCAATAGTCCTCCATGTGATATTGTGGACTTTCTTCAAGTGCATCAATCCCATAGGCAATATTAGGGTCTATATCTTCCTCACAACCTTCCAAACCAACAATAGATGACTCATGACCCACTTGATTCATAGAAGTGATTCTCGAATGTGGTGGTTGTGGTCCTAGCACTGGAGGTGGTAAGGGTGTTGTTTGAACAACATTTTGGGCCCTAGGGACCATGTATTGTGACATTTGTTCAAGAGGTGGGGCTGGCATCAATGTAGACACTCAAGGTGTGTCTGTCTATGCTAAGGTTGGACTATTGGCCATCGTGCACTCAAATACTATGCAATCCTGGTCTTGCTGACCATACCTGCCACGTGCATTGCAATTCCCATTGAATTTTACTCTAAAAGTAGGGCATTCATTGGTACTATGCGGAACATAGCAAACTAAGTGCCATTGTTTCTCCCTTCTTGGATACATGGAATTGTTTTGTGGAGCAAGATTGTCTCTAATACTCTCTTGAATGGCCTTGGTGAGATTTGCTAAATTCATCTCAGATATCTTTGGCTCCTTAGCAATAGGATTTAGGGTCATTGGCTGATGCCACGATGCTTGCGAGCTAGTAGATTTAGGCTCAGTAGACACTCTTTCTCCTTAAATCATTAAATTATCCTCCAATTGGATCGCATTGGTGGTGACTGCTTCCCAAGTGGTGATACCTCTAATGACTAGGCCATTGTAGATATCCTCATCCTCTAATGAATCTATCAAGCAATTGGTTATTATTGAAGCTCTCATTTGGATTACAACAAGAATTTAAATGCTTCAAGCGAGTAATAAAGTCTCTCACGGACTCTCCTTCCTCTTGTTGGGCTTTCTGGAGCTGAGATGCTACACCCCAAAGCACTCCCTCTCATATGTATTCTTTCAAGAACATTCTCCTAAGAGTAGGGTAAATTGTTTTTTCTTCCACCTCCCTTAGGGTTCTATACCAATCCCAACCTTCCCACTTAAGGTTAGGCTTAAATCCAAGTTTGGTGTGGTGTTGTGCCATGTGGTGGCCCAAAGTTCATATGTGTGGCCCTAGGCATAGCCGATGTCGGACGTGACATGCTAATGCTAGCCTGTATGGTCCCATTGAAATAAGAGCTTGGGTGTTGTGGTTGTGGAGCATAAGTTGTTGAAACAATGGGAGGGGTAGGAGCTATATGAGTACGAGGACCTATAGGTACATATGATTGATACACACTTGTAGGTACTGTTGCCGGCATTGAGCTACCATGTAGCGATGCTTTACTAACAAATGAGGTCCATGGTGTGTTCCTTGGCATGCCCATCATTGGGGTAGGCATAGTAGCCATGGTGTCATCAAGGGAAAGATGAGCTAGACTTGGAAAGGTAAAGCTATCACTTGTGGGCTCAGATTGCACTGAGACCCTTTGAGAAACAACACATGGAGGATCCATTGGACTTATCGAGGGAGTCTCCATTTGTGATAAGGTTGGTTATTTAGCCTTCCTTGTATCCAAGAATCTCATGAGACCCGTTGAAGGTATGTGGATCCCCTTGTTTTGTCTCTTTAGCTCAATAACCTTATGGATGACCTCACAAACTCTTTGTTGTTGATCCTCTACACTAGTAGCACCCATTGTGGATTGTAGGACATCTAACAACGCACGTGATAGGTGTGACCTGTATATAGGTCGGTTAAAGCCTCCGTTTTTAGTTCATACTTCCAATTTTTATTTAGAAATGCTCCATCTAGGATTGAGGTGCTAGAGGTGTTCTTTGAACTACATGCAATGTGGCTCTCTATGGGTTGACCCTTAGTGGTCGCTAATTCAAGAGCACTCCATTGCTCTCCTAGCATGGATGTTGACATAGGGGCTTTCACTTTTAACTCTCTCCTTTGCTCTACCCTACATAAGCTCTCAATGTCCTTTTTCCTAGCCGCAATGATATACCGCGCAACCGCTTGCACTTCAACAAGGCTTCTCCCATCAGGTAGTATAACCTCGAAGGGAAATAGCTCTAAAGAGTCAAGGGTGCAGTGAATGCAGTATTCACGTGCGCACTCTCCCGGAGCATGGGGTCTACGCTGGTCATGAATGGAAAATTTACTTCCCCACCCCCTTCATTTACATCACTAACTCCATGTTCGGAGCAAGTGGCTCTAACTAAAGTTTCCTTCAAGCGGCTAAGCACGCTCGGCTCGGACCGTGGGCCCATGGCATGTATGTCTTGGCTTGAGCTATTAGGATTAGGCATCGGGTAACCCTCCATGACATCGTACTCAGAGGAAGAGTCACTAGATGCAATATGTGGGTCTTGAGTGGTACTACCTTGGGTTCCAACTGAGGGCCTAGAGCCTAAGGTAGAGGAATAATGAGTGCTCGCATAAACGGAGACACTCTCTATGTGCTCATCCTCTAGCACACGACCATAGCATAGGTGCATGTGACCTCAACACTCTAGAGGTGTTGGTGAGTGCCCATGAAGGTCGGTCACCTAGTTTTTTAGGTGTTTACAACTCAATTTTTTGTATTTTTGGTCCTTTTTTAACCAAGCCACGAAATATGGTGTGTGATAGCTCAAAACAAGTGTCTTGGCTAGGGAGACGTGCCATGCTTTATAGCCCCCGATTCAGTTACGTACAGCTCTCGGAATCCTAAAACTAGTCTTTTCCTAGGTGGGGAGACGGCTAGAATTAGTAAGTCCAAAGGGTGAGTGTGAAGGGGATGGTGGAGGACTTAAGAAACTTGTTCCACATGCCCTCCCTTCACTTGAGGTCCTAGTATTTATATATAAAGTGGTATGTATAGTATATCATAAGACTGAGGATTGAGGCTTGGGCCTGGGCTTGGGCTCGGGGAATGATCCCGATCCCTTCCTTTTAAGCTAAGTTTTTTTTTTAATTTTTGTTTTGAGAGTTTTCTTTTTAGTCCTGAATATCCCGAACGTTTTTTTTTCCAAGCAACTTTTTCTGAGAATAATGGCCGCGTGGATGTCGAGCTCCCACGTGCACACAACAGCTCTCTTGCGTGCTCTGTCTAACCCCCTTCTCACCTAACACAACTAATTAACACCTAATTAACATTAACTACCTCTGCTAACACACTGTCAAACACAGTACACTGCACACTCACAGACAGTCAACTCTACTTCTCACTCTCTACTCTCACTAACAAATCTACTACAGATCTTGCAAAACTAATAAAAACATTACAATGCAGCACTAACAGAGCTTACAGTCACTTAGCTGACAAAAACCTACTAATCTTCCCTTTACAGTCACTAAACAGTAGCTAACAAAACACTGCAAAAAACAGAAAATAGATGGAAGAAAGGCTTCCAGAGGTAGCACTGAGTGCTCCTCAAGCTTAATGCAAGGCATTCCCCGGTAGCGGTGCCAAAAATGTACGCTTTGTCGTATGTGTCAAAGCTCAAAACTTGCATGTGCATTGTGTGCGAGCCTCAAAAGGCTGCAAACACACAACTAGAAGAGCCTAGCAAGCTCAAAGGGACAGGGGTGTGTCACTCACCGCTCAATGATTCTGTCGTGAAGGATCCTGTGCTCCAAAGAATAAGGAGCCATTGTCAATGTCGTGCTCAACCGCCTCGCCGCCGCCGATGTCGCTGCAATGCTCGATCCCTGTCTCTCTCTCTCTCTCAAGCGCGCGCGCACACACACACACACACCTATGAGCACACGAAGGAGAAGGAGACAGAGATGAAGTAGGAGCACTTTTTAGCTTACACCTCAGAGAATAAGGATTTTAGGTCAAAATATACCTTTTATAAGAGTTTAACCCATCCACACATGGGCGCCCACAGTGGCCGATTATTTCAAAACTACTGTAAAACTAGTATCAAATGAGACATGTGGTGCGTCTCTCATCGGTGATCACCCAAGCACCTTTAGGATCGATAAGTCCGGCCCTTGACTCAAAACAATGTGATATCCGTGGATGTTAACTGGGCCAACGTCCATTTGCCAAGGTCAGTACCAACCAATGGGGAGCGTTGGGCAGTCACCAAGCATCCTATTCACTCGGTGATGACTCCATTGTCGCATGTAATGACTTTAACACCAAGGTCAACACAAAGCGATAGGGAGTGTTGGGCAGTCACCACGCCTCCTATTTGCTCAGGGGGATGACTCCACTATTGCATGTAATATCGTTAACACTAAGGTCAACACCAAGCGATAGGGAGCGTTGGGCAATCACCAAGCCTCATGTTCACCCAATATTGACTCCATTGTATGGCTTGTCGGTTAACAATACATTGTGTGACAGGAAATTGGATGCACCTTTGTCTAGTCATACTTGTTCAGGCTCTCGCCATGCATCTTATGCATCAGATTGTTATGCTTTGGTTGTATCTAGCTTACATGATGTTGAGGAACCTTTGTCTTTTGATGAAGCACAAAACCTTTGTCTTTTGATGAAGCACAGAATTCAAAAAATTGGATGGCTGCCATGCAATGAGAATATGATGCACTTATAGAAAATGACACACGGACTTTATGTGTTTTGCCTCCTCGCAAAAAGGCAATTGGTACGAAGTGGGTTTACAAGTTGAAACGCAAGCCGGATGGTGAGATTGATCGCTATAAGGCTCGACTTGTTGCAAAGGGTTATGCACAACAAAAAGGCATAGATTATGAAGAGAATTTTGCTCCCGCTTGTTGTATGACTAGTATGAATTCTCTATGTGCAGTAGCAGCTAATTTTGGTTGGGATGTACATCAATCAGACATTGTTATTGTTTTCTTGAATGCTGACATATTTGAGGAAGTTTATGTAACACAGCCTCACGATTTTGTGCAAATGTAATAAAGCTTTGTATGGGTTGAAGCAATCTCCTCGTGCTTGGTATGAGAAGGCTAACACTCATTTGGTCAAATGAGGCTTTTGTAACAGTCCAATAGAAAGCACATCGTATGTAAAGCAGGAGGGTGATGTACTTTTGATTGTGGTTCTTTATGTAGATGTGATTTGTTGTTCACTAGACCAAATGAGAGACATATTGCTGAATTTAAGGCTGATTTGAATTCTACTTTGAAGATGAAAGATTTGGGGTTGTTGCATCATGACTTGGGTATACAATTTAAGCAGTGTGATGGTGGTACTGCCTTGTGTCAGAAAAGTTACATAGAGACATTGTTTTTTAAGTTTGGACTTGAGGATTGCAAACCTATTGCCACTCCCATGGAAACAGGTTTAAAATTGAGTCTTCATGATGCTAGAGATCTTGCAGATGTCACTCTTTACCAAATTGCTATTGAATGTCTCATTTATGTATGCAACACGCGGTCGGATATTCAGTTAGTCTCATAAGTGAGCAGATTCATGCATAGCCCATGGTCTAAGCATTGTAAGGCTGTCAAGAGGATTTTTTGCTACTTGAGTGGCACTTTGCATCTTGGCTTGTTTTATCCCAAGCGGGGATCATTGCCGCCAGACTTACATGCTTTTTCGGACTCAGATTGGGCTAGTTCTTTTGACACACGAGTGTCCACAAGTGGTTTTTGTTTCATGTTTGGCAGCTCATGTTTATCATGGTTGAGCAGGAAGCAACCTATTGTGGCCACTTCTAGTTGTGAGGCTCAGTACATGGTAGTCTTCACAGCTACGGTTCAGTGTGTATGGCTCAGATGCCTTATGGTTGATTTGGGTCTTGGATAGGACACTGCCAACACTATCTACATTGACATTCAGAGCACGTTGGCGGTTGCGAGGAACCCAGATTTTCATGCTCGCACAAAGCACATTGAGGTGCATTACTCTTGGCAGAAGAGATCACCTTGGCTTATGTGCCAACACAGAACAACCTTGCATATCTTTTCACAAAGGCATTATCTCGTGAGAAGTTTGAAGCTTTCCGCAAAGCTTTGGGTTTACTCCCCTTTGTGAACTGATCATGTCCTCAGGCCATGGCACTTCCCTTTACTCACGTGCCAACTCTCGTTCACCGCATCACTCCTGGGGGGATTTGTAAATTGTTACCATATACATGTGGTAGTGATGTGTGTGAACACACTTAGGACTGTCAAGGCATTTTTTCCTCTTTAGGAGGTTTTTTCCCCTGTGCATTGTATATACGCCCATCATTCTAGGGAAATCTATCTTTCCATTGCACATTAAGTAATATACTCTATGTTGTGTGCCTTGAGCTTCCTTCGTCTTCTCCAAGCTTTGTGTGTTTTCCTGCAACCCTAATTCCAACAGATTTTTCAGTAATGTGATATTGGTTTAATCTTCCAAGCTAGGGGGTTTTCATCATTGTTGTGTCTTAAAAGCTCTTGAAACTATGCATAGAAAATTTTACAATCGCCAAAGACTTCAAGGGAGATAAAATTTTAGAGCCTTCAAGCAAATTTTCAATTAGCCTTCATCAAGAATTTCCAAGTAGCCTTGTATAGCATGTATATTCAATTCCCAATGCCAAAGTTGCTAAGTCCAATGCACTCCCTCTATGCTAGTAGCCATGTTGTGCATCACTAAGTTAACTTTTGAAGTTGAAACTCTTCTCTAAATTGCCAAAGTTCATCTACTATGGAAAAATATAACTTGAACTTTTGGCCTTGACACTCGGTGATTTTTATGAAGAAGCACAACTGGCAGGAAGACCACTCCACAAAAGAAGAAACAAAGTGATAGACTTGAAGACTTAGCACCATACCATCTAGATGAAGACAACATTAAATAGTCCATAGCCTCTTAGCTAGACAAAGAGTATCTCTAGCACATTACTTAGCACACTATCATCATGCTACGGGACAACAAGAGGTAGGAAGGGGAAAATGTTTGTTGAACTAACACATCTCATTGAAAGCAAAATTCCATGGTTTCTTATGATTTTTACGATTGTGTATGTAAGCTTGTATCAATTAGATCGGAGCTGATAGCTTGCACCTTGTAACTCATTTACCTAAAGCACTCAGTTTACTAGTTTTATGAGCCATATTGACTAGGGGACCACATTTTGACCATTGAAAAAGTATAAAGGCCAATCTTTGTAAAACAAACCTAAGTTTTATGAGATAATGAATTTAGTGCTCAACGTGTTGTATACTTTTGTCTATGAGCCCTCTTGGCTTGTATCTTCCTCTCATGAAGTCAATTTTCAAATCTAAGAGCAACATCATGTTTATAGGTGAAAGCTCTACACACCATTGTAAGTCACTTGTCGTATGCTTGTGTTTTGGCCATTGTCCCTCTACATGCTATCTTTAGCCATAATTTGTGATTTAAATATCTGCTTGTGATTCCAAGAGTGGTTGTTATGAAGCTATAGAGGGTATCTATTGCCAAAATTGACCTACTAAATTTAGGCTTACTATCCAATATTGTTTTTGCTAGAATACGTTCGTTTTCGAACAAAGATTAACTCTTAAATTTGAGACATTTGCTCTTCGAAATTTTAAAAGGCATGGCTAGCAAGTATACAACACCTAAGAAGAAGACAAATTAGTGACAAGTTAGCAGACCTATCATCATACCATTTACACTTGGAATTCTAGAGGCATGGCTAGCAAGCATACAACACCCTAGAAGAAGACACTTAGAGACAAGTTAGCAGACCTACCACCATACCATTTATAGGAGGATTCTATCAAGAAACATATATCTTGTTGGCTAGATGAAGAGTAACTAATGATGCATTCAACAATAATCTTTCAAGGCAAGTTTAAGGACTCACAAGAGGGTACCTTGATGAGCTGCCACTTATGTCCAAAGTGTGTGAAGATTTACCAAATGAGAAGGAAGTGAAGAAAGTATTCTAAAGGATTGGCCTATAGCAATACTTTGAGCTACTAGTGGATATTAGGAGCTAATGAGCTCTTGTATACAAGTAAGATGGTATTTCAACCTTAAGAGACCATAGAAGTACAGATCACAGAGGACTTGGTGGCTGAAGCACTAAGGTAACCATCTGCAGGAGATGAAATTATATTAAGAAAAAGAATACAACAAAGATATCATAAAGTTAGGGCCATCAACTACCTTTGTGGATTTGTCCAAGCCAAAGTTAGAAGTGCCCTTGAGACTGTGCGAGTAGAATTTGAACTTTGGAAAGTCACAACCAACCAAATATACAAACCCTAACTTTGCCGTAACAAATACCATGAGACACCCAATGGATCCATGAAGACAATGGACTTGGCCAAATATGTGCATGAGTCCTTGATCGAGATACTGTAAATTACATCAAAGGTAGCAAAGACTTTTACCAGAATAGTCTACCATGCATTGGGGATGGTCAACGACACCGAAACAAAGCATATGAGTGCAATAACTTGAGGAAGAAGTCCAAAGAAAGGTACCAAGACCAAAGGCATGGCTAGGAAGAAGGTTGAAAAATGTACATTTATCAATAAAGGAGGATGGATCATACCATGGCACGGTCAAAGAAGATTGTTTTGGTAGAGATGAGAAGGATGAGGCTCTGCTGGCAAAGATGGAAAGATACACCAAGAATAGAGAAAGGATGAAAGAGTAGAGACGTATCCCAGAAGAAGGCACACATTGATAGAGAGAAAGATTATGACAAAAGGATCAAAGCTTTGGTAGAAGACAAAAAGAGAGCAGTAGAAGCTACCAAAAAAGAAAAGGTCCAAAGTTTCAAAACAAGCACAAAGGGAAGTGGGAGCTAAAACCCAAGAGGAGCTCGCAAGAGCCAAAGAACAATGGAGAATTGATGAGTAGACATGAGTATAAGATGTTACCATATACATGTGGTGGTGATGTGTGTGAACACACTTAGGACCACTGGGGCATTTTTCCCCTCACTAGGAGGTTTCCCCCCCGTGCATTGTATATACACCCATCACTCTAGGGCTATCTTATCTTTCCATTGCACACTAAGTAATACACTCTCTGTTCTGTGCCTTGAGCTTCCTTTGTCTTCTCCAGGATCTATGTGTTTTCTTGCTGCCCTAATTCCAACAATTGGTATCAGAGCAGGTTGAGTCCTCCCGGGCTTAGTCACCAACATCTCCAACACATGCCTGCTCACTTTCTTCAATTTTTGTGAGCTTTGGCGAGCATCAGCAGGTCAAAAAATACTTTGGGAGAACTTATAGAGCTCAGTCTGCTAATATTTTTTATTCGGGCTCATTTTGGCCTCCGTTTCTGTTAAGTATGGAGCACGATTTACCCTTGTAATTTTCTGTGGTAAAAGCGCACATTTGTAAGGCCCCCATTATGAGGAGAAGCCATCGTGCGTGAAGGAAAATCACTCACCGGAAACCAAATTTTTCACGGCCAAGAATCAGGGGCAACTTTAGGGGCCTTGGGGGCTTTCGCCCCCGAGACTTTTTTTTTCCCTCGCCGGAATATTATGGCAGGACGGTGGCCGAAAAGTGGTCGGAAAACAACCGTCGGTTGGCCGGTGGCCTGTAGTCAATGGGCGGTGGCTGGTGGTCGGAAGTCAATGGCCAGTGGCCGAATTCAAAAGCGAACTTGTCTTCTCAAGGGCGGCCACACATGGGCAGATTGGAGGGTCCGATTTGGACTTATTCGCACAAGGGCGGCTACACATGGCTGCCTCTCATAAGAGAGGGCAGCCCTTTTGGCCTATAAAAGGAGGCCATTTCTACACACATTTCATAGTGTGAAGTTGATGCAACAAGGTGAGTGTGAGGTGGTGAGAGTGAAGCAAGGCGGGAGCTCTATTAAGGGTTTAATCCCTTTGTAAACTACTTCTTCTTTTGAAGTAATAAAGCCATTGAGTGGCTGCTTTCCCGTGGACGTAGCCCACATTGGGTGAACCACATATATCGTGTGTACTCTCTCTCTCTCTCTCTCTACTCTATAATCTCGTGTATGTAAATTTGTCTCTCTCCATTAAGTAATCTACTCAATTATCTATTTAGCTAGGTCTTATTTCCTAACAACTGGTATCAGAGCAAGGTTTTCTCGTAGTAGCTAAATTATCTCAAGGAAAGGATTCCTTGAATTGAGTGGGAGTTATGGCGGAGGAAGGGAAGCTCAAGATTGAGAAGTTCAATGGCAAAAACTACCAACATTGGAAGATGCAGATTGAAGACTATCTCTACCAGAAGGACCTCTATTTTCCACTAGGCGGTCTTGCAAAGAAGCCCGCAACGATGGCAGATGAAGCATGGATTGTCCTTGATCGAAAGGCACTGGGAAAAATCCGGTTAAGCTTGGCGTCAACGGTGGCCTTCAATGTTTCGGAGATGAAGACCACGGAGGACTTGATGAAGTCACTTGACGACTTCTACGAGAAACCATCGGCATCCAATAAGGTATTTCTTATGAAGCGCTTGTTCAATCTAAAGATGGCAGAGAATGGTTCTGTTGCAGAACACCTAAATGACTTTAACACAAATATAAGTCAACTTCGATCCGTGAAAATCAATTTCGATGACGAAGTGCGAGCTCTCCTTATACTATCATCTCTACCGGATAGTTGGGACAGCCTTGTGATGGCTGTAAGTAATTCTATTTCTGGCACAAATACTCTTAAGTTTGATGATGTTGTGGGTGTTCTCCTAAGCGAGGAAATACGAAGGAGAAGCACAGGAGAATCATCAAGTGCTGCACTGTCAGTGGAAACAAGAGGAAGGCCTAAGGAAAGGTTCAAAAACCAAAAGGGTCATGATCGCTTAAGGCGGAGCAAGTCACGCACAAAGTCAGTTCTTGAATGTTGGAACTGCGGCAAGAAGGGCCACGTCAAGAAGGATTGCTGGTCCAAGAAGAAGAAGGAGGCAGAGTCTCAAGACAACAAGCCAACATCGGAGGCCAATGTAGCAGGTAAAGTAGAGCAAGATGCTCTAATTCTCTCATTAGACAATGTGTCTAATTCCTAGATAGTAGATTATGGGGCTTCATTCCATGCGACACCACACAAGCAACATTTCCAAGACTACACCAAAGGTAATTTTGGGTATGTATACTTGGGAGATGATGAAGCTTGTGAGGTTGTCGGCAAAGGTACAGTTTCTATCAAAACTGCTAATGGAAATGAGTGGAAGCTTAAAGATTTTAGGCATCTTCCTTCTCTTCGCAAAAATTTGATCTCTACAGGACAATTGGATGATGAAGGTCACAACATTGCATTCGGAAACAAAAGGTGGAAGATCTCAAAGGGATCTTTGGTGGTTGCCAAGGGAGAAAAATCCGATACACTTTACTTGTGTACTGTTAGCACGCAACCTTCAGCTTGTGCATCAACTACAGAAGTTGACAGTGCGGTGTGGCACTACCGACTTGGGCATATAAGTGCCAAAGGAATGCAAATCCTTCAAACAAAGAAGCTTCTACCAGGTTTGAAAGAAGTGGACTTAGAGTTCTGTGAAGATTGTGTTTATGGTAAACAAAAGAGAGTAAAATTTCAAATCAGGAAATGAAAGAAAAAATAAAAAACTTGAGTTGGTTCATTCCGATGTTTGGGGTCCTGCAAGTACACCATCACTTGGTGGCTCATTGTACTATGTAACATTCATAGACGATGCAACTAGAAAAACATGGGTTTATGTCATGAAGAATAAATCCGATGTATTTTCCATATTTCAAAGGTGGAAAGCCTTTATGGAGAATGAAACAGGTACCAAGGTTAAATGCCTCAGATCCGACAATGGAGGCGAATATTGCAGCCAAGCTTTTGAAAGCTTTTGTGCTAGCAATGGCATTCGGAGGCAAAGGACAACCCCAAGGACACCTCAACAAAATGGAACTTTGGAATGGATGAAGAAGACAATCATGGAGCGAGCACGAAGCATGCGGCTACATGCAGGCCTACCGCTTGAGCTTTGGGCGGAAGCTGTAAGTACGTCTATGTACTTAATCAACCGGTCACCCTCAACGGCATTGGATGGGGGAGTTCTAGAAGAGGCATGGATAGGTAAACCGGTGAATTATGCATTTCTCAAAGTGTTTGGGTGTGAGGCTTTCATGCACATAGATAGAAGCCTAAGATCAAAGCTAGATGCAAAGTCCAAAGAGTGTTTCTTCATTGGCTATGGAGAAGGTGACTTTGGGTATCGCCTATGGAATCCTGAAGATGGTAAAGTCTTAAGGAGTAGGGATGTAATTTTTAACGAACAAACTATGTACAAAGATTACTTGGAAAGAAAACAAACAAAAGAAACAGGTGATGAGTACATGGAGCTTGAGGACGGTGAAGACTCAAGCTCTGCAAACGGTGACAATGTGCAACAACGTCAACCAAATGAGGAGCCTCAACCTATTCCTCGAAGATCTACAAGAGCAAGTAGACCTCCAGAAAGGTTAGTTCCTTCCTTCAACCATCTCTTGATCTCAGATTCTGGAGAGCCGGAATCATATGAAGAAGCTATGCAACATGAATCCAAAGAAGAATGGACCAAGAGCATGCAAGTGGAGATGGACTCACTACATCGCAACCAAACTTGGGAGTTGGTTGAGTTGCCTAAAGGTAAGCGGGCACTTCAAAACAAATGGGTGTACAAGCTAAAGGAAGAAGAAGGTGGGAAGAAAAGGTACAAGTCTAGGCTTGTGGTAAAAGGGTTTTCTCAAAAGAAAGGTATTGACTTCAATGAAATATTTTCTCCTGTTGTAAAAATGAACTCAATTAGGCTTGTCTTAAGCCTTGTGGCTGCTCATGATCTAAATCTCGAGCAAATGGATGTAAATACGGCATTCCCTCACGGTGACTTAGAGGAGGAAATCTACATGCTTCAACCAAAGGGGTATGAAGTAAAAGGTAAGGAGAAAATAGTTTGCAGATTAAAGAAGAGCTTGTATGGTTTAAAGCAAGCATCAAGACAATGGTACTTGAAGTTTGATCGATGGATGTTGGATCATGGATTCACAAGATGCAACTCGGATCACTGCGTCTACACGAAGAATTTGGGAGATGGGAAGTTCATCATCCTAATGTTGTATGTTGATGACATGCTGATTGCAAGTGCTAACATGCAGGACATCAAAGACCTAAAAGAGGAGCTGTCTAAATCTTTTTCAATGAAATATTTAGGTGTTGCAAAGAGGATACTTGGTATGAAAATATCAAGGGACAAGACAAAGAAGACAATAAAGCTATCTCAAGAAGATTACATCAAGAAGGTACTAGAAAGGTTTGCAATGCAAAATGCAAAACCAGTTTCTACACCTTTGGCTGGTCACTTTAAACTAACAAAGGATATGTGTCTAAAGACACAAGAGGAGATAGCCTATATGTCTAAAGTTCCATATGCTGCAGCGGTAGGTTCTCTAATGTATGCTATGGTCTGGACAAGGCCAGACATTGCACATGCAGTGGGAGTTGTAAGTAGGTTCATGGACAAACCAGGTAAAGAGCATTGGCAAGCTGTGAAGTGGATACTTAGGTATCTAAAAGGGACAACAACAAATGCTTTGTATTTTGGAGGAACTGATATTTTTCTAGAAGGGTATGCTGATGTAGATATGGCAGGTGACAAAGATACTCGAAGGAACACTACTAGCTATGTGTTCACGGTTGGAGGCACAGCAGTAAGCTGGGCTTCAAAGCTGCAGAAAGTGGTTTCACTTTCTACCACGGAAGCAGAGTATGTAGCAATGATGTAGGCAAGCAAAGAAATTATGTGGCTTCACAGATTCTTAGAAAAGCTTGGATTCAAACAAGACAATTGTGTCTTGTACAGTGATAGCCAAAGTACTATCCATCTTGCGAAGAACTCAGCCTTTCATTCAAGGACAAAGCACATTGAGGTGAGATATCACTTCATACGCACTCTTTTGGAAGAGGGACAACTAAAGCTAGGAAAGGTGCATACAAGTGAAAATCCTGCAGACATGTTTACAAAGGTGGTCAACAAGGAGAAGTTGAGCTTTTGCTCATCTTCAATCGGCATTCAAGGATAAGAAGCCAGAATGGAAAGCAGTCACAGGTTTGGTTTGGAGATCAGTCTCCAAGTGGGAGATTGTTAAGTATGGAGCCTGATTTACCCTTGTAATTTTCTGTGGTAAAAGCGCACATTTGTAAGGCCCCCATTATGAGGAGAAGCCATCGTGCGTGAAGGAAAATCACTCACCGGAAACCAAAATTTTCACGGCCAAGAATCAAGGGCAACTTTAGGGGCCTCGGGGGCTTTCGCCCCCGAGACTTTTTTTTCCCCTCGCCGGAATATTATGGCCGGACGGTGGCTGAAAAGTGGTCGGAAAACAACCGTCGGTTGGCCGGTAGTCAATGGCCGGTGGCCGATGGCCGAATTCAAAAGCCAACTTGTCTTCTCAAGGGCGGCCACACATGGGCGGATTGGAGGGTCCGATTTGGACTTATTCGCACAAGGGCGGCTACACATGGTTGCCTCTCATAAGAGAGGGTAGCCCTTTTGGCCTATAAAGGAGGCCATTTCTACACACATTTCATAGTGTGAAGTTGATGCAACAAGGTGAGTGTGAGGTGGTGAGAGTGAAGCAAGGCGGGAGCTCTATTAAGGGTTTAATCCCTTTGTAAACTACTTCTTCTTTTGAAGTAATAAAGCCATTGAGTGGCTGCTTTCCCATGGACGTAGCCCACATTGGGTGAACCACGTATATCGTGTGTACTCTCTCTCTCTCTCTCTCTCTCTCTCTCTCTCTCTCTCTCTCTCTCTCTCTCTCTCTCTCTCTCTCTCTCTCTCTCGTGTATGTAAATTTGTCTCTCTCCATTAAGTAATCTACTCAATTATCTATTTAGCTACGTCTTATTTCCTAACAGTTTCCACTACAGGTAGTACTACGCAAGCAATTTTGTCATTTTGCACAAATTTTTTATGAGTGTCGTTTTTTGCATAACAGGTCTCATACAATCTTCTACATTTTGTGTTGTATAGCACGTGCTGTTCTCACCTTGTTTCTCCTCTTTTTGGGCAATTTTTACATCAGGTGCAGCATTCGCCATGGTTGACAACAATATGGATGTGTTTTTCAACATGTTTGCTGCTGAGGATAGATTGGATGGGGACAATTACCCTATGTGGGCCTAAATGATGCAACATGTCCTTGTGTCAAAGGGCGTTTGGAACATTGTGCAGGGCATTGATGTACATCGTGGTTCTGAGGATGTAGGCAATGTTGAGGATATTGTAGGTTTTGGTGGCAAGATTGCGGCTGCCAAAGTTGTTTTGCATACGACTAAATAAGCTCGTTGGGATGTAAAAGATGGACAGGCTCATGCATTGATTGCGGCGTCAGTGAAGCGCACTATTACTCATCACATTTGATCAACAAAATCTGCAAAACAAGCTTGGGATATTTTGGCTGGTCTTTATGCAAGTAGTAATGAGGCAAAAATTGCATTAGTACGTAAAGAGTTGGAGTCAAAGATTATGCATGAGGAAGCTGACATGGACACTTTCCTTTCTGGTGTCAAGGATATCAATGAGCAACTTAATTATGCAGGCGAAGTCATTTTTGACAGCTCCCTTCTGCAAACTGTCCTTGATGCTTTGCCAAATTATTACCAGACTTTTGCTAGTACTTGGAGACTCGTGACCCAAGGAAATCTTGAATTTGTCAAGTTTGATGCATTATGCACATTGCTATTGCAAGAGACTTTCCAACAAAAAAAAGGACTAGACATCATGAGTTGAACATATCTTTATTGCTACTCAAAGAAAAAGGTGGTAACACTAATGTAGCCAATTCTCATGGTTCCTATGCGAGTGGGTAAATCACATGTTCCTAATGCTTCTGCTGGTAGTAATCCGTCTAGCAATTCTGGTGATAAGGGCAAAAAGAAGATGCATTGCCATTATTGTAAAGCTAATGATCACTTGATCAAGCAGTGTCCTAAGTTGAAGGCTAAAGAGGCTAAGAAGAAGAGGATGGTTCCACTACTAATGCTAGTTCCACTACAAATGCAGCTACTTTTGAGTCTTTTGTGAAAGGAGATTGTGATGGTGATGTTGATGCAGAATGGGCTTTTAGTGCAGAGTGCACTTATGATCCTTCTGTCCATGATGCATGTTTGTCAATTGCTGCACATTCACATGTGTGGTACTTTGATAGTGGTGGTACAAAGCACATTACCTCTCATTGTGATTTGTTCACCTCTCTTGAATCTATCCCTCATGAGAATTGAATCACTTGTGCCAACAGTCCCTCTTATCCAGTCAAGGGAATTGGAACAATTTTGCTTACTGCTACAAATGGCAATTCTTTCACACTTGTTGATGCATTGTATGTACCTAGGATCAAGAAGAATCTTTTGTATGTATATGCACTTGCTAGACTTGGACTTGTAGTCAAATTTGTGGATGAAAGAGTTATATTACATGATCTCAATTTTGATGATGAAATTGTTGCATCTAGCATTTTATGTTGTGAGTTGTATAAGCTCACTTTGTATGACAAGTGTGCATAGAATTTTGCAAATGCAGTTGTGGATTCTAAGGCTATTTCAGATGCAAAACTTTGGCATGCACGTTTTGAACATCTGAATTTTGCTAGTTTGCTATGTTCGCAGAAATTTAATATGGTTGCTTCTTTGCCACCTCTTGAAGCACCTGTCAAACATGTTTGTGAAGGCTGTATTTTGGGTAAGATGCAGCATTCAAAATTCCCAAAGCATGGTTCAGTTAGGGCCACATGTAGGTTGTAGCTTGTGCATAGTGATGTCTTTAGGCCCATGAAAACTCCATCCTTGGGCAATTACCTTTACTTCGTGACTTTCATTGATGATTACTCCAGGCATGCATGGGTGTATCCACTTAAAATGAAGTCCAAATTATTTATGTGCTTCAAAAACAATTTCTGGCTATGATTGAAAATGTCTCGAAATGTACTGTGCGCACCCTCCATTTTGATCGAGGGAGGGAGTATATGTTTTATTTTTGGCTAGTCATGGGATAAAACACCAATGTAAATACGCCTCAACAAAATGGTGTTGCTGAGAGGAAAAAATGGTCACTTACAAAAATGGCACGATGTATGGTGAAAAAGTCAAGCTTTGCCGCATTCATTTTGTCTTGAGGCCATCATGTGTGCCACTTATGTACTTAACAAGTGTCCTATGGAAGCTTTGTAGTCTATAACTCCATATGAAGCATGGCATGATAAAAAGCCTTCTATATTTCACATTCGTGTATTTGAATGTTTGGCATATGCTTTGGTTCCACAAACAGCGTAGAAAATTGGATGATAAGGTTGATAAATGTATTTTTGTTGTCTATGGTGCTAAAAGCAAAGGTCACAACTTGCATCATCCACAAAAAAAGGGTAGCTTGGTCTCACAGGATGTTGTGTTTGTGGAAGATTCTATTCAGCCCTTGTTGTCATGTACTAGAGACAGTAATGTAAGCTCACAGGACATTTATGACACTTTGTTGCCTCTTTTTAGTAGTGGAAATTCGAATGTGAATTCCAATGAGGCAAATGTACATCCTATGGTGGTTTCAAAAAATGTCACAGATCAACCTATTACTGATGCAGATGACATAATGTATTTGATGAGAAAGGGGTTGAGAATGAGCAAGCTAGAGGTATGCCAAAATAGCTGGTGCATACTTTGTGTGATAGTAAATTGGATGCAAACTTGTCTAGTCGTACTCGTTCAAGTTCTCGCCATGCATCTTATGCATCACATTGTTATGCTTTGGCTTTTGTCAAGTTTATATGTCTTTTGTTGAAGCACCTCTGTCTTTTGATGAAGCACAGAATTCAAAAATTGGATGGCTGCCATGCAATCAGAATATGATGCACTTATAGAAAATGACACATGGACTTTATGTGATTTGCCTCATGGCAAAAATGCCACTAGTGCAAAGTGGGTTTACAAGTTGAAACACAAGCCGGAAGGTGAGATTGATCGCTAAAAGACTCAACTTGTTGCAACGGGTTTGCACAGCAAAAAGGAATGGATTATGAAGAGACTTTTTCTCCCACTTGACTGCTTTCTTGAATGGTGACATATTTGAGGAAGTTTATGTAACACAGCCTCACAATCTTGTCATTAAAGGGCAAGAAGATAAAGTGTGTGAATGTATGAAAGCTTTGTATGGGTTGAAGCAATCTCCTCGTACTTGGTATGAGAAGGCTCACACTCATTTGATCAAACGAGGCTTTCATAGCAGTCCAACAAAAATAACATTGTATGTCAAGCATGAGGGTGATGTACTTCTCATTGTTGTTCTCTATGTGGATGATTCACTGATCACTAGACCAAATGAGAGATATATTGCTGAATTTAAGGCTGATTTGAATGCTACTTTCAAGATGAAATATTTGGGGCTATTGCATCATTACTTGGGTATACAGTTCAAGCACTGTGATGGTGGTATTGCCTTGTGCTCAAACAAGTTACATAGAGACATTGCTATTTAAGTTTGGAATTGAGGATTGCAAACCTATTGCCACTCACATGGAAACAAGTCTGAAGTTTATTTTTCATGATGCTCGTGATCCTATCGATGTCACTCTTTACCAAACTCCTATTGACTGCCTTATTTATGTATGCAGCACAAGGCCGGATATTCAGTGTGCAGTCTCATAAGTGAGCAGATTCATGCATAGCCCAGGGTCTAAGCATTGTAAGGCTGTCAAGAAGATTTTTTGCTACTTTACTGGCACTTTGCATCTTGGCTTGTTTTATCCCAAGCGGGGATCATTGCCGCCAGATTTACATGCTTTTTCGGACTCAAATTGGGTTAGTCGTTTTGACACGCGAGTGTCCACAAGTGGTTTTTGTTTCATGCTCGACAGTTCTTGTATTTCATGGTTGAGCAAGAAGCAACCTACTATGGACACTTCTAGTTGTGAGGCTGAGTACATGGAAATATTCACAGCTACGGTTGAGTGTGTATGGCTCAGACGCCTTATAACTGATTTGGGTGTTGGATAGGACACTGCCAACATTATCTACATTGAAAACACATTGACAGTTGTGAGGAACCCATTTTTTCATGCTTGCACAAAGCACATTGAGGTGCATTACCACTATGTTAGGGAGAGTCTCTCATCAGGAGAGATCAGCTTGTCTCTTGTGCCAACACAGGACAACCCTGCAGGTCTTTTCACAAAGGAATTGTCTTGTGAAAAGTTTGAAGCTTTTCGCAAAGCTTTGGGCTTACTCCCCTTTGTGGACTGATCATTTCCTTAGGGCATGGAACTTCCCTATACTCTAGGTGCCAACTCTCATTCAGTGCATCACTCCCAGGGGGGATTTGTTACCATATACATGTGGTAGTGATGTGTGTGAGCACATTTAGGAC
Source organism: Adiantum capillus-veneris (assembly GCF_014529385.1). NCBI lineage: Eukaryota > Viridiplantae > Streptophyta > Polypodiopsida > Polypodiales > Pteridaceae > Adiantum > Adiantum capillus-veneris. Next base: position 2,542,289 of record NC_140945.1, read on the forward strand.
CGTCGGGGCATTTTTTCCCTCAGTAGGAGGTTTTACCCCCCGTGCACTGTATGTACGCCCATCAATATAGGGCTATCTTATCTTTCCATTGCACACTAAGTAATACACTCTCTATTGTGTGCTTGAGCTTCCTTCATCTTCTCCAAACTGTGTGTGTTTTCCTGCAACCCTATTCCAACATAAGAAGAATAAGTATGGCCAATTGTTGAAGAACAAAAAAAGTGTGTTGCAAAGGCAAAGGCCACATTACAAGGTGAAGAGGAGAAGTAGAGGAAGAGAGCTAAGAAAGAGGAGGAGAATCAAGATGTACCTATTCACATAGCTCCTAGGCCATAATCTCCTCTAGCACAAAGTCTGCCAACACTCCATAGAGGCAAAATGATCAGTAGGAAGTAGCTCCGGATACACAAACCATTGAAGATTTGGACACACAAACGACCGAGACTAGGCAAGGACAACTTTTGCCAGCTCCAAATGCCTTCCTTGGACCTTTAAATCAAACACAAAGTGAGCCACCGCCATTGAGAGTACAATATATGTGGAAGCTACACCTAGAGTAGAAAAATCTATTGGTGCACTCCCTCACAGAAGAAGAAGTAATTTGCCCCGACTCAGTAGGATGGATATCAACTCACAAGGGGCAAGATAAAGGGCCACATTTGAAGAGTTAGCTTTCAGAGCCTTGCAAACAAATTTCTAACTAACATTGATAGATGCTCAAATCAAAGACTTAGAAGATGCACTAAAAGAGGAAAAGTGGCAAGGCCTAGGACAATCAAAATATTGCTAAGAGCACAAATATAACTATGAAGATTCTAAAGTCTTAATTAAAAGCACTTAAAGAGGGGAATCAAGTGTCTAGACAAGGGTACAACCAAGAGGGTAGGACCCTAGCAAGGTGTTGGCTATGCATGAGTTGTCAAGGGGTCTCCTAAAGAGGGGCCAAGTGGCCTATAAAAGGAGTATGGATGGGTGGAGATGAGCATGTATAGTCCCATGACCTCTCATTGGTATTCAAGCTTAGATCCCTCTCTTTCTCTCTCTCTCTCTCTCTCTCTCTCTCTCTCTCTCTCTCTCTCTCTCTCTCTCTCTCTCTCTCTCTCATGTCTTGTGGATGGAAGAAGGAGAGTGTGTAGCGAGCTTGGTGTGGAGTTGAGTTGAATGGCATGCAAAAGGGGATGGGGTTGAGGAGAGAATGCATGGGAAGCATGGCTTCCATAAACCAAGCAAGGATGATAACCATGGGAGAGGCCATGTGTGGGGGAGACTTTAGACAATGAGAATTGACTCTATGAAAGCGCATGTATATAGTAGGATTACCATCATATCTAGTAATTACGAGTCAATAATTGTACAGTCGAATAGTCGATTAGAACCTAGTATGAGTACCTATAAATGGGACCCGCTACTTTCATTTTGGGGTATGTCTATTGTAATCATAAGTCTTTGGAACCTTGTAATTCCTTGTAATCTAGCACTCATTATCAATTGTACTTTTGACCTAGTAATATGAATATATAAATTCTAGTTGTCTTGTTGTCCAGCATCTAATTCTATTTTTTCAGTTCACTCTAGTTGTCTATCTAGTTTTCCAATTTCTCATGTGGTTTGATTATGTTCATCCTATCTAATCTGATCTGACATTTGATTGTGAAGTTCTAACCTAGAATAACTATTAGCTGACCAGCTCATTCCATTTTGGTGATCAGGGTTGGGAGCAAAAGCTCTTGAGAGGAACCAATCTCCTTCCTTAAAATTGAAAATCAATCAATAGTGCATAATGTTGCCACATCATTTAGCAGGAGTAAGGAGAGAGACTCAATGCTTTGGTGAGGACCATGACCATATCAGCATAGAGACTGGGAATTGGAGCAAGGCTTTGATAGAAAGCAGCACTCTCGGAATGAGGAAACTTATGTCAACCCAGAGAAAAGGGGGAGTGAGGAGCATTGGGATTCTCATAATTTGGCACGTTCAAGAAGACGTCATTCAAAGAGAGTTGAGAGATGTTCCTACTTATAATGGGTCTTGACATTCAGACCACAAGGGCAACAAGAAGGAGCACACAAATGTCAGTGATGCTAGTAGGCATAGCAAAAAACAGGATCATGTACAAAGCTTAATCCAAAGGAAGAATCAGATACATTTGTTACAAAAATGGATGAGAACTATAATGATAGATGGGAAGTGGCTACATATCATTATAACAAGGTTACAAAACAGAAATTAGATCACAAAGAAAAGACCAGATGCAAAGAAAAAGAATCAGACCATCTTAGATCCAAATATGGGGAACAATGTGGAGATCTGAAGATAGATTTTCCAACCTTCAAGGGCAGTAGAAAGGATGATCCAAATGTTCATATCTAGGTCTTTGAACAATATGCTGATTTGAAGGACATAGATGAAGATGAATGGGCATAGTATACAAACTCTGAAGGATCAATGAGAAAGTGGTACTATCACTATCTAGCATGCAAGCTTTAAATATACAATAAGCTTTAAAGAAGGCATTCTTGCTAGAGAATAGTGAGAATTGTGGGGATGAAGACATCCTTTGCAAACTAGACATAATTAAGCAGGGTAAGCTATCGATCAAGAGTTATGCGGGGATGATCAACGAATAAACCAAGCAAATGAATGAACAACCCTTAGAGAACCAAATGCATGCATGGTTTTTGAGTCGATTCAAAAGTAAGAAACTAAGGGAGCAAGGGGTACCATCACCAACACGAAAGCTTTATGATCTAGTGTAGAGAGCTTTGAAGTTGGAGTAGTTGGCCAAGAAGGAGAAGGACCAAAAAGGAAGAACGAGTTCCAATGATAGTGGGTCATCAACTCAGGAACCTAGTAGCAATTTGAGCTCTTGGATAATGACTCAAAGGACTAGTCCAAGAATAAGAAGAGTGAGAGTGCACAAAGTAGGAAAAGGATCTAAGCGGCCATAGTCTAAATGGAGAAATGATTGACATGATGCCCGCTATTGTTGTGTACATCTAGAGCCTAGCTAATATAACCCAAACCCAAGGTACACTTGTAAAAGCAAAAAAGTGTATCCAAATGTGGTCTTTGTGGTTATTTTGTTACGGGTTTTTTAAATTTTATGGTTCAAAAGTTTCTACAACTTTATCCTTGGTCATTCCTCACATTGCTAATATGTGCTTGATCAACTGCCCTCTTTGTGAGCTGTCACTTCTCTAGGATACAAGATACAAACCATCTCCTTCATAGTTTGTCTATTCTAAACACTGTAATATCATACAAGATGTTACTTGAAACATTTTATAATCTAAACACTTTTATAGCATACATATGTTGCTTTAATTATTATGGAGAAAACTACCACCTATTCAATTCTTTTGCTTGGCATCATAATTACATTAGAGACTTAGGGGGGGGGGGGGGGGAGAGAGAGAGAGAGGTGAGAGTGTGTGTGTGTGTGTGTGTGTGTGTGTGTGTGTGTGTGTGTGTGTGTGTGTGTGTGTGTGTGTGTGTGTGTGTGTGTGTGTGTGTGTGTGTTGTCATGTATGTGATTAGGAGAGAGAAGGGAGGCAATTGCTAGCCCCCATGCTCAACGGAGGGCCACAAAATCGGGGAGAGATTGAGGGCATGTGGACCCAAGAGAGGGCATTGAAGGTCACTTTGGTTGCCAACTTGCCTTTTGTGAGGATGAGCCATGATAATCATGGGTTGGTGCAGGACTCCGCAAAAAGTGAGAACACAATACATAGGAAACTTGAGGGCTTAGGAGAGAGGTCAAGGCAAAACATAGTTTCATGACTTGTGAGTGATTAAGTGAGAGAGAGAGAGAGAGAGAGAGAGAGAGAGAGAGAGAGAGAGAGAGAGAGTGTCTGTGTGTGTGAGTGAATTTGCAAGTTCTTGCTTTCGATGTGGTAAATTTGGTCATATGCAATTTGAATGTCCAGAGCTAGTCTTACAACCCCCTCTTTCGGTGGTTCCTTTGTCTACCCTTGTCCCAAAAGGAAAACTTACCGGTGAAGCTAAATAGAATGAAGTCTCTATTGCTAAGGTGGTTCTGAAAGTGGAAAAAGGGAAAAGCAAGAAACTGCAGTCTATTGATTATGGGAATGGGAATGCGGAGAAAAAGAAATGTTGGGCCTAGTGATGTTAACTCATGGGTGGTGCCTAAAAAGTCAATGAAGATTCACACCCCATCCTCCTCTCGTAATTATGGGCCCCTCTTGCTGCTAATAAGAATGCATCATTTAAGTAACTTCCTTGTAATGACAATTGCACGTTGATTGACGCATGGGAAAAGAGATGCACTCTTACAAAATGTACTTTTTGGTGAGACTTCCACTACCCATGTAAATCGTGTGGACACATTTCCTGCATTAATTCAAAGGATGGGTTCTGGTATGGACGTAGTGGATGAAGATGTGTCTATGGGCACCTCTACTTGATTCATATGTTTTTTGTGTTTTGTATGTATGATTCATAATGCATAGTCACATTAAATGTATCTCGTACAATGTGCATGGGTTATGTAACCATGATAAATGGCGACTGACTTGACAATATGTACATACATGTAGGCCAGACATAGTTGTTTGCAAGAGCATAATCAACATGAGTTTTGCAAGATTATTCGGGTTTATTGATGCTAGTTTGTTATGAGCTTCGACTTATTTTACTGCATAACAATCTGCATGGCCGGTGGATGGTTGTGCAATGCTTGTTAAGTATATGAATTTGGAGGCATTTATGCATATACAGCCTTTGGGCAAAGAGCTGCTTTATGGTGAGACATCTCTTCTCACCCATGGATCTTTAATACATTTCTCTATGGTAATTTAATTAATACCCTAATAAAAATGATAGTATCATAGGCAATTTGCACATGTTGCTTGCAAAAAGGCAAGAATAGGATCATCTCTTTGATGTTGCTCAGATCATTGATTTATGGTGGTATTTGCATCCAAATGTTTCTCGATTTACCTTTTAGCATGCTGCTCACTCTTCTTATCAAGCACGGTTGGATCGTTTGGTATTTGCTTAATACGAAACAGTATGAAGATTTTGTATGTGATATGAGGATGCATTACACCTTGTAGTTATTTGATCATTACCCTGCTTTGTTGTCTTTGTACTTTGGCCAGTCTCTCTGTGATGGGCCTCTTCCTAGGAAACATTTATTGTATGTTAACAATGCTTATCTCACTCATGAGGTTTTTCGAGACATGATTTTTGATATTATTCCCCAACCGTTTTCCTACATGCATCTTGATCTTGATGTTGCATGGTATCGCTTTTTCATGAGGGTACAAAGTGTTATTCATGACTATGGCATGCATTACATGCAGTGCACTCGGGGCGATGTCGATGTTGCAAATTAGGTTTGTTAACGCCTGAAAGTATTGGTTGATTTGTGGCCTTTGTCTAACTCTAAAATGGCAGAGTTGTGTGAATGTTGTGTGTATATTCAGCATAATGATAAGTGGAAAATTGCTAAATGGCAGACGCATGCCTATTAACATGCTTTTATGGATAAAGGCTGCACTTCGAAGCAATTTTTCAAGCATCTGCATCATACAAGGGTCTCAATTAAGCGGGTTATGCTTCCCTCAGGGTGCTTGGAATTATTCAAAGCATGAACTTGCTGATGCCATGGTTCACATTATCGATAGGTGTTTGTTGCCCCCCTTAGACATCTTCAGCTATTCGTCAAACACGTCAATTTTTGCTTTGTTATGTTCATCCAATCCTGTCTTCGCAAGATGCACAATGTCTTGAGGATCCATTCCCTGCTTTTAATTACATAGTGTGTTGCTTGCATTGGGATGTTGGAAATCTCCTAGTTGGGATGGGCTTACTGTGAAATTTTTCCTCTCCTTTTGGGAGGTACTCCAACATCCATTGCTTTTCATGTTAATTGCAAAATGGGAGAAATAGGATTTGCCACTATCATGGAAAGTGGGTTTACTTAAATTGTTGCCTAAGCAAGCACTTCACAAGCAATCCTCTCACTAGCAGCCCATTACTTTGATGCCGGTGGTTTAAAGATATTGGCTAAGATGTTGGTGCATCACATTAAGGACCATCTACTTACATTAGGAAAGAAATGGACTCATTTTCAGGCCTTTTAGCTCTAGTGAGAGGATGCTCCTCAACCAATAGGAAGAAGGTTAACGTTACGTTAGTAAAGTTTTTTTCTTAATTTTTGAACGTCCATAAAAACCATTTTTGCAATGGGAATGGCCTATGAACTTTGAGAATAACGGACTTAAGAGAATGAAGGTGAGCATTTTCGTGAGATCACTTTGAGAACATAGAGGGTGAACTTAATTAATTGTAGCAACATAAACATAGTACTTAATTAACTTGGCATGAACAATACTTTTGCAAGAGAGAGAGTATCAGAGAACATAACAATAGTTGAGGATCGGATTTACTTGGAGCCAGTCCCCCCTCCAAAAGGCATTTGTATTATAGATTATCCCATCAAGAGAGACTTTGTTACAATACAATCTTTGTGTTCCTTGTGACCTTGGTGATGCTATGAAGATGGAAAGCTTCATGTATCACGAGCTTAACATAAACTTTGCAAAAAACATTAACTATCCAAGCCTCAGTCCCAAGGCCTCAAACACCTTCGAAGGTGGAGAGAGCTAGCGGGGAATGAGGGTAGGGAAGAGGAAGAAGAAACATTCCATAGGAGAAAGAAATAGTTCCTCACTTATCATCACTCTTCTTGCTTAGCATAGCATAATAGCATAGTAATGAAGATGAAGAAGATGTCAAGCTTAAGAACTGAAGCATGGCTCTTGGTTGGATTTGCATTCCATAGCCAAGAGTGTTGGGGTAGGCTCTCCACTTCTAAACAAACTTGGAGAAGGAGATGGATCTCTTGCATTTTGCACTCCACACAATGAGAGAATGTGTGTGTGAGTGTGGGAGAGTATACCCCCCCTCTCATGCTTGGTCCACACCTCTCTCTCTCTCTCTCTCTCTCTCTCTCTTATTTTATTTTATTATTTCCTTTGGACATGTGTCCTCTTTTCCTCTTTGAGAGAAAGAACTTAATGATTTATTTTTATGTATCTAAATTCTCATTGGACCTCTTTAAGACCTATCCAATAGCATTCGAACACATCATGAGGGCCACATGTGGAGGATCATTTGAACATGTGTCTTTTATGCTTTGTAAGTCATTTGGTTGAATAGAATACTTCAAGGACTTATTCAATCAAGCATGGAACGTTCATGTCTCTTGAGAGGTATATTTGAATTGAATACTTCAAGAACTTTAATCATTTAAGCATGTGAGAAACACCTCAAGCTTTTGGATAAAGTTCCCACTAAAACTTAGCAAGCCGATAAGCACCTCATGCTTGGGTAGGATTCCCACCTCAAGGTCAATCCTAGCTTGCCTAAGGTTTGCCTAAGGTTAAAGGACTTTTGAACACTAACTTTTGGAGGTCCTTAATGAAGCTAACCCTACGGTCTTTTAGCTCCATTAGGTAGCATTGCTCTTTGACAGACCATCTCTCATTTGGACCCCTTTACCATTGGCCCTGTCTTGAGATAGATCCGTAAGCACATGTCTATAGTCTAACCCTTGTTCTCATTTGTTATCCCACATTAAATGATCAGTTTAATATGAGAAAATCATTTGGGTTGGTTAGATATTAGATTTTATGACATTAGCTCTCTCTTGAAATCATACTTGTCCTCGACTATGAGGTAAAGCCATAGTCATTAGTCAATTTGTCTTAGCGGATAGAGGATCCTTTTTTACCCCAGGACATCATTCCAAGATGGATGACTATCCATTTGGTGCTTGGGAGACATAGCTACTGCAAGCATGTCTGCTCTTTAGTCCATTTCAACCTCCCAAGTAGATTGACAAATTCTACATGGTGTTTGAGAGACGTCGTCGTCACAAACATGATTCTTAGTATGCATACTACTTAAATTTGAGCACAATAAAGAGGGAATTAGTATTATAAGACAAAAACATTGATCATTTAAAAGAAACATGTACATTTTCTTACTCTAATGTAGCATTGTAAGCGTTGACAAGGTTCATACTATCCTTAAGCTCGATTCCTTGCATCCATCTAGCATCTTCAAAAGGATAATTTAATTACTTAATAAGATACCGTCGGATAATCTTACCATGTTATAGTACCTTGTTTTCATGCCGAAGGATAGCTTCGGGTTGTAGCACCTATTCTTGGTCTTCGATTTCGGGAGGGTCTTCAATAATTGGTTCATTTGGAGGGTCTCCTTTGTAGGGCTTAAGTAGGCTCACATGAAAAGCATTGTGTATGAGCCAATGGTTAAGCAACTTGAGTTGATACCTCATTGATTGACTTCAAAATTTGAAAAGGATCATAGTATCTTTTTGCTAGTTTAGCATAATACTTTTGATGGCCCATAGGACTTTTGCCCGTCGTTTGCCTCAATCAAGCCTTAGGAAACTTAAGTAAGACCCAATCATTTTCTTTGAAAGTTAAGGCCCTTCTGTGCTTGTTAGCAGTAGCTTGTTGCCTTAGTTGAGAGATGGATATCGCCTCCTTAATCTTTTGAAAAGATGCTTGCAGGACACAGCTATACTCATCGGCAGAGAAGATCTTCCCATGTACTTTAAGTAGCAAGGGACTTTTAGGTCTTCCCTCTATGATTTCAAAAGGTGCTTTTCTCGTAGAAGGATGGATAGTATTATTGTATGCATACTCTACAAGAGGTAAGTACTTTTTCCATTGTGAGCGTTGATCTACTTCTGTAACATAGTTCTTTAGTAGATCAAGAATCGTAAGATTGTCTATCTCGCTTTGGCCATCCGTTTGTGGGTGATAGGCCGAAGAGAAATTTAATCTTGTACCTAGATTTTGAAAGAGACATTTCTAAAAATTACTGGTCATTCTAGGATCTCTATCTGACACGATGAATGTTGGCAATCCATGGTGTTTGAAAATCTGGGATATGAAGAGAGTTGCCATTTAGTGTGCCTTAATAGTCTTCTTGACAAGGATAAAGTGTGCTTGCTTGCTAAACCTATCAACTATTGTCCATATTCCCGTATTCCCATGGATAGACTTGGGTAATCCAAAAGTAAAATCCATGGATATACTCTCCCATAGTGAATTAGGGATTGGCAATGGCTGGAGTAATCCAAGTTGCTTCCCTCTATCATACTTGGTCTTTTGGCATACCACACATTTTGAAACATACTCTTGTATGTCCACTTTCATGGTAGGCCAATAAAAGTACGTCTCTACTCCTCAAAGAGTAGGTTGAATGCCTCTATGCCCAACATAGGGAAGAGCATGGGATTCATACATGACTTTCTCACGAAGGGAGTGGGTAACACATAGCCTATTTCCATGGAGAAGATAACCATTCTGCAAGGTTAATGGTTCCTCTTCTTCCCCAAAGCAAGGGCTAACATTATGTCTTTAAAGTCAGGGTCAGTACCATACTCATCTATCATAGAAGATAGATCATTGTGAGTTGCTATAGACACAGCATTAACCTTTGGTTGTCATGAAAGTGCGTCAACCACTTGATTGTGCTTACCAGCAATGTCAGCAATGTGGAAATTAAATTGCGAAAGAAAATTTTCCCACCTCATTTGTTTGTCGAAAAGCTTTGTTTGCGTCATGAAGTACTTGAGAATTTGATGGTCTGTTCATAAAATGAATAGAGTCCCCAATAAATAGTGCTTGTCTAACTCATGTAGAACAACTAAAAGCTCTTTCTCATAAATTCCCAAGACCTGTTCATCCATATTGAGCCTTCGGTTCTCATATGCTATGGCATGCCCTTCTTGAAGCAAGACTGCTCCAAGGTAATCACCACAAGCATCACATTGGACCTCAAATGGCTTTAAGATATCCGGAAGCATGAGGACTGGTTGAGGTAAGCTTCTCTTTGAGCTTGTCAAAAGATTTTTGCTCCTTAGCAGTCCATGAATACTTAACATTCTTCTTTGTTAAGTCATGTAATGGTCCTACTATTTGAGAAAATTTTTCTATGAAGCGTCTATAGTAGTATGCACAAATACCAATAATGCTTCTTAGCTCATGTAGATTCCTTGGGTTAGGCCATGATTTTATTACCTCTAACTTTGATGGATCCATATGGATACCATCTTGAGAGATAATATGACCTAAGTATTGAATCTCTTGAAGGAAAAAATCGATTTTCTTTTGCTTGAGAAAAAGCTTGTTCTCCCTCAATGCTTGACAAATTACTTGGAGATGTTGCGTGTGTTCCTCCAAGGACTTGGAGTAGATGATGATATCATCAAAGAACACCCCAGTGATCTTGCAGTAGGGTCTAAATATTTTCTCCATCAAATGATTGAATGTGGCAGATGAATTGGTCAAGCCAAAAGGCATGACTAGATATTCATAAAGACCAAACGTTGTACGAAATGCAGTCTTTAGGATATCTTCCTCCACTATCCTTATTTGATGATAGCCACTTTTAAGGTCAATCCTACTGAAGTAGGTAGAGCCTTATATCTTATCAAACAGATCTTCTACTCGAGGTATGAGAAATTTGTTTTTGATAGTGATATGGTTTAGTGCGCGATAGTCCACACACATGCGGTATGTACCATCTTGCTTTTTCACTAAAAGGACTGGAGAACAAAAGGGAGAGGAATTGGGTCCCACCAGCCCTTTGTCTACCAATTCTTTGTACTTGCCTTATAATCTCTTCTTGTTGAGCTTGGGAAACTTGATAAGGAGGCTTGTTAGGTGGTGAGCTTCTTGATAGGAGCTCAATTCGATGGTCATCATCCCCTCGTTTTGGAGGTAAGTCCATAGGGATATCATCAATGAACACTCCTTGGAATCCTTTTAAAAAGTTAGACAAGTCTAAATCAAGAATCTTCTTGATTCCTACCATTTTCACTTGATAAACCATTAGCGTCATTAATGGATTCTTTGACAAGAACCATGTACGCAGAAATCGAGGTTTTCATTGACTTATCAAAAGTTGGTGGATTTACAAGTGGTATAGTACGACCAGACTCATTAGCATCTATATACATGTTCTTTCCCGTGTAGGTGAAGTAGATTCTCCTTTCAGGGAACTTCATGTTGGCAGCCATGCGATCAAACCATGGCACCCCTAGGATAGCATCCTCATGTTGGAGAGGAGAGATGAAAAAGTCTTCTTTGTCGGCATATCTTTGGACAAGAAGCCTCAACTTCCCAATCAAGGGAGTAACGGAGGCTTGTTGTCCCTTGGAAGTTGTGTCAGCCGTTACAATATCTCCCATCTCGAAAGCTTGAATGCCTAACTTGGTGGCCAACTCCATTGATATGAAGTCGTGAGTAGAGTCAAGGTCAAACAAGATGAAGGCATCATGCTCCCTTACCTTTCCCCAAGCATAGGAGAGAGGTGATCCTTTGCAATGAGCATTCTCTTTTGGAGCTTCGATAGTGGAAGCTCTAGGAGTCTCATTGTGAGCATTCCTTTTGGGGCAAGAACGATAACCATGTCCTTGCTCCCCACACTTAAAACATTTGTGATCCTTGCAAAAAGTTTGAAACTCTTCAGGAGAGAGTTTATTTTTACCTTTGTAAACTCCTTTCTTCTTGGACCAATTGTTGTTGTTGTTGTTGTTGGAATGGCCTTGGGCAAAATTTTGTGCATTGATTTTTCCCTTTGCATCACTTTTGTCTTTATTTTCCATGGGCTTGACATTCCGTAGCTCCTTGTTGAAAATTGATGCACGAAGCAACCATGGTATGGTGGATTACTTTGCTAATAGAACTAGGCCATTGAGAGTTGACATACTCGGCCATCTCTTAAGGTAATCCCACACAAAATTGTTTCTTTTGCTCGGTGAAGTCTATCTTTTCAAAGACAGTAGCCTTGAGATGTAAATCCCAAAACTTGTCCACATATTTGTGAATAGACTCATAAGAGAGAAGCCTCAAACTCCGCCATTTGATGAGCACTTTGTCCTTTGCATCGCTTGCAAGGAATTGCTTCATGATGGAAACTCGTAGAGTTTTCCATGTCTTTGGGGATGCGTCGTTGCCACAAAGGCTAGCCCACCATTGACGAGCCAATTTTTGAAAGTTCATAGCTACATGGCGAAGCTTGGAGGACTCCGTGAAGCCCTCATCTCCAAAGGCCGCATCAAATTGTTGGATGACGACCAATACTTTGTCGGTAGCACCAAAGGTTTTATCATAGGTGAGAAAAGAGATACTCTTTCCTCCCTCTTTAAACTTCTTTAGCTTTTGTGACCTTCACCATGCAGGGTCAGATTTGCAATGTCCTCCCCTCTATATTCTCTAGAAGAATAGCCATAGCTTTCATCGGTAGAGGAGGAAGGTGAAGAAGAAGGAAAAGAGGGTGACCTCTTCCTTGCCCTTTTCGTAAACTTTGTTTCCTCTCTTCCCTTTTGGAGTGAAGAGGAGAAGGACCATGGGTTAACCATTTCCTCTTGGGAGGAGTTGGCGATCGTTTAGTCCGCCTTCTTCGTGGAGCCACATCTTCGGAGGAACTTAGGGATTCATTACTTTCTTGATCTTTGGATTCCTCCTCTCGTATGGGAGAGAGTCTTCTTTTGGGGGTCTCATCAAGAGTCCTCCTAAGCTCTCTCTCCTCTTGGAGAGGAAAGGAAATCCCATAAGCACAAAGTTGTTGAGTAACTTCGGCTTCCAAAGCCGGGTTGCCCATAGCTTGTTGCAACCTAGTAACAAGACAATAAACAAACATGAGGGCATCATCATTAGCACCTTCAAGTGCGAAATCAAAGTTATCAATGTTCATTCTACTCTCTTGGTTATTATTAGCCATGTTAATTAAACTTATGTGTTTACTTAGTGTATGCTTTGGCAATTCAAAACCTTAGTTGCTACTCCTCTTAGCCTTTGAAAATAGGCACTTAAGTATCTACACCCAGGGCTCAAATTGGTTAATTATAGAGTAGTGGAGTGGGTCTAACATAGCGAAGTTGCCGAGGGATAGCTCCTTTCGGACTTCTTATGGCTCAAAAATGGTAAAGCCGTAGGCAAGTCTAAGAAGACTCCATTATTAAGACCAAATCTCTTGAGGTGTGCACCATATCCCACATAGTGGGTTCAACAAAACCGATAATAGATCCGAGTCCCACTTACCCTAATTTAATTAACAAAATCAACCATAAATAGGCTACTTAAAGACCTCTCTTCTTCAGCAAGAAAAGAGAAACTAAATGCTCTGATACAAACGTAATGGGAATGGCCTATGAACTTTGAGAATAACGGAATTAAGAGAATTAAGGTGAGCATTTATGTGAGATCACTTTGAGAACATAGAGGGTGAACTTAATTGATGGTAGCAACATAAACATAATACTTAATTAACTTGGCATGAACAATACTTTTGCAAAAGAGAGAGTATTAGAGAACATGACAATAGTTGAGGACCGGATTTACTTGGAGTCAGTCCCCCCTCCAAAAGACGTTTGTATTACGGATTCTCCCATCAAGAGAGACTTTGTTACAATACAATTTTTGTTTTCCTTGTGACCTTGGTGATGCTATGAAGATGGAAAGCTTCATGTATCACGAGCTTAACATAATCTTTGTAAAAAGCATTAACTATCCCAAGCCTCACTCCCAAGGCTTCAAACACCTTCGAAGGTGGAGAGAGCTAGCGGGGAATGAGGATAGGGAAGAGGAAGAAGAAACATTCCATAGGAGAAAGAGATAGTTCCTCACTTATCATCACTCTTCTTGCTTAGCATAGCATAATAGGATAGTAATGAAGATGAAGAAGATGGCAAGCTTAAGCTTTGAAACATGGCTCTTGGTTGGATTTGCATTTCATAGCCAAGAGTGTGTAGGCTCTCCACTTCTCAACAAACTTGGCACTCCACACAATGAGAGAATGTGTGTGTGTGGGAGAGTATACCCCCCCCTCTCATGCTTGTTGAGAAGTGTAGGCTCTCCACTTCTCAACAAACTTGGCACTCCTCACAATGAGAGAATGTGTGTGTGTGGGAGAGTATACCCCCCCCCCTCTCATGCTTGGTCCACACTCTCTCTCTCTCTCTCTCTCTCTCTCTCTCTCTCTCTCTCTCTCTCTCTCGTATTATTTTATTATTTCCTTTGGACATGTGTCCTCTTTTTTCTCTTTGAGAGAAAGAACTTCATTATTTATTTTTATATATCTAAATTCTCCTTGAACCCCTTTAAAACCTATCCAATAGCATTGAAACACACCATGAGGGCCACATGTGAAGGATCATTTGAACAATTGTCTTTTCTGCTTATTAAGTCATTTGGTTGAATGGAATATTTCAAGAACTTTAATCATTTAAGCATGTGAGAAACACCTCAAGCTTTTGGATAAAGTTTCCACTAAAACTTAGCAAGCCAACAAGCACCTCATGCTTGAGTAGGATTCCTACCTCAATGTCAGCCCTAGCTTGCCTAAGGTCAAAGGACTTTCAAACACTAACTTTTGGAGGTCCTTAATGAAGCTAACCCTACGGTCTTAAAGTCCATTAGGTAGCATTCCTCGCTCTTTGACAGACTATCTCTCATTTGGATCCCTTTATCGGTGGCCCGTGTTGAGATAGATCCGTAAGCACATGTCTATATTCTAGACCTTGTTCCCGTTTATTATCCCACATTAAATGATCAATTTAATATGAGAAAATTATTTAGGTTGGTTAGATATTAGATTTTATGATAATGTTGGTGAAATTGTCACTATCACCAGAAAAGTAAGGCGCTTGATAGTGACATCTTGCACAAGTGCCAAACGCCTTTTTATAACCCGATGTTGCTATCCTATAAAGTAAGTTACTTCTACGTATACATCTCGCGCAAGCATTAATCACCTATTTATGAGCTCCTCGTAATTCAAATTTGAATGGATCGTACTTGATAGCGATTGATAGGTTACTATTTAAGACTATGAAGAGGTCAGAACCAAGCTAATAGAGGCCCATGAGGGGTCTGTTGAGCCTCTATTTCATTGGTTCAGACCTCCTAAGACCTAAGCTTAAAAATGTTATATCTTCAGCTAGAGATGTCAAATTTGAGCGTTTTAAAGTGCTATCCTAAGGTTTTTGGACGTTTTGGATGCATCCATGGTATTCTTCATGCATTTTGAAACTACCTCTTATACGTTTTCTCTCATCGCACATCACATCACTCATTAAGATTCATAGATATGGATTTTTGTGCACATTTAAGTTGGGCTCTCAAAAAGCATTTTATACAAGCATGCATTTAATTGATCAAGCAAACTTTTAAGTATGTACCATGAGAAATAGAATTCCAAAAGATTACTTTTGTATTTTCCAGAATTACCTCTCTATGCTGAGTTGGCGTTTTTTCGAGGGCCCAAAATTGAGTCCAAATTTCTCTTAATGCAGGACTTCATCAAGCTCAGTATGATTTCATTCCACGTCGTGAGATCATGGACAATTTGGCTAATGTTATAATTGACATGGAGAATGCTAAGTACACCCCATAAGATGTGTTAGTTATGCAAGTTGATATTGAAAAGGTCTTTGACATTGTGCAAGGTCTGGTCCTAAATTGGCCAATGTGGCTTGATTCTTGTATGCTTGTAAGTACGTCTTTAGGGATCCTAGACAGGGAATTGACGAAATCTTCGCCTCTTGGTTGTTCGGTTAGGCAAGGCTGCCCCCTTAGTGCTTTCTTGTATGTTATTGCCACCCACCCCCTGTTGATGTATCTTGATTACTTAACCTTTGTTGAGCATCGCCATGGTTTGTAGTTACCCTCGGGTCATACCTTTATTGGCACGCTTATAAAGACTTCTTGTTTATGCCTTGCAACCAGCAGGTTGATGTCCAAGTGATTATGGCAGCTTTGGAATTGTGGTTGGTCTTAAAGTCAATTTTCGTAAATTGAAGCTTCTGCCACTTCGTTCTTGCAATTGGCAGAGTCTATTGTGGCCAAGTGAGATTGTTCCTCCAAATGTGATCACCAGGCATTTAGTGTATCCAATTGGATGGAATGTCACTCAAACTCAAAAAGAGGATTGGGTTATGTGACGCTTGAATGTCAAATTGCATTACTACAAGCTATCCACTTGGCTAGTGCATGTTCGCTTGCGAATCGTTCAGAGTATCCTACTGGCATATGTTCATTTCTTTTTGCCAGTGATGCATTGGCCTCTCCATTGTCTTGATTCTCTCATGTCAATCATTTTGTCTATTTTGTGGTGAACTCATGCTCACAAAAAAGACTTGCATTTGATGTTGATGGAGAAGCTTTGCACTCCTAAACATTTTGGTGGTCTCAAATCTTGGAGTTGCGTAGGCATGTTCTTGCTATGAAAGCTATGCTATTGCATGCACTTGCGCAATAAATTCAGCCTTGGACTCTTATGCTTGCATGTCTAAGCCAGTATGTTGTTACATCCTCATTTGGCCACTAGCAATCATCTAATATTTGGTAAGATGGAAGGGCACATTCTTGGATGTCCTCTTGATTCCACTTTGCTCTCAGCTTGGAAAAAGGTTATAATTCATCTTTCGTGGAATGCTTGACGGGAAGGGAATTCACTTTGTTTAAAGAATCTTCAGTGGAGCCAAGCATTCTCTCTTACCTTGGTTGACCGCTCACCTTGCAAGGCATCTTTCCTCTCTTGCCATGGCATCCGGGTGGTTGAGGATGTGGAGGCGGCCAGATTCACTTTTGAATTTACCTTCACTACTCGCTATTTTGGACTGGGCGTGCATTAGCATCAATTCTAAACAAAACTTCAACCCATGCTAGTTGATTTTTCCCCCATTTCACCTTTTACCTGATGGTGATCACATGTCTTATTGCAATTTTCGCAAAACGCACTTTCAAGATATTTCTGCCTATCGAGTTTATGCTCTTCTTCTACCGCATCCTTGGATTGTTGATCACTATATTGCTCTTTGACACATGCACAAATAGATTATCTAGTGGAGAAAACTTCTCTCTACCCCGTGGATTAGCCATTTGCCTCATAAGGAGCGGTTGTTTCTTTGGCATTGTTTGCTTGGAGTGCTCCCGGTGGACACTTTTCTTAGGCATTTTTGTGTCCGTTGCTCGACTGCAAAAGAGAATGTTTGCCACTTGTGGGATTGTTGCATTACTAGAGATCTCACTCACCGTTTATCAACGTGTATGTGGCTCTATTTTCTAGCGATGGTTTCCAGTAAACAATTTTGGGCATTTGGCATTTTCTCACCAACATTGTAACAATTTATGGTCTACTTCATGTGCGTCACATTTTGGGCTTATTGGACCCTATGGCATCAACGTAATGGCTATATATTCCATCACATTCATGAAGATCTTTGCAGTTTGCCTCGGAAGTTGGTGAGATCATCACAAAGATACACCACCTTTCATACGAATGCTTTTAGCCATATTGTACAACCAAACACCTCTGTGTTCTTTCCCTTGCATATGGTCTTTTCGTAGGGTTTTTCCTCACTTAAAGGTTTCCCACTAGTAAATTAATCAAACTGATCTACAAAAAAAAAGTGTGTGTGAGAGAGAGAGAGAGAGAGAGAGAGAGAGAGCACATTTGGGCTCCATTTGATACATCTTTGCCACTAGAAGATTTGCTTCAAAAGTGGGATGGTATTAAAGTAAGAGCTAGTGAGACATTCGGTTTAATCTCATGAAGAGCTTCATGAAGATTTGATACTATCAAAACTACCAACCTATCCTCTCAATGTCATCAAATGAGACACCATAACATGTGGCCTACTACAAAGTCATTTATTTCATCACTCAAGCACAAAGCAAAGCGGACCCCTAGTTTATATCAAGAGCATATACAAGCTTTCTCAATCCAATATAGCTGAGCATCATATTCAAGGCTGACAGGCAAAATTTATGTATTTTTGAGTGTTTTGCTCATTTTTATTAACTATAAATGTGAGCTACTCCCAAAAAATACACTGAAGTAGCCCGACAAAATTTGATGTCTAAACTTTGAAGGGCAAGGGTGCTCACCAAAAATCAATTGTAATTATATTCCATGAATCCTAATTTGACTACTCAACACATACAAAAAGAAAAATAAAAAAAGCTTATGCCAAGAATGTGGAAAATAAAAGGTCCCACTTAAGTTCATACATAAAAACAAAAAGGCATAAATGCTCCAAGTCTCCTATCAAAATGATTTGAGTAGCCTAAAAGCTTTTTCGATGAACTACAAATTCTCCAAATGCAAACCCTTACTTCAAATGTGCATTGTAAACCGTAAACAACATACCTACTATAGAGCACGCTACACCTAACAAGAAACTAATACAAATTTCTATCATAGAATTGTCACCTCCAGCAAGAAACTTACGGAGCAGATTCCCAGCTTGCACATCAAAATCCTATTAATATCTATAAACTTAGAGGCACAGTTATGCATCATAGCCATAAAACTTGAAGCATTTGTCAGGGGGTCGAGTCTTTGACTCATCTTCAAAAGCCCAACTACAACCTAAAATACTTGTAAATCGGAGAAATTTTCAAAGATACTCCAAAATGTTCAATGTATAAAGCACTAATAGATCTCCTTTGGAGAAGCAAATAGCAGAGTTAGGAATGCTATCATATATTCATGAATATATTCCTACCCCAAAAGATGGGTAGCACTGCCACATGCTTTTCACGCATTCCTTCACCCATGAATATATCAGCCAGTTCTATTACAAAAAAGATAGTCAGAAAAAAATAGATAATCATGGGAAACATGATAATGTACACATATAGGAAGCCACAAAAACAAAGCATTGCTTACTACTAGTCTGGCACCAAGGGATTTTTGTCATTGTACTCAAAGCTCTGCATGCATGCACTAAGCTTAGTTTTTGAAATAAACTTTTTCTAATAAGCCAATGTGGGTTTGATACCAAGAAGAAGAAGAAGAAGAAGAAGAGAGTTTTCCCAAGGGACCTTAAAGATCTAGCCGATGAGGAGAGTTGAACTCAAGACCTGTTATTCAAGAGGGAAATGGTATAACCAATCTACCACACTTGGGTGATAAAAAGGTTATACCATTTTCCTCTTTATATTAGCACACACACACGCGAGAAGAAGAGAATTTTAACGTCGTAGGAAACTATCCCAAGAGACCTTAAAGATCTAGCCAACGAGGAGAGTTGAACTCAAAACCTGTTATTCGAGAGGGAATGTAACAAGCAGTGTATTTTATTAGACCCATAGGTCAACTTCCACCTCCAAAGGCCATAGATCCTCCTGTCTTCAATCCACCATCTGACGTAGCCACACAGTAGGATTTTACAGTAGACCACATCTTATTGTCTCTCAAACAGTAACTTTGAGAGAAGGGAAAGGTGAGTATAATGCACTTCTGCTCTGCTGTGTGGATTTGACTAGTACATGGCCATAGATGCCTAAAGACGTTTTGCAAGCACGACCGGTTTCAAAGGTATATAAAGTTTTCCAGTGTAACCTGTTCTTCATGCAATTTGACTCAGATAAGCTCTCTATTACAGGCTAGCATGCATAACCCAATCCAAGATTACATCGACTTCAAGAAAATTACAATGTAGCTTGCCTCACTCTAGGTAAGGGATCATTATCTTACGAGTCATCAGCCCTAATCCAAGATAACATCGACTTCAAGATAATTACAATGTAACTTGCCTCACTCTAGGTAAGGGATCATTATCTTACGAGTCATCAGCCCTAATCCAAGATTACATCGACTTCAAGATAATTACAATGTAACTTGCCTCACTCTAGGTAAGGGATCAATTTCTTACGAGTCAATACACACAGAGTGCTCTAAAAATACTTCGGCAAAAGTAAAAGCTTTCATGGTTGACATATATTGCTATATTGCTGGTGTTTAATAACAGGGGCCATCAAGGCTAATGCACTTTATTACTTTGAAGCTCCTTAACTGTAATTGTGGACAGTGTGAACATGAAGGACTATTTTTCTACGTGTAGATTTGATTACTAAACTGCTCTTCAGTACTTATATATAAGACCACAATCCTCCATGAATACATGTGAGTCACCTTGTTGTTGTAAATGCTTCACTGCATATCAGATATGACCACAATACTCCAAAGGAAATGGGAATACATGAAAAGTCCCCCTTGTTTTAAAAGCCTAACCAGCAAACATGGGGGTGAAGTAATGCCTCATCTAGCAACCTCAGTCAAAGCATGGGACCCAATCAGAACCACAATTAATCCCCATTCAGCGACAAAAACCCTACCCATAGAACAAAGGCAGAAAACAAACTGCACCATACCTAAATAGGATAGAACAATAGCCCTACGGATGGGATTAAAAAGCTGTTGCTCCCACTGGTGCTACACTGTATTCCACGGTTGACATTTTGAGGGTAATAGGCATAAACTTGCTTTCCATAATCTGCGAGGCACAAAAGACAAACAGCATTAATGCAGGAGGCATAAGACACCAAAAATTAAACCTGATACTCGTCCACTGCACATTTACCTCCACATAAGAAGAATGCTGAGTAAAACTATCCCTTGCATCCTCTGCACAGTCAAACCAGAGTCAGCTTGAAGCCAAATAGTAGCTGATAGCTGGACACGAGGCAGAACAAGCCAACCTGAGGGAAACCGCATAACCATGCCGTGTGTATAGCCCTTGTTGAGACTACTAATGTTTGTACCTAGGAGAGCCACCATTATGAATGCATCAACACTTCTAATGCTTTGACATTTCCGTCCACATATAGAAAGCAACTAACCAGAGGTGTGCTGAACCACAAGTGTTCCAAGCTCCTCTGCTAGAGCTGATACCAAGTCAAAACTCTCTTGAATCCTGATGGGATCTGTGTCTGCCTTCACTTGCAGCAACGTGAGGGACTCAATCCCTTGTTCAAAGGCCTGAGGCAACCAGATTAGACTGACAACCCACACTATACTAAGCAACCTTAAATCCACACAACGACACAAACCTCCCCACGCCGAAAGATAGGCTCTATGTCATCCTCCACTTCAGCCTCATAGTCTACACAAATAAGGCCCTACTCACGCACAACAAATCATGCAAGTAACACATTCTCAGAACATCTGAAAAGACCAGATCTTCTTGAAGCTCCACACATTAAAACATGGAGGTTCTTACATCTCCTCATACATTGTAATAAGGAATGATGTACTCATTTGCCACCTTCCACCGAGATGGACTTTCATAGTAGCTTTCCAGGGCTTCTCTAGAAGGGAAGCGCATGAAAAGTCCATGTGTGGACCCATCCGCGTTCCGACTGTTGGTGCTACCTGTGAGGCCAACCCCAGACCGTGCACACATAGGAGGAAATCACACGGTTATCTTTCTCAGTTTCAAACATAGTCATTAATTTGCAAAGATACACACCTAAGGAGATTGATATGATGCCCCGTAGCTGATACTGCAATGTATATAAGTGATCCAGCATGTCTTTTTCTTGCTCTTCTGTAAACCCCATTTTCATTTGGAAGATAACAACATGTTCTATCACTTTCCTGAAAGGCATAAATTATCTAGATACATGAGATGTTCAAGATTTGCAACCAGCTCTGCATAGGCAATCCACTTCTGCAGCTCAAAAGAAGAGAGAAATATGAGCATTCTCTGCTCATCCATATTCATCTCCTCCCATTGCGCACACAGATGCAAAGAAAACAAAAGCCTGTTTCGTGTCCAGACGCAAACCTCTTGCGAACTGTCGGCTTGACATACTCCAACTCGTCTGGAAGACGGCTACAGGCGCTTACCTCTGTCATGGGTCGCCTTAAATGCCAGCTAGACCTCCGATGGGCTGCATGCCAGTCCACGATTTCAATTAAGAGGCGCGTGCGTGCGTGTGTGGAGAGAGAGAGAGAGAGAGAGAGAGAGAGAGAGAGAGAGAGAGAGAGCACCTTGTGCAGAACGTAAAACTAAGAACGCAGGCAAGCAGCAGTCGATGGAGAGTACAAGGGACGAGCCCTTCGACATGATCGTCGGCACCACCGCCACCCAGCATATACGCCTGCGTTGTGTTTATCCACATGATCAAGGTACTCTTGCACTCACTGTCGCTGCTGCTCCTCCGCACCTTTTGGATATCTGTTCTCTAGGCCAAGAAATGATGACAAAAACATATTTTCTAGCGGTGTGGAGGGTGCATAGCCATGGCTCTCTTCTCTCTCGTTTCTTAACATATTCAAAACCCACCACTAAGTGGAGTTCAACTTAATGGCATCGCATAAATTTTTGGTATCTTGATCAAGGGGATGGATATGCAGAGAGCTTTGGGGTGAGATTTTTTTCCCAACCAATGCCACCCACTACCACCAATTGTCACTAATTCCTGCCTCCCACCAGTGGCAAGTGGTCTTTCATTTGAGTTGTTGCAACCCTTCTTACTCCTCCACATGGTGCCACCATTTGCCAAACCCAGTCCTCTCCCAAGTTCCAACCACCCCCTCTCTATATCTCCCTCATCATGTCTATCACTATCTCTCCTTCTCTCTCTTCCCTTCCTATCCCTTCTCTCTCTCTCTCTCTCTCTCTCTCTCTCTCTCTCATAACAGGTCTTGAGTTCAACTCTCCTCTTCGCAGATAGATCTTTAAGGTCTCTCAGGATAGTTTCCTACAACATTAAAATTCTCTTCTTCTTCTTCTTCTTCTTCTTCTTCTTCTTCTCTCTCTCTCTCTCTCTCTCTCTCTCTCTCTCTCTCTCTCTCTCTCTATATATATATATATATATATATATATATATATATATATATAATGCAGTCGTTTTTGACTTGGTAGAGAGTAGTTCACTCTTTTGATCATAACTTCTTCATCCGGAGTCTGATTTGAGTGATCTATAGCTTCAATCAAAGAGCACGACGCCCTTTAAGCATTGATGCAAAAACAAACAAAAATTAGATTTATGGAAGTCTATTTTGCAATAGAATTTTTGGAGTGAACAAGTTCAAGAAAGTTGACTCTCATCTCTTATTTTACATACAATGTCTTCTGACACTCGCAAGGGTTCTTCTTTTTCAATAAGGTCCACAATCATTGTAGAAAATGATCCAAAATCTCCTAAGTGTGAAGATAGCAACACAACCACTCAACTAACCACATCGAAAACCATGATCATGGCATACTTGGTATCGTTGCAAAGAGACCGTAAACAAACAAGGTGAAGAGTTACAGGCACTTGCAATGGAGAATAACACACTAAGGGTTCTTGCGGTTGAGAATGAGAATCTCAAGAGGACACTTGAGATGCAAACAACACGTTTGATGCAGCTCGAATAGGAAATCAAGGAATGTAAATGCTCTCTCGTGAACTTGAATGTGTGAAGGAGCGCATGAGCAAAGTGGAGCATGACCATGTATGAAAGAGGAGAAATTTGACACCATGAACTAGATGTATGCGACATGAAAAATGTATGCACAAACAAATCTCGAGTTGAGGTTTGTGGTAACAATGTGGTCCCTAACTCCTCTCTCATGCAAGCTATGGCTCAAACAAAGAATGTTGAGAATGTGGACGTAGAGGAGTTGAAAGAACGAGAGCAACGTTCCAAGAACATTGTTATTCGTGGAATTCCTAAAGAGAAGTTAGAGACACCTCCTGATTTTGCCATTGTAATTATCGAAGATTTCTTCAAAATCCATTTTGGCATGTCAGGAGTTATGGTTTACGGAGCACATAGAGTGGGTAAGCAAGGAGCTCCTCGTTCGGGAGAACGAAAAATTGCATGCAACATGCTTGATGAGACAAAACAAAAGCTTATCCTTGATAATAGTTGGATTTATTTGAGGGATACAAAATGTTTTGTAATGTGAAGATTGCACTATTAAGCAACAAAATATGTGTCGCAAGGCATATGAGGAGAGGAATAAGAAAAACAAAAAAATGTGCCCAATGAGGAGGCAAGTCCCTCGAGCAAATAGGAATGTGCGACCTATGAGGCCGAGTTACAATTGAAAGTATGTTTTTGAAATTGCAATGGATACCCACGGAATGCGGGGGTTGGCATAGATGAACTAACAAGCAAAGCCGATGTTGTACTTCTTGTTGAAACTTGGGAGCATGATACACAAAGGATTAACAGGTGGGAGGAATATAGTGTACATTCATTGATAGGGCCAAAGAATCTCAAGCAATGAAGAGGGCAAGAATGGATAGCATGTATGGTTAAGAAAGGATTGGAAGATTTTGTATCAATTGTGAAAGATGACAAGCACAAACTTTAAGTATGGCTAAAAATTATGACACCAAAAAGAGAATCCATTTTTATAGCCGATTGCTACATTCCTCATCATGATTTTCCCTTTTATGCTTCCATGAATCTCTATCATCCATTTTTTGATTTAGAGGAGGATCTTACTTATTTTTAAGGCAAAGGTGATGTTATTGTCTTTGGTGATATGAATGCTCACACAAAAACATTGTAGCATGATACTCAACAATTTGATATGCCATACGTTTCTAAGAAGTTGGAGGGAGTTCACTTATATGAGCGTGCTTCAATGGATGAGGAAGAGTCGGATCACTATGAAAAGTTACTTTTACACTTGTGCAATAGCACCGGTATGCTCATTGCCAATCATGTATCTTTCTGGAGGGGAACCAATGGATTTACATGTAGAAAACATAATGGGGATATTGTGATTGACTATATGCTACTCTTCAAAGCCATCATGTATCACATAAATTTTTTTACGCTAGGCCAATGGACCCCATAATCAGACCATTGGACCTTATGTATTGATCTTGCATGTGGACAAGCAACTAAGCATGATAATCTCAGCCAAAGGAAGAGAAGTTTTCACTTTGTATGGATTTCAAAAGGGCACCAATGTATATTGAAATGGTTGAGAAAAGTTATGGATGACAAAGCTTTAATATGATGCACCATTGAAAAATAAATGGGAAGCTTTCAAGAAATTTATTTGTTCTTGTGTCAAAGAATGCTTTGCCATAAAGGATGCCCATGATATCAACAAAGATAGATCACCCAAAAGGTGATTTGATAAAGAATGCCAAGATGCTCAAAAAGGAGACTATAAAATTCATACAAGGCATTGATTCAAAAGAAGAGAAGAAGATGAAAAGTAAAGCTTCAAACTTTTCAAGTCCAAGAAACGGCACACGCATGTGGAAGATTTTGGAGAAACTTTAGGGGCAAGCGGGTTGAGAGTTTTGGTAACTTGAGTCTTATGGATATGTACGTTAGAAAGATGTCATTTTATGGTTCACTCCCATGTATGCCCTCTTTTTTTACTATCGAGGATGTGTGCAGTGGGTGTGTTATGTTCAACTTTGCACTTCAACATGGTATGCCTTGTTATTGGAGTAATAATTGGGTCAAGTCTTTGTATAAAGGAGGGGATGTAAAGAATGTAAATAACTAACGGACTATAATGATTGTGTCCCTTATGGAAAAGTTTTTTGGGTACCTAATGGAATAAAATTGAGTGATTGGGCTGAAGAGAGTGGCAAGCGTGCAGAAGGACAAGTAGGTTTTCATTGATGCCATAGCACCACTGATCATCTTGTCACTCTTCATGTTCTCATGAAGGAAAGTCAATTGAAAGGGAAGCCTTTGTATTGTTACTTTGTGGACTTTGAAAAAGCCTTTGATATGATTCCATGTAACAAATTGTGGAGAAGAATGGAAGAACTCCAAGTTCCAAGTGAGTTTTGGCGAGCATTTTCCACAATTTTCCGACAAGCTCTTTTTTTGAAATCCGACAAGCAAATTCCAAAAGATTCTCTCTCTCTCTCTCTCTCTCTCTCTCTCTCTCTCTCTCTCTCTCAAAAGTGTGTGTGTGTGTGTGTGTGTGTGTGTGTTGTGTTGGTGGGTGTATGTGTGCTAAAAAAAAAGGTTCCAAGATAGATTAGCTTGGACTGATAAACACAATCTTGAGTAGTTCATTAGCTTAGCATAAGCTCACCAAGCACAAGCATGTAGTGCAAACTTGAATTGGATTAGGTTATTCATTAAATGAGCTTTCTGTAGCTCTACAACTCGACTCCTTTACTTGTGGGACAATTCCACCTCTTCCCTCATTCACTCAGACTCTAGGACAAAATCCACACTTTACACCCACGATGGCTTGTTTCATTGTGTCTGAAGCTTTTCTTGGACAAGATCTTATACCATTTGATAGGCGTGGCACTTATGGGAGAGAGTTAGTGATGTCGGCTATGTTTGATGACAAAATCAAAGACATTTTCAAGCTCTCTCACACAGAAGAAAAAATGTTCATCGTATGGGACAACAATCATCGCCTCCATGCATGGAAAGATTGGGCATTGCATGAGCGGTTGGATGAATTTTCTACACCAAAGGTTGAGTGTATGATTGGGAAGTTTGACCTAGAGGAGATGGAGGAGTTTTTGTTAGTGCTTGGCATGATCAAGAATAAGTTCGTTCACAACTCTATTGGTGCACTTGAGTTATTAATTGTTAGTAAAATTTATGTTCAAAAATAGGGTTACACGAGTCCATGTGCCCCCACTACATCTTTATGATGCAAAAATTAGCACTTGCCGGCCCACAATCCATATTGGACAAATTTAATGAAGAAGATAGGGAGAAATCTGAGAGGGCACTTCATGGCACGACAATGAACTGATCAAAATGGCTTAGACTACCTATATCTTTGCTAGCATGGCTACTGTGGAAGGTAATTCTAAATTTATCATACACATATATTATATAAGTACATGTGGTTTTGCTTGAAAATCACTTTGTTTTGGCAATTTGTATTTTAGGAGGAGTTCAATGCAATGTAATTCACTTGAGTGATATTCTAGCTTACCACTTGCACTATGTTTGTCTATCACCCACCTTAGCTAGCACGATCTCATCAAGTGGTATCAGAGAGCTGGTGTGCTAGCTAGGTTTATTGCTATGCATTTGTGTGTTCGTGGGATTACCATTCCTTAAGTATCATTGATGACCGGAAATGACATGCCATATGGGGTGGCCTCTACACCACACATAGCCTGAACATCCCCAAGCATCATCTCAAGGTAGGAGTGATCCTATAGGTAGGAAGGGGCATGTGAAAATCTCAGAGCAGGGCACACTGACTGGCGGGAGAGATTGCACGTGATGGAGCACAAGCAAGGTGATATACAAGAGACGAAACATCCCACGATTAGGAGAAAAATAAATTAAAAATAGAGGCTGGACCCTAAAGATAAAAAACACATTGCACCCTTTATTGGTGATTATGATACTTACAAGTGGTGGTCTTGACGACTACAAACCTCGCTCTTGGCATTAGGGATGCATCATGGAATGTGGGTGCCATATGGTGCATGGCGAGGTTGGAGTTAGCGGGAAGGTTAGTTGAGGGGTAATATCAAGGTGATGCGGCTACCGACGACATCAATCACCAACATCGAGAGTGGCCCAAGGTAGCATGGCATTGATGTCTTCAATCCAAGCGTGCTCATGTTGCTTGGCGGGAGAGTAGTGACTACTTCATGTGCATAGACTGTTTATGATTAGTAACTCAACCGTGATGTGGTAAATCATGGGGAGAATGGTGATGTTGCCAATGCTAAAATGCCCAAGCTTGCAACCAAACATGATGCCATTAGCTCTCAAGCATGGGGTGCACTACATGCTTAGAGGTGCTTACAATGTAGAGTGCATGGAGCTAGCATGTTCCTCCTTCACTTGTGTCTTGTCTCTCGTGTCTGTTCTGTGCTAAGCGGAGGCCTCTTTATATAGGCTTGAGAGGTGGTCCTTACCTACTGGTCATTGCAAATATCCTTTGGTCGCTGTAGAAGGTCTAGATGCCTCTCTAGTAAGAGAGATAGAGAGAGAGAAGATAGAGAGAGAGAGAGGAAAGAGTGGGGTGGGGAGATTTTTTTAACAATCCACTAGCCATGGCTAGGTTATTAGGGAAGAGTAGGGGTTTTGGGGCATTTACAAGGGTTTTGTCGATGGTTCGGGTGGTCGGTGTGAGGTTTTAGTGCTGCTGGAATCGGTTTTTGTTGTGAGAAGCCAAGATATTATGTGTTACCTCCTTTCGGTGTTGGCCGGGGCGTGCCTTCGGTGTCACTTCTTGTTTTGGTGTTGGCGACGCGCGAGTTAGCCTCCTTCTTTCTTTTGATATTGATGTCGTATTTTCCTTTTTTCTAAATTTTATTGTGAGTGCGTATATGCGTGTGTGCGGTGTGTGTGTGCATGTATGTGTATATGTGTTGTGTGTAGTGTGTATCATATATGGTAAGTATGTGTGTAGTGTCGTGTGTGGCAACGAGAGTAGGAGGGGGCGAGACTGTTTTTTAATCAAATATGTGCATATATATATATATATATATATATATATATATATATATATATATATATATATATATATATATATATAGTGTGTTTTACTGAGCATAGGAAAAACGGACGAGTGGGATGAGACAGTGCTAGGGAAGATGGGAGGGGAGAGTGCGTGTGTGCGTGCGTGCGTGTGTGTTGTAGGGTGTGTGAGAGAGAGAGATAGCTTCGTGCCTGCAAACTACGCCTGCGGGCTGGTCCGAGCACAAAGAGCGAGAGTGCGGGGGGGGTGAGATGGTGAGGGAGGGAGTGGGTGTGTGTGGGTTGTGGGAGATAGAGAGAGAGAGGTCATCGCATGCACCTACGGGCTGGTCCACAGGACGCGCAAGGGGGGGCGAGAGAGATAGGGGTGGTAAGGCTTCTTTCGGCCGTCTCTGAGCGAGGAAGGGGGGAATTAACTAGGGTCAAGGATGGGATATGAGGGAAAGAGGAGGGTGCATTATTATGGCTCCCCTTATGGGTTGTTCCCACACAACGAGAGGCAACGAGGGAGAGGAAGGAAAGATAGAGAGAAGAGGGGACGGAGGTAGTGAGAGAGGGGAGAGATGGGGGGGTCGGGCTCGGCCTGCCGGTGGGAAGAAAACAAGGGGGGGAGGAGAGAGAGGCGTGTGCGAGGCAAAGAAGGGGGGGGGGGAATAAGAGAGAGAGTACGGATCATAATGAAAGAGAGGGAGATTTTGAAGAAAAAAACGGCATCCGCCATTGTTTCCGAGAACCTCAACTTTCTAGCCGGCTAGAGGGCGGTGTGGATAACCCGGCGTCATTAGCCCTCTCCCTAAGGTTAGGGCATTCATGCCTCTAACTCATCTGTTTGATCATTGTTGTCGGAGGTGGCGGTTGATGGTGTATCCTCATCAGGAATGTCGATAGGTGGAGCCTGATCAAATTGAAGAAAATAAGGTTTTAGCCGCCAACCATTTACCCTGGTTTTATGAAGTTTGCCATCAGCTTCCATAAGCTGGTAACTTCCATTGGCATACTTTTTCTTGATGATGAAAGGGCCTTCCCATCAGAGTAGGAGTTTCTTATCTTTGCGTGTGTCAAAGCGATTGTCGTAGCGGAGCACCAACATTCCTTTCTTTAATTCTTTTTTGCCGAAGATGCTGGTTAAAGCTAAGCCGTCTGTGCTCTGCTTGTGCCGCATAATAATTTATTGCTTCTTCTCTGTCTAGCTGTAGTCTTTCCAAGTCGATGATGTGAATCAGGTGGTGGTGCCGGTGGAAGAGGTGGAATGGATGCTTGTGGTGGTGCCTAGGGTGGGCGTAGAATTTGTGTTGGTGGGTCTGGTGCTCGGGGTGGGGGTGTTCTTTCTCTAGGGGGTGACAGTTGGTTCCTCTTGCCTCCTCTATTATAGTTTTGTCGTGGTTTGGGACAGTAGTACATACTGTGACCATCTTCTCCGTAGTTATAGCAGTGATACTCCCTGTTTTATCGTCATGCTCTTCTTGGGTCTTGATCTCTTTCTTGATTCCTTCCTTGTTGTATTAAGTGGACAGAAAAATTCTGCAGTTGGTCAGTAATATGGGTCAACATATCTTGTTGGTCATCTCTTAACCCAGGAGCCGGTGGTGGTGGAATGGTGGTTGTCGTGTGCTCGTCTAAAGAGGTAGACTCTGGCTAGGAGAGTCTCCAAATCTAAGACCCCTCTATTAGCACAAATGGGGGAGAAGAGAATAGAAAAGTTCAATGGGGAGGGGTTTCACACCTGGCAAACAAAGTTAAGGGGATATTTCATGAAAAATTACTTATGGTATGTTATCAGCACTGCCTTAGAGCAACAAGCCAAAACTGATGGAGTGCACACTAGGTCATCCACACTCATAATAACAAGTGCACAGAATTTGGCCAAGGATGAACAAGCATTGGGAATTATCATCACTTCCTTGCATGAAAACTATGTGCATTTCATGAACAAATGCAAGCATGCACATGAAGCTTGGCGGGTCCTAGAAAGTAATATTGGAGCTAGGGCTAAAAGAAGTAAAGTTAGTTTCAAAAGACAACTTTCCAAGCTCACTATGATTGAAGGGGAGGACATTGCTAGCCTAGTTAATAGGCTTAAGAACATTGTCATGCAGCTCACTTACATCCAGTGTGAGGTACCAAAAGATGACAAAGTGGCCGTGCTTTTGAGTGCACTTCCACCCTTTTATGACCACTTAGTCACCATTCTTGAAGAGAAAGACACCTTTCCAAGATGTCACCAACTCAATTCAAGCAGAAGAAAAAAAGAAAAAAGGCTCATTAACATCATTAGGAGGGGCTTTTGTCACATCATACTCAAGGGGAAGATATTCATCGTCGACATCATCTAATGGAAGAAAGTGTTATGGTTGTGGAAGAATGGGACATGTAGCAAAAGATTGCTACACAAACAAACCTTGCAGCAAATGTGGTAAGAAGGGACATCCTCCTTCTCAATGCTACTCAAATGGAGGCAATAGCAATGGAGAAAGCAATAGTAGCAGTAGCAACAATAGAAGCTACAAAGGGAAGAAACCTGTCATCAGAGGATCAGCTCATATGGTAGAGGACAAAGAAGAAGACAAAGGGAAGAACAACCTTGTCTTCTATTTGACAACATATTTTGAAGATTGCAGCCTCTCTAGGGGAGGATTTTTTTTCCTTTGTGGATTTTGTTATTTTGTGTGGATATTGAATCTTCAGTATTTTGTCATAGTCCAAATCCCAAGGAGAGGATTGTAAAGGGTGGGTTTTGTTCTAGAGTCTGAGTGAATGAGGGAAGAGGTGAATTGTCCCACATGTAAAGGACTCAAGTTATAGGGCTACATAAAGCCCATTTCATGAATAAGATAAAGTTTGCACTACATGCTTGTCCTTGGTGAGCTTGTCCTGAGCTGATGAACTCTCAAGATTGTGTTTATGAGTCCAAGCTAATTTATCTTGGAACTTAATTCACCTCTTTCAGCTATAGAGGTCATGAGTTCTGTCACACAATCATCATTCGTTCTAATGGTTGGATTGGCCAAAAGATGACAAAGAGGGATGCGTGACAACATGTGATTGTATGGTACAACATGTGAATCAATCCAGCTTGAAGAAATGTGGCTATCAACCACAGATCCAAAGAGATCAATAAGAGGGTCATTACTCGTGTTTTGCGCTTCTATGGATGTCGATGTGACTACACCCTCGACGGAGGTATGTGTGTAGCCGTCAACACGGACACTCCAACCATGGATGTCGTTGCAAGAGATGAACTGCTCTCTTGAGTGGTGTGGAGAGGGATTTCTTCTTGAGTGGTGTGGAAAGGGATTTCTTCTTGGTCGTTCACTCATTTAAACTGATTCCTTGTTAGAATTGAAATTTTCTTACAATAGGGGTGCCAAAAAAAAAAAGTGAGAAATCAAAGGGTGAGGGGAAAAAATATAGGAGGAAGCTTATGGATTTGAGGAGAAAGGTGGAGAGTGAGAGTGAGTTTGAGAGAAAAGAGAATGGAAAGGAAGAGTAAATGTTATAGCAAAGGAATAAGGAGAGGGTAGTGAAATGACTTCACTAACTCTTATGGCAAAAGAAACGGGGAGAGTGACAGTGAGGAAAAAAAATAGACAAGGGAGAACCCTTTTATAGGTAAAGGAGGAGGGGGAGGGATGCCCACGTGGACTACGGGACACCCACAATCCACGCGCACACCTGGTGTGGTCCCTCGTGAGACCTTGCAACTGCAAGTGGCCACGTGGTGTGCCACGTGGATTGCGGATTGTAGTCCACGTAAAAGGACGGGGGTACCCACGTGGACTACTATGCACCCGCAGGCGCTTGGTGTGGACCCTCGTAGGACCTCACGATGTCTGTAGGCGGCCACATGGTGTGCTACATGGACTACAGGTCGTCTGCAGTCCACGTGGCACACCACATGGACTCCCACATGGTCCGTGGCAGTCTGCATGGCTAGCCACACTGATGCCACTTTAGCAGTCTATGTGGCAATCCATGTGGCATACCATGTGGACGCCGGCAGCTAGCCACGATGTCTTGCGGGGAAAAACAAGCAATCATTTAGGAAAGGAGTTTAATGTTGTGGAGGACTCTCTCTCTACAAAGTTTGTGGTGCCAGTCGAAGATGACATAGTTTCAAATTCGAGTGGCGTGGTTGCTCCTTTGGTGGATGTTCCCTACATAGACCTTACTAGTCTAAGCAAGGAAAAATTCTATGGGGAGCAAACATTGCAAAACTGTATCGAGGTAAGGAGAATAAATAGTACTTTGTCATTTTTTAACGCAATGATGAAGCATAACACCTTGATGAAGCTTCTTTCAAAGATGGTGGAAACCAAACAAGTGTTGAAAATTCCAAAGGTGTACAATGGTAACATGGCGTTTGAGTTTCCACCGACCTTAGGAAAGGTTCATCCAATGGATGTTATGGAACATAAGTATGATCCACACTAGTGGACTAAACCGCAAACCTGGAACATCGCATTTCTTGGAGTGTATCGCAAAATTCATTGTGCATGTGCCCTAAACTGTCTCCATGAAAGTTGCCCCAAATTGGTTAATTTTGGGAAGTCAAACACAACAATTTCAATGGCAATATGCTTAAATTACCTTGTATGGGCGAGTATTGTAATGGACTTGGAGGCAAGCTTACTTGCCACTATTGCGGACATTCACCCATTTGTTTGCGTACATGTGATTCCTTTGTATATCATGTCATACCAAGGGATGAAAGCATGAGCAGATTGATGGTACATCAAGGAACTCACCAACATGACATGAGGGATGGTACGTCCAAATGGCTCACCGATAAAACCAAAGAAATGGTTGCATGATTTCTCAATGTAGATAGACATGCAGGTGCACGAAAGGTACAAATGTGTGTGGCAAAGAAAATTATGACAACAACTTTGATGCAAAAGAGGGGCTCTAACCATGTACTTGGCAAGCAAGAATTTCTAAATGTTGGTGAAGCAATGGGTCCCTTAGTGGAGGACAATTGGTGAGGATGATTACTATTTTTTCTTGTTTGTGCATATTATTTCAAAGTAACTTAATTCTATAATACAAGTTTCATAGGTCCATGGCAGCAACAAGAAATGGGCCAACAAAGGAGAGCTTCGGTGTGGACTCCTTGCTGCAGCTAAAAAGGGATTGCACATATGATTTTTTTTACAGAAGCAGATTTCTCGAGCAAGGAGCGAAAGGGGAGCAATGCTTTGTGTTCAAGATGTCTAAGGTTGGCCCTACATCTGGATTGGATTCGGTTAATCAAATGCGATGAAGTGGACCTGGAGATCTTTGGCACGCCATCACACTCAACAAGTGACGGATTGGGTGACCATGGCATGCCATGTTTACGATCCAAGGTTCATTATTTTAGGAACATGTTTCTCAAGTTTGGCATATCTTAAGAAACGACCAACAATGTGTATACTAATATCTTATGTTGTAGCATGCTAGATCTCCTCACTATTGCAGCTTGTGAGATGAAGAGAAAGACATGGAAGCACAAATTCTTTTCTGGCAGTGCATAAATGAAGTTATGGAGGGGCATGGATGAGAGAGAGTATATTTCCATGGATTCATGGCCGACGAAGCTCAAGCCAATTGGAATGTAGTTTGCACCGTGTACAATGGTGGGAAAGACAATGTTCTACAACATCGAGAGTGATCTTGCCTTTTTCATTAGAAACAAAGCACGGTGGCACACACAACAACGTACATAGTTTCTTCATCTCAACAAACTCACAAAGACCTGTAAAAAAAGTGGCGTTTAGCCCCCTCTAGAGAGACAACTACAACAGAGTCTCATTACCTTCGACAAGAGTTGAGGTCTCGATGGATCTTTTGGAGGGAGCTTTTTCCAAATTTGTGCTCAAATGAGAAAAAATAGAAAAAAGATTGCTTTGCTCCAAAATGGAGCGAGCTTTTAAGAGTGATTTATATTCCTCCCCCCCCCCCCCCCCCCCTCCTTGCTCTCTCTCTCTCTCTCTCTCTCTCTCTCTCTCTCTCTCTCATGCTCATATTTTAAAGCCTAGTTAGAACATGAGCATGAGAGAGAGAGAGAGAGAGGAGTGGGATCGGATAGTAATACTATGGAGAGAGAAGGACTCATTCCCATTGAAATGATATATATATATATATATATATATATATATATATATATATATGTATGTATGTATGTATGTATGTATATATGTATATATATTTATAGATGTATATATACTTATATATATATTTTGAGCTCCCAAACCTCGAGAGATTATGGCGACTTGATAGGTGGCCTTCCTTTATTCTCAAGTTCCGTTGATGACACCCTACTCCGTTTCCACGAAGCAAAGATACGAGAAACAGAAGAGAGAAAGTCCTCTATCCATCGCGATCGTGGTTGTAAGGGTCATACGCCATAGGCCAGGTCGATAATCAAGGGATTTCAATGGGAGTTAATTCCTATATCACAAAGGTAAATCCCATTGAAATATTTAGAATCCATAAACAACGCCTTTTTTTCCATGTTTAAGAGACACGATCGCCATTCATAAACTCTAAATATGATATGAGACTTAGTCGAATTAACTAGTAATCTTGTGAAAAGTACCTGACTAATCGGGTCCACCCGTCCGTATAAGTAGATCCATTAGGATGCTACTTTCCCACTTTCCACACCACACTTACTTGTTCTTCTTGTTTTTCTTTTTATTAGCCCATTGTTATACATATACAAAT
This sequence comes from Adiantum capillus-veneris, assembly GCF_014529385.1. NCBI lineage: Eukaryota > Viridiplantae > Streptophyta > Polypodiopsida > Polypodiales > Pteridaceae > Adiantum > Adiantum capillus-veneris. The sequence continues at coordinate 2,577,248 of NC_140945.1, forward strand.
AGGGTTCCTTTATTAGTTTTAGACACAGATTCGTGCATACAGCCCTTCGAACATCACCAACACAATTCAAACAAGGCCTAATAAAGACAATCCTATATTTCAAACAAAAGAATTTTTCCAATTTCTTATGAGTTTGTCGCTACCCACGAACTTTCTCTGTCTAACCAACGGAGCCTTTGCAAAGGATTTATTTATTCGCTAACCGCAAATTGCGCAATGTTCCCATCTCATTAACCGCGAGGCATCTTGCTAACCACCAGGCATTTCGCTAAACACGAGGGATAAAAAGAGAGCCGATAACCTCAGCTAAATTTCGCTAACCACAGGTTCATCTCGCTAATCGCAAGGCATCTCACTACCTGCGAGAAAAAAGGATACTCTTTCAACAATTCTTCTTTTTAAATGATTCTTAAAACATGATCAACCAACTCTTCATATCAAACAGTAACAACTTACCAAACAATAACAATTTATCAAGCAATGACAATTTAACAAACAATGACAATTCATCAAAAATTCTCTCACTATTCTATGAAAATATATGTTTGTTTCTTGTGATAGAATCACGTTTCTTGGATGGTTTAAGAGAATCCCTATACTTGGCTTCCCATGTCAACATGAATATTAATGCAAAATTATAAATTTATCTTACCGGATTAGCGACATGTTCGATTACCTCCAGTATTTGAGGTTGGGAAGCTTTAACTTCTTCTGGAGTCAATACGTCCACTTGAGTTATGATTGGAGTAGATGATACCTTCTTTTGCGCCTTCCTTGGAGGTGGAACGACAGGAGCATCCTTGGAGCTTCGAGTCATTCGCTTTGGGGCCATCGTATCACAAAAAAGAGAAGGAAAGCTTTTCATGTGAAAAGTAGAGTTATGGTTTCCTTGCTTGCCGAGAAGATTGTAAGAGAGAGAGAGAGAGAGAGAGAGAGAGAGAAAACTCAACAATCTGAGGGACAACACGATGGTGTAGAGATAGAGATGGGTCGAGGGTGAGAGGTTGAGAGAGAGAAGGTAAGTCGGGCGTTATGGCAAGAGAGCTTCCGCTTCTGAGAACTTCTGTGTGTGTGTCTTTTGAAAGTGAGGGAAGAGGGGCCTTTATGTAGGCTCTCAAGAGCCAAAATTACAGGCTAAGAATAGCGAAAAGCAGAGAGATAAGTTCATGCGCATTCACGACTGTTTATTTTTTCTTGTTTTTTGTTTTAATACTGACACGCGTTCCGATGTGCGAGTTCGAGTCTCTAATTTTAAGACAAGTTTGGTTGCCAAGAAAAGAAGCTCTAAACTTAACTTACTTCTCTTTCTTCTCTAAAAATACTCCTTCTTTCCTAAAAATACTGGTTATGTTCCTTATCTCCTAAAAATTCTCTTTCTTTGTTAGAATTACTCTCTCTTTCCTAAAAAATACTCCTTCTTTCTTAAGGGTCAACTTTTATATTTAGTTATAGTTTTGAGGCTTAAGTTTCTCATATCAACCTATAGTTTCCAAGCGAGTAAGAGCCACAATTAATAGTTCAAGAGTCCGATATTTAATCCGATCGTTCCATTGGGACACTTTATGACTTTACAAAATGCAAACATTAAATATTTGCAAAGTAAATAAAATAGTTTAATTGAAAAAATTTGGGTCCATTACAATCTTCCTAACTTAGGGATTGGAGATGTCCTCATCTCGAGAAAAAGTGAGGGTACTCCTACTCTAATCACTAGCTCGACCATCATTATGTCCAAAAGGGTGGTGTCCTTAGTCTACTTGAGTTGCTACTACTGCTCCATTAGTCAGACGAGGACAAGTGTTTTGATAATAACCCAACTCTCCACATTCAAAGCATCGAACATTCAAGCGTGGAGGATCTTGCACTTTAACGGCATAAGCTCGTTGTGGTTGTCTATATTTGAAGCTTTGATTTAGTTTAATTCTTCTTGTAATCCCTTGTTCCTTGATTAAAGGTTTAGCTCGTAGTAAAGCATCTTTTACAATAATAGGTTTTAAGGGTTCCAACCACGAGCTAATTGGTTCGCTTAAACCTCGACAAAAGCGAGCTATTTGCTGCTCTATGGTCACTGGCGGTGTGTAACGTCTAAGCCTTACAAACTTTGAGTAGTACTCTTCCAAGGATAAGCTATATTGTTTCTAGGTAAAGAACTCATTCATCTTTATTGCTTCATGAACAGGGGGTAAGTATCTTTCCTTCACCGCTTGTTTGATTTTCCACCAACTCTCAGAGTTCTCCAATACTCCCATGTCACGACAATGTTATTTCCACTATAATTTTTCTTCTGCTAACAGATGAAACATCCCTAGCATCGCTTGATTTGCAAGTGTGGTCCTTGAAGCAGAGAAGTAATCATCCATAGCTTCAATCCATACTTCCGCATCTTTCTCAATATCGTCATCATGTTCTTTAAAAGAAGGTGGTTGCATTTGTTTGAGCAACAATTTCTTTTCTTGAATTTCTGTGTAAATAACAATATTGTTCTGAGGGTTTTCCAACTTAGAAGTGATTTGAGTATTCCTCTAAGTGTACATCAATGTTTACAATAACTCAAATCAATAGGGTACTTTTGAAACTTAGAATTATCTAGTCCACTAAAAGCCCAATCGTATGACTAACCAATCATTACTTATCCGATCCATTAAAACTCAATCACATGACTTAACCAGTCATAACTTATACAATCCATCAAAACTCAATCACATGACTTAACCATTCACCGCTTATCCAATCCACCAAAAATTCACTTACATGACTTAACTAGTCATACAATTTTTTTGAAGAAAACGAACTCAATCTTTTTATTCATAAAGACATCAAAATGTCATATAGGTATCTAGAAAAATCTCTTAATGATAAAATACGATAGAAGTTTCAACCACAAGTATGATACACATCAATTCACATTTTGTAATATCTATGTGAGTCGGATAATGGGTATTGAGAACTATACACACGAGGAAGCTTGAAGTAGCGAAATATAACTTTTTAGCCTAGGCTCTGATACCAATTGTGAGGTCTCCAACCCCAAGAGATTGGGACGACTTGTTAGATGGCCTTCCTTTATTCTCAAGTTCCATTGACGACACCCTACTCCTTTTCCACGAAGCAAAGATATGAGCAAGATAAGAGAGGAATTCCTCTATCCATTGCGATCGTGGTTGTAAGGGTCATACACTATAAACCAGGTCTTTATTCTCAAGTTCCGTTGACGACACCCTACTCCTTTTCCACGAAGCAGAGATATGAGCAAGATAAGAGAGGAAGTCCTCTATCCATTGCGATCATGGTTGTAAGGGTCATACACCATAAGCCAGGTCGATAATCAAGGGATTTTAATGCAAGTTAATTCCTCTATCACAAAGATAAAATCCCATTGACATATTTAGAATCCATAAACGATGTCTTTTTCCCCATATTTAAGAGGCACGATCGTCATTCATAAATTCTACATATGATATGAAACTTAGTCTAACTAACTAGTAATCGGGTCCACTCGTCCGTAGACATAGATCAATTAGGATACTAGTCTCCCACTTTCCACACCACACTCACCCGTTCTTCTTGTTTTTTTAATTACTACCCCACTATTATACATATACAAACAGGGTTTCTTTATTTTAGTTTCGAACATAGGTTTGTTCATACAGCCCTTCAAACATCACCAAAATAATTCAAACAAGGCCTATTGAAGATAGTCTTATATTTCAAAAAAAAATAAAAATCCAAGTTCTTATGAGTTTGTCGCTACCCGCGGACTTTCTCTGTCTAACCAACGGAGCCTTTGCAAAGGATTTATTTGTTCACGAATCGCGAATTGTGCAATCTTCCCATCTCACTAAGTACGAGGCATCTCATTAACCGTGAGGCATCTTGCTAACCACCAGGCATCTCGCTAACCGTGAGGGATAAAAAGAGAGTTGATAACCTCAGCTTAATTTTCACTAGCCGAGGGATCATCTCGCTAATCGTCGCAAGACATCTCGCTAACCGCGAGAAACAAAGGAGGTTTAACAATTCTTCTTCTTAAATGATTCTTAACACATGATCAACCAACTATTCATATCAAACAGTAACAACTTATCAAACAATAACAATTTAACAAACAGTGATAATTTATTAAAAAATTCTATCACTATTCAATGAAAACATATGCTTGCTTCTTGTGATAGAATCATGTTTCTTGGATGGTTTAAGAAAATCCCTATGCTTGGCTTTCCATGTCAACATGAATAGCAATGCAAAATTATGAATTTATCTTGCTGGATGAGCGACATGTTCGATTACCTCCCGTATTTGAGGTTGGACAGCTATAACTTCTTCCGAAGTCAATATGTCCGCTTGAGTTATGATTGGAGTAGATGATACCTTCTTTTACACCTTCCTTGGAGATGGAACGACAAGAGCATCCTTGGAGCTTCAAGTCACTAGCAAAATCACTTATGACTTAACAAAATGCGAACATTAAATATTTGCAAAGTAAATGAAATAGTTTTATTGAAAAATGTTGGGTACATTACAATCTTCCCAACTTAGGGATTAGAGATGTCCTAATCTCGAGAAAAAGTTAGGCTACTCCTACTCTAATCACTAGCTTGACCATCATTATGTCCAAAAGGGTGGTGTCCGTAGTCTACTTTAGTTGCTATTGCTGCTTCATTAGTCAGTCGAGGATAAGTGTTTCGATAATGTTCCAACTCTCCACATTCAAAGCATCAAACATTCAAGCGTGGATGATCTTGTGCATTAGCGGCATAAGCTCGTTGTGGTTATCTATCGTTGAAGCTTTGATTTAGTTTAATTCTTCTTGTAATCCCTTGTTCCTTCATTAAAGGTATAGCTCATAGTAAATCATCTTTTATAGTGGTAGGTTTCAAGGCTTCCAATTGTGAGCTAATTGGTTCTCTTAAACTTTGACAAAAGAGAGCTACCTATTGCTCTATGGTTATTGGCAATGTGTAATGTCTAAGCCTTACAAACTTTGAGTAGTACTCTTCTAAGGATAAGCTATATTGTTTCAAGGTAAAGAACTCATTCATCTTTGTTGCTTCATGGACAAAGGGTAAGTATCTTTCCTTCACTGCTTGTTTGATTTTCCACCAACTTTGAGAGTTCTCTAATACTTTCATGTCATGACAATGTTGTTTCCACTATAATTTTGCTTCTACTGAGAGGTAAAACATCCCTAGCATCGCTTGATTTGCAGGTGTGGTCCTTGAAGGAGAGAAGTAATCATCCATAGCTTCAATCCATACTTCGCATCTTTCTCAATATCATCACCCTCTCCTTTAAAAGAAGGTGGTTGCATTTATTTGAGCAACAATTTCTTTTCTTGAATTTTTGTGTAAATAGCATTGTTCTGAGGGTTTTCCAACGAAGAAGTGATTTGAGTATTCCCCTGAGTGTACATAATGTTTATAATAACTCAAATCAATAGGGTATTTTTAAAACTTAGACTTATCCAGTCCACTAAAAGCCTAATTGTATATCTTAACCAATCATTATTTATTCGATCCTTTAAAACGCAATCACACGACTTAACCAATCTTGACTTATTCAATCCATCAAATCTCAGTCACATGACTAAACCTTTCATAACTTATACATTCTATCAAAACTGAATCACATGACTTAACCAATGATCATTATTTCAATCACAAGACTTAACCAGTCATGGCTTATCCAATCCACCAAAAAATTACTTACATGACTTAACCAGTCATACAATTGTTTTGAAGAAAAGCAACTCAATCTTTTTATTCATAAAGACATCAAAATGTCATATAGGTATCTAGAAAAATCTCCCAATGAGAAAATATGATAGAAGTTTCAACCACAAGCGTAATACACATCAACTCACATGCTGTAATATCTCCGTGAGTCGGGTAATGGGTATAGAAAACTATACACGCGGGGAAGCTTGAAGTAGCCAAATAAATCTTTTTAACCTAGGCTCTGATACCAATTGTGAGGTCCCCAACCTTGAGATATTGGGGGGACTTGATAGATGGCCTTCTTTTGTTCTCAAGTTCCTTTCACAACACCCTACTCCCTTTCCACGAAGCAGAGATACGAGCAAAAGAAGAGAGGAAGTCCTCTATCCATTGCGATCATGGTTGTAAGGGTCATACACCATAATCCAGGTCGATAAAAACCAAGGGATTTCAATGCAAGCTAATTCCTATATCACAAAGATAAAATCCCATTGACTTTTTAGAATCTATAAACAATGCCTTTTTTCCCACGTTTAAGAGGCACAACCACCATTCATAAATTCTACATATGATATGAGACGTAGTCTAACTAACTAGTAATCTTGTGAAAAGTACCCAACTAATCGGGTCCACCCGTCCGTACACATAGATCCATTAGGATACCAATCTCCCACTTTCCACACCACACTCACCCGTTCTTCTTATTTTTTTAAATTACTACCCCACTGTTATACATATACAATCTGGGTTCCTTTATTAGTTTCGAACACTAGTTTGTTCATACAGCCCTTCAAACATCACCAAAACAATTCAAACAAGAACTAATGAAGATAGTTCTATATTTCAAACAAAAGAAATTTTCCAATTTCTTATGAGTTTGCCATTATGCGTTTACCGCTACCCGCGAACTTTCTCTGTCTAACTAACGGAGCCTTTGCAAAGGATTTATTTATTCCCTAACAGCAAATTATGCAATCTTCCCATCTTACTAACCGCGAGGCATCTTACTAACTGTGAGGCATCTTGCTAACCGTCAGGCATCTCGCTAACCGTGAGGGATAAAAAGAGAGCCGATAACTTCAACTTAATTTTCACTAACTGCGGGATTATCTCGCTAATCGTCACAAGGCATCTCGTTACCCACGAGAAACAAAGGAGGTTTAACAATTCTTCTTCTTAAATGATTCTTAAAACATGATCAACCAACTCTTCATATCAAACAGTATCAACTTCTCAAACAATAACAAGTTATCAAGCAATAACAATTTAACAAACAGTGACGATTTATTAAAAAATTCTATCACTATTCAATGAAAACATATGCTTGTTTCTTGTGATAGAATCACGTTTTTTGGACGGTTTAAGAGAATACCTATGCTTGGTTTCCCATGTCAACATGAATAGCAATACAAAATTATAAATTAATCTTACCGGATTAGCGACATATTTGATTACCTCCCGTATTTGAGGTTGGACAGCTTTAACTTCTTCTGAAGTCAATATGTCCGCTTGAGTTATGATTGGAGTAGATGATACCTTCTTTTGCACCTTCCTTGGAGGTGGAACGATAGGAGTATCCTTGGAGCTTTGAGTCACTCACGTTGGGGCCATCATATCACGAAAGACACCAGGAAAGCTTTGCCATGAAAAGCACAGTTATGGTTTCCTTGCTTGCCAAAAAGATGTGTGAGTGTGTGTGTGTGTGTGAGAGAGATAGAGAGAGAGCGAGAGATCTCAACAATATGAGGGACAACACGATGGTAGAAGAGATGGAGATGGGTCGAGGGTGAGAGGTTGAGAGAGAGAAGGTAAGTCGCACGTTATGGCAAGAGAGCTTCCACTTCTGAGAACTTATGTGTGTGTGTGTGTGTCTTTTGAAAGTGAGGAAAGAGTGCCTCTCAAGAGCCAAAATCACAGGTTAAGAATAGCGAAAAGTAGAGAGATAAGTTTGTACGCATTTGCAACTGTTTATTTTCTTTTGTTTTTTGTTTTAATATTGACACGTATCCCGATACGTGACTTCGCTTGGTTTCCAAGAAAAGAAGCTCTAACTTTACTTACTTCTCTTTCTCCTCTAAAAATAATCATTCTACTCTTTCTTTCCTAAAAGTACTCTTCCTTTCTTATTGAGGCTTAAGTTTCCCATATCAACCTATAGTTTCCAAGCGAATAAGAGCCATAATTAATAGTTCCACAGTCCGATTTTCGATCCAATCATTCCGTTGGAACGCTTTATGACTTAACAAAATGCGAAAGTTAAATATTTGCGAAGTAAATGAAATAGCTTTATTGAAAAATGCTAAGTACATTACAATCTTCCCAACTTAGGGATTAGAGATGTCCTCATCTCGAGAAAAAGTTAGGCTACTCCTACTCTAATCACTAGCTTGACCATCATTATGTCCAAAAGGGTAGTGTCCGTAGTCTACTTCAGTTGCTACTGCTGCTCTGTTAGTCAGTTGAGGACAAGTGTTTCGATAATGTTCCAACTCTCCACATTCAAAGCATCAAACATTCAAGCGTAGATGATCTTGCGCATTAGCGGCATAAGCTTGTTGTATCTATCCTTGAAGCTTTGATTTAGTTTAATTCTTCTTATAATCCCTTGTTCCTTCATTAAAGGTTTAGCTCGTAGTAAAGCATCTTTTATAGTGGTAGGTTTCAAGGCTTTCAATCGTGAGCTAATTGGTTCTCTTAAACCTTGACAAAAGCGAGCTACCTATTGCTCTATGGTCATTGGCAATGTGTAACGTCTAAGCCTTAAAACCTTTGAGTAGTACTCTTCCAAGGATAAGCTATATTGTTTCAAGGTAAAGAACTTATTCATCTTTATCGCTTCATGGACAGGGGGTAAGTATCTTTCCTTTACTGCTTGTTTGATTTTCCACCAACTCTGAGAGTTCTCTAATACTTTTATGTCACGACAAGATGTTTCCATTATAATTTTTCTTTTGCTGAGAGGCAAAACATCCCTAGCATCGCTTGATTTGCAGGTGTGGTCCTTGAAGGAGAGAAATAATCATCCATAGCTTCAATCCATACTTTCGCATCTTTCTCAATATCATCGCCCTCTCCTTTAAAAGAATGTGGTTGCATTTATTTGAGCAACAATTTCTTTTCTTGAATTTCTGTGTAAATAGCATCGTTCTAAGGGTTTTCCAATGAAGAGGTGATTCGAGTATTTCCATGAGTGTACATCAATGTTTAAAATAACTCAAATCAATAGGGTGTTTTTGAAACTTAGACTTATTGAGTCCACTAAAAACCCAATCGTATGACTTAACCAATCATTACTTATCTAATCCATTAAAACTCAATCACATGACTTAACCAATCTTGAATTATTCAGTCCATCAAATCTTAGTCACATGACTTAACCAGTCATGACTTATACAGTCCATCAAAACTCAGTCACATGACTTAACCAGTCATGATTATCCCAATCACAAGACTTAACCAATCATGGCTTATCCAATCCACCAAAAATTCACTTACATGACTTAACCTATCATACAATTGTTTTGAAGAAAAGAAACTCAATGTTTTTATTCATAAAGACATCAAAATGTCATATAGGTATCTAGAAAAATCTCTCAATGAGAAAATAGGATAGAATTTTCAACCACAAGTGTGATACACATCAACTCACATGTTGTAATATCTCCGTGAGTCTGGTAATGGGTATAGAAAACTATACCCACGAGGAAGCTTGAGGTAGCCAAATAAATCTTTTAACCTAGGATCTGATACCAATTGTGAGGTCCCCGACCTCGAGAGATTGGGGGGACTTGATAGATGGCCTTCCTTTATTCTCAAGTTCCGTTCACAACACCCTACTCCGTTTCCATGAAGCAGAGATACGATCAAAAGAAGAGAGGACGTCCTCTATCCATTGTGATCATGGTTGTAAGGGTCATACACCATAATCCAAGTTGATAAATATCAAGGGATTTCAATGCAAGATAATTCCTATATCGCAAAGATAAAATCCCATTAACATATTTAGAATCCATAAACAATGTCTTTTTTCCCACGTTTAAGAGACACAACCGCCATTCATAAATTCTACATATTATAGGAGACTTAGTTTAACTAACTAGTAATCTTGTGAAAAGTACCCGACTAATCGGGTCCACCCGTCCGTACACATAGATCCATTAGGATACTAGTCTCTCACTTTCCACACCACACTCACCCATTCTTCTTATTTTTTGAAATTACTACCCCACTGTTATACTTATACAAATAGGATTCCTATGTTGGTTTCGAACACAGGTTCGTTCATACAACCCTTCAAATATCACCAAAACAATGCAAACAATGCCTAATGAAGACAGTCCTATATTTCAAACAAAAGAATTTTTTCAATTTCTTATGAATTTGCCGCTATGCACTGACTTTCTCTGTCTAACCAACGGAGATTTTGCAAAGGATTTATTTATTCTCTAACCGCAAATTGCACAATCTTTCCATCTCACTAACCGCAAGGCATCTCACTAACTGCGAGGCATCTTACTACCGCCAACCATCTTGCTAACTGCGAGGGATAAAAAGAGAACTGATAACCTCAGTTTAATTTCCACTAACCACGAGATCATCTCGCTACTCGCAAGAAACAAAGGATACTCTTTCAACAATTCTTCTTTTTAAATGATTCTTAAAACATGATCGACCAACTCTTCATATCAAACGATAACAATTTAACAAATAGCAACAATTTATCAAAAAATTCTCTCACTATTCTATGAAAACATATATTTGTTTCTTGTGATAGAATCACGTTTATTGGACGTTTAAGAGAATCCCTATGCCTGGCTTTCCATGTCAACATGAATATCAATGCAAGATTATAAATTTATCTTACCGGATTAGCAACATGTTCAATCACCTCTCGTATTTGAGGTTGGGTAGCTTTAACTTCTTCCGAAGTCAATACGTTCGCTTGAGTTATGATTGAAGTAGATAATACCTTCTTTTGAACCTTCCTTGGAGGTGGAACAACAGGAGCATCCTTGGAGCTTCTAGTCACTCGCTCTGGGGCCATCGTATCAGAAAAGAGAGAAGGAAATCTTTGCCATTAAAAGCAGAGTTATGGTTTCCTTGCTTGCCAAAAAGATTGTGTGTGTGTGTGTGTGTGTGTGTGTTAGAGAGAGAGAGAGAACAACAATCTGAGGGACAACACGATGGTGGTAGAGATGGAGATGGGTCGAGGGTGAGAGGTTGAGAGAGGGAAGGTAAGTCAGGCGTTATGGCAAGAGAGCTTCCGCTTCTGAGAACTTTTGTGTGTGTGTGTGTGTGTGTGTCTTGTGAAAGTGAGGGAAGAGGGGCCTTTATATAAGCTCTCAAGAGCCAAAATCATAGGTTAAGAATAGTGAAAAGCAGAAAGATAAGTTCGTACGCATTTGCAACCTTTAAAAAAAAAAAAAAAAAGAAGCTCTAAACTTGACTTACTTCTCTTTCTTCTCTAAACATACTTCTTCTTTCCTAAAAATACTCATTCTACTCCTTTCCTAAAAATACTCTTCCTTTTTTAAAATTACTCTCTCTTTCCTAAAAATACTCCTTTCTTAAGGGTCAACTTTTATCTTTAGTTATAGTCTTGAAGCTTAAGTTTCTCATATCAACCTATAGTTTCCAAGCGAATAAGAGCCATAATAGATAGTTCCAGAGTCCGATTTTTTATCCGATCATTTTGTTGGAATGCTTTATGACTTAACAAAATGCAACGTTAAATATTTGCAAAGTAAATAAAATAGTTTTATTGAAAAATATTGGGTACATTACAATCTTCCCAACTTAGGCATTCGAGATGTCCTTATCTCAAGAAAAAGTGAGGGTACTCTTACTCTAATCTCTAGCTCGACCATCATTATGTTCAAAAGGGTGGTGTCCTTAGTCTACTTCAATTGCTATTGTTGCTTCATTACCCAATCATGGACAAGTGTTTCGATAATGCCCCAACTCTCCACATTTAAAGCATCAAACATTCGAGAGTGGAGGATCTTGTGCATTAGCGGTATAAGCTCATTGTGGTTGTTTATCGTTGAAGCTTTGATTCTGTTCAATTATTCTTGTACTCCATTGTTCCTTCATTAAAGGTTTAGCTCATAGTAGTAAAGCATCTTGTACAGTGGTAGGTTTCAAGGCTTCCAATCATGAGCTAATTGGTTCTCTTAAACCTTGATAAAAGTGAGCTACATCTTGCTCTATGGTCATTGGTGATGCATAACATCTAAATCTTACAAACTTTGAGTAGTACTCTTCCAAGGATAATCTATATTGTTTCATCTAAAGAACGTATTCATCTTTATCGCTTCATGGGCAGGGGGTAAGTATCTTTTCTTTATCGCTTGTTTGATTTCCCACCAACTGAGAGTTCTCTAATAATCTGATTGTAAAGTGTGAGCTTTGTCCTAGAGTACAAGAGTATGGCTCAAGGAGAAGAAAGGTGGATTTATCCCACATGCAATGGTGCAAGGCTGTAGAGCTACTTAAAGCTCATTTCATGAATGAATAAACACAAGTCTATTTTGCATTACATATCTCTTGTTTATGTTGAGCTTGTGATGGCTTAGAAACAACTCAAGATCGTGTTTATGAGTCCAAGTTAATTCATCTTGGAACCTAATTTGCTTGAGTGATAATCTAGCTAGCACACAATCACTTGTGTACATGATGTTTCTCTTTCATCCACACTAGCTAGCATGATCCCATTCCCTTCAAGTGGAATTAGAGCTTGTTGGTATGCTAGCTAGGTTTATTGCCATGCAATTGTGTTTTAGTGTGATTAGCACTTGGTAGGATTAGCATTCCTTTGCATTGCATAATTTCCTTTGGTTTAATCACGTCCTAATCAGTCTTTTGAAGCTGATCAACGATGGGATATGCACCCTTGAAAGGATGTGACACTACCCACGTTCATTAATAAGTTGATAAAGGAGGATAAATCATCAGGACTTGTTAAAACTGAACTTTTGCATCAATGGTCGTATTTTAGATTGCCCTTTTGTGACAGTTTTTGCTATTTTTTTCCCTTAATTAATTTCATCGACTTCCATCCTTTCCTTGCATTATTTATATCATCTGAAAGCTCTCAACACAAGCTTTCCAAACAAGCTTTTCAGCTCTGCAAATTGATCTCGAGAGCTCCCTAATCTCCATGCCCAAGTTTGCTGCTCAAAATAGGTGTGTATATGTGTGCACTTTGCCGAGACTGAGGATTATAAAACTACATTTTTTTGTCCTCTTCCCAACAAAAAGTCCAATCCCACGTGGTTACCCTTCTTGTCTTAAGGTGTTGGAAGGGCACAAAGTCACGTGGTCAAGCCCCTTGCCGATTTTTGGTAAGGAGGGACGTGGGCGGTATCAAAAGGGAAGCTTAGAATGGGTAAAGTCTTCTAGCGGGTCCACGGGAGCCTGTTCACACGGGATTGACATTGTGCACCCCTTTTGAAGCCCAAGCGGACGTCACCTGCTATTCACTGTGTCCTATAGCGAGGTCGAGTCCATAAGAGGGAGTGCCCATAGCTTTGCTCTAAAACTCCACCATCCGCCCAAAGCCCCGACCCGCTGCTCAAAGCTTGCAGGAGAACCTTCCCACAAATTTTCTCTGAAACTCCGCCATCCACCCATTCCCGCGAACTTCAGATCCTAACGCCCTTACCCTCTTACCTTGGCAAGGGGTTTGTCCCATTGCAGAAGAGAGAGCTCCAACCATCGAAATTCAATAGCCTTCAAGCATAAAAATAAAGCAATACATTGAGCTTCAAGGCTATCCAAAGGAGAGCTACATCAAGCTTTAAAGGCTTCACCGTCAAACTCCAAAAGGCTATCAAAGCTTTGCACTCCAAGGCAAATCAAAGATTGAAAAACCGTGAAGAGGGGCTTCACTTTGGTGAAGAGGAGCTTCACAAAATCAAAGGAATTTTCCTTTCTCTCTCTCTCTCTCTCTCTCTCTCTCTCTCTCTCTCTCTCTCTCTCTCTCTCTCTCAACCTTAAAATTTTGCAATCCAAACACAACAAAATTTTGCAAGGAGTATCATTATCTTCATCTACGGGGATGACCTTTTTGTCGTGCTTGTGTAAGAGGTAGACACTAGCTAGGAGAGTCTCCTTAGCTAAGACCCCTCTATCAATGCCATGTAAGAGAAAGGGCTTGGGAAATTTAATGGGGAGGGATTTCATGCTTGGCAAATCAAGTTGAAAGGCTACTTAATGAAAAAGCAGTTGTGGGGAGTAGTCAAACCAACACTCACTGATCTGACATCTACTATTGGTGCACAAGTATTGACACGAGCTATGAGTGCACAAAATCAAGCCAAGGACGAGCAGGAATTAGGAATCATAATCACTGCACTACATGACAATTATGTACACTTTATTGATGATTGTGATACCTCATCAGCTGCATGGGAAGCACTAGAAAAAATCTTTGGAGCAGCTAGGAAAAAGAAGAGCAAAGTGAGTTTATAGAAAGATCTATACAAATTACACATGGAACATAACAAAGATATTGCAAGCTTGGTCAATCGCCTCAAAAGCATGACCACACAACTAGCTTATGTAAATAGTGCAATACCGGAGGAGGACAAAATTGTAGTTCTTCTAGCAGCCTTACCACCTAGCTTTGACCAGATCATGACCATCATTGAAGAGAAGGATCCACACCAGATTTTCAAGATGTCATCAACTCTTTAATGTCCGAGGAGAATAAGCAAGGGAGGAATGCTACTTTAGGGGGGGGAGCTTTTGTTGTTGGCTCTAGTAAAAATACTTGTTTCAAGTGTGGCAAAGAAGGGCACATAGCAAAGGACTGTCTAGCATCAAAGACTTGCAACATCTGCGGGATGGAGGGTCACCTTCCTTCCAAGTGTTTTAAGAAGGATAGAGGCAACACCAATAGAAATCCAAGGACCAAAGTGTATTTGACAAAAGAAGAGAAAGATGAAGATCAACAAGAAGGTGGCAATAGCCTTATGGTCTATGACAACATTCTCTAGGTTCTTTTGTTTTTCCTTTCCTCTTCAGTTATATTTATTTGGAGATAGCTTGGACTAGCTTGGTCGCAGTTTTATACATCTGTTTGAGGGGAGGTGTTTGAGTGTCTCTTGGATTAGAGATAGTTTGTCTCTTGGATTGGGGATGGTGTCCTGGATTGGAGATGTTCTTTTGCTCCTAGATTGGAGTGTGCCAGAGATGTCAGTTTCTCCAGTTTCTTCCTAGTCCAAACCTCAAGGGGAGGATTGTAAATTGTGAGCTTTGTCCTAGAGTACAAGAGTATGAGTCAAGGAGAATAAAGGTGGACTTATCCCACATGCAGTGGTGCAAGGTTATGCTACTTCAAGCTCATTTCATGAATGAATAAACACAAGTCTATTTTGCATTACATCTCTCTTGTTTATGGTGACCTTGTGATGGCTTAGCAACAACTGAAGATCGTTTAATGAGTCCAAGTTAATTAATCTTGGAACCTAATTTGCTTGAGTGATAATCTAGCCAGCACACACTCACTTGTGTGCACTATGTTTCTCTTTCATCCACCCTAGCTACTATCACAATCCCATTCCCTTCACCCATGTCACGAAAATGTTGTTTCCACCATAATTTCGCTTCTCTTGAGAGGCAAAACATCCCTAGAATTGCTTGATTTGCAGGTGTGGTCCTTGCAGCAGAGAAATAATCATCCATAGCTTCAATTCATACTACCGCATCTATCTAAATATCATCACCCTCTCCTTTAAAACAAGGTGGTTGCATTTGTTTGAGAAACAATTTCTTTTCTTTTTTGTGTAAATAGCATCGTTCTGAGGGTTTTCCAACATAGAAGTGACTTGAGGATGCCAAGCATAGAGGGATCAATAGAAGCCAAATACTCTGACATATATACAAATGCCTCTTGTACTATCCATCCTTCGGCCATTAATGCCTCTAGCTAGGTCCATAGTTGCATAAAATCTTTAAGAGTTTTTAAAAACTTGTCAAGAAAGAACATTTATCATGCATGAACTACTGCACATATAGCTATCTCCTCAATGCAAGAGGTGGACTTGACTAACAAGAATGGAAAATGCATCCTCAAGGCACACACTATTTCCATGGCAAGCGTTTGAGCAGTCGGGATGGTATCTATTTCTATTTTTTTGGAGCTTACAAATCCACAAGACAATGCACAAGAATACATTAAGTGCACGTTGATGAGGCTTTCATGTATATAGATTACTTTAGTGGAATAAAGATATGATGATCTTACTCACTCGTGGAGTTTGAAAATAGATTCTCTCACTTTTTTGTCATTGCACCTACACATACTCATAGGCAAAATGAACTACAATGTCAAAAGATTAAGAGAAGATATTGTTTTAGTCATGCATAAAATTCAAGATCTAAACTAGATGAAGCAACATAAACATTGAAGAATTACTTGTAACATTTTGTGCCAATCGTGAGACTTCAATCCATACAATTGAACACTTTTACCTTTCTTTGCCTTTGGGAAAGATCTCTTTAACAATCTCATGTATCTTGTTGGTGTGCTTCACTCAATTAAGCTCGTCTTTGATTAGAATCCATGGGGCTTTAGGAAACACAATTTTTCCCTTAGAGCCTCAATGTGGAGGGTCTAATGTGGGGAGATGTTTCAAGGCCCTCAAATTCTCCCTTGCTCCCAATGAGTCCCTTTTGCCCATAGTGTGGTCTCACATAGTTGTAACATTCTTGAATATGTGCATGGGATTCGAGAGGTGTTGAATTTTTAAGTCCTTCCAAAATGGAAGTATTAAAAATATGGAGTACCTTGACATATTTTTTGGTACAGTAGATGGGGGTGGATCATTGTGATAGTGCCGTTGTTTTTTATTCTTACATGCCCTCCTATCTCCACCGATAACAGACCAATGGGGAGCATTGCCAAGCAAAGGAAAAATGGTGCTTCCATCAAATCTCGGGGGGGACACTATGTACAAATTGTGTATATCACATGCGTTCAAGGACTATTTTTAAAACTCCTTATCTGTGAATTTTGGGCTAAGAAAATACACCCTTTTCCTATTCAATCTTTAATTTTTTTTCTAATTCCATTTATGGAACTCTTTTGTATGTGAAAATGTGAGAAAAAATAAAATTTAATAACCCCTTCTGATGTAGTCGCGTGATAATCACATAAATATTAAATGACCCACCATCCCCCCCGGAGCATCAACTCGAGTGCTTTTTCAAGGAATTCAAAGCCTCTTGTTCTCCATATGCTCCAATGCAATGTACTGCAAGCTAGGAATTGCAGCTTTGCACTTGGCAGAAGGGAAACGGAGTTTGTCCTTGAGCCATCGCTCTTGCTTCCGGCCGTTCGGAGGGCCACGTCCATCCCAATCGCTCTGCACATGTGCGAAAGAGAGTTATGTCACATAGAGAGGTGGTTAAATAGTGGTTAGACTTGTAGCCTTAAATTCTTTTTTAAAAGTGTACAAAATTCAAAATGCACTAATATCAGTGACAATATCAACCATAGCAGGCACAATAATATCCACGATTTAGAGGAGCAAGCTTCTCTCTCTCTTCCTCTCAAAGCTCACCCCCCCCCCCCCCCCCTCTCTCTCTCTCTCTCTCTCTCTTTCACACTCATGTACGTACACACATACACACACAAAAAAAAAACAATCTTTTGTGGAGAGCTCTACACTTGGTGATTGTTGGAGCTCCATCATTCGGTGATCTTTGGTGGACCGGAAGAGGGCTCTACACAAGAGGACTACAAAGAAGCTCGATCGCAAGAGGGAAGCAAGAGGTAAGTTTCTGCAAAACCTCTCCCCTCTTATTCCATTGTTTTGAACGCGCGCACATACACAAATAAGAAAAGATAGATCCATAGATTTTATACCTCTTGCATGTTTGGTGTAGGTGCTTACTTTCTTGCAATGACTTTGCTTGCTTGATTGCTTGATGTTGGTGTGTGACTCGTTCGTAGTTGTTTGCTTGCTTGTGATCATAGGTACTCGCTTGCTTTCTTGATGTGTGATTAGAGAGAGAGAGAGAGAGAGAGAGAGAGAGAGAGAGAGAGAGAGAGAGAGAGAGAGATTAGATAGAGGTAGGGATAGAGGGTGTAAAGAGAGATTAGAGAGAAGGTTAAGATAGAAGTGTATAATATATTATTTTTGTATATATTTATGTGTAAGTGTATGAGTAGGTGTATTCTTATGTGTGGGTGTATGTGTATGTGTATATATACATATGTGTAGGAACTAAGTAAGGGAGCATAGGTTGAACAATTCCTCTCAAGTATAGCTCATTTTTAATCGTGGCGTTGCGGTAAAGATCCACTCATGTATGGGTTACCATGACGTACCCTTGATTTTACCACGATTGAGATTGTGATGATATGTAAAGAGGTGCCACTATGCGAATGTATATATAAGTGTGTGTATATATGTATGTATGTAGGCACTAAGTCAAGGAGCATAGCACCTGATGATTGAACACGTCCTTTCAGGTATAACTCCTTTTTAATTATGGTGTTGCGATAAAGATCCACTCATGTATGGATTATGGCGATGTACCTTTGGCTTTACCACGATTGAAATTGTGATTATATCTAAAGAGATGCCACTAGAGTACTATTGGCACTACTAGAGGTCCAACAATATATATGTGTGTGTACACCTAATCTACCTCTCTCTCTACGTCCTCTCTAGGCTACCTTGATCTACCTCCCTCTATCTCCCTCAGGTAGAGAGATAGAGGTATATAGATCAGGTGTAGAGAGAGAAGTAGATAGATGGATGAACATCTATCTACCTCTTACTATCTATCTCTATTTACTCTCTCTCTCTCTCTCTCTCACTTAGGCAGAGAGATTAGAGGTGTGTATATTAGGTAGAGATTAGATCTAAATCTATCTACCTCACTCTCTATGCCAAGTCTACGTCCTCTCTATCGATCTCTATTAACCTTTTCTTTTCATGTCTTCTCTATCTATCTCTACTTATCTCTCTCTCTACATCTTTTCTAACCTCGGATTAGGAGTAGATTAAGTGTAGAAGATAGAGATTACCTCTCTCTTTATGTCTTATCTACCTTGATTTATCTCTCTCTGCACGCCCTCTCTATTTACCTTAGGTAGAGAGATAGAGGTGTGTAGATTAGTGTACATTTATACCCTTCCATTGAAACATATTTAATGTTGATTTACTTCATAAGTGTGACTAGAATTGAGGTGATGCTACTAAGTAATCATGGCACACTAGTTGTTCAACATGACCAAGAACCACTATCTTCATATGCACCCATATAGAATGCACACACATCCGTAGAGAGGAGAAGTAGAGAGAACACACACACATATAGAATGCACACACACGCACATACGTAGAGAGGAGAAGTAGAGAACGTTTAATTTTTTAAAGAGACTAAAAGCAATGACATAGATCCATTCGTCAAGTCCTGAACTCAAGACGTGGGATACCCCCGTTGGGAGATATCTTGTCTTGATGCGCTGTACACTGCCGGAGTGTGCGCTCGGTCTGTGGACGAGGAGCAGTACGGTAGTGGAGGAAGCAGTCTCGCAGCCTTGCTGATGCCACGCATGAGTCGCCTATGGCAGCCATCAGGTCCCCAGAACGGTGACCGCGGAAGCCCGGCATGGACTCAGAAATCAGGGTGTTGCGCGAAGGAAGTGTAGGAGAATGAAAACGAGCAGCAGCAGCAGCTTCTGCTTCATGGGCGCCGATAAAGAGCGGGACGGCATGGACAGCAGAAAAGGAGCAGCAGGGCACGCAGCAATAGCAAGGCGAGGAGGAGGTGAAGTTGAGGAGGAGAAGGGGGTGGAGGCAGGGCCAGCAGTAGATGTGGCCGCACTCGGGGAGAAGGACGGGCTGCAGGGCGTGGGGCTTGAGGCATCGGCTGCACGAGAAGTCGGGCTTCTCCAGTTTGCAGGCCACCGCCGCCAGCGGCAGTAGCTGGGCGCGTCGACAAATGGGGCAGCTTTTCCTGCAGTTGCTGTCTCCGTCTCTGGACGCCCGCGTAAGTAGCCAGAAGCGCAGGCAGGGCCAGCAGAATAGGTGGCCGCATGCCGTCACCACCGCGTCCTGCTCTGCTTCGCCCAGGCAAATCGCGCACGTGAATGCATCTTCGTCAGCCATGCCGGATGCCGCTCTACGTTGCTATTTCGTCTACGAGCCTTTTCTTATCAAATAATTGCCGACTTCTCAGAACCATATGGTTGTCATTTCTTCTGAAATATTGAGCTCCTGTTTTGAGTTCTATCGCAAGCTTGGGAGAAAATGTGCCTAGCATGAGTAGCTTCTTACCCATCGTCACATGACTAGACTAGTGCCTTATCGGCTAATGGTTAATAATATTAAAGGTTAGTAATATTAGCCTCAAGCAAAATGCCACTAACGTGGCATTTCGTTGGGTTGTCGACGCGCGACCACAGTTGCAGACAGTAGGTCGGCCATGGCCATCAACGAGACCTCCAGAGTCGGAGTACAAACCACGTGCTCGCATACACACTCGCGCGTGCGCGTGAGAGAGAGAGAGAGAGAGAGAGAGAGAGAGAGAGAGAGAGAGAGGCTCTTCAAAACCTTCTCCTGCGACGTTGAGAGAGAGAGAGAGATTTCCACACAGGACATAGAAGGGCGGTTCCCCTCCACTACCGTCCAGTGCGCGCGCACACACACACACACACAGAAGGGGGGGAGATTTTGGGGGCGGTTATTTTTATTCGGGCTTACTATTTTAAAAAATAGAAAGTCCCACCACCACCCAATTTTCCAAATTGAAAAACCTGAGCATTGCCTCAGATTCCACACATAACTTCACCTCCACGATGTGGCTTCTCTATTGCCATCCCTGCAATTTCCTTCTTAATGACACTGAGGAACACTTATCACACAAAATTGACATACCATATGTTTTAATCGTAGTGGCATTGTCAAAAAAAATTCTTCAGCACTAGGAGAGAAGAATTGTTGTAAGACATGTAGAAGAGCTTCTGAAGAGGTATGTCCACAAAATTGGCTTATGAGAGGAAACGAATGTGGTTTTCTTTTTTGAGTATGGATTCCACCTTCCACAGTATGATTTGGAAAAAAATTTGATTCAATGAAATTGTGTGGAAAGCAAGTGTAACTACATATTAGGTAAAGTAGGAAAAATCCCATTTTCAACTTGGACTAATCTAGAGGAATAATGCACCAAAAGCCATTTAAGAGTCATTTAAATTGAGTTCAATGTGTTAAAGGAATGATGCATACAATGGGTGTGGTAGGTTCTAAGTTCTAAGTACCTTTGATTATCTTTATTCGTTTTGCAAATCATCGATTGACGTTATTATGTCGA
Source organism: Adiantum capillus-veneris (assembly GCF_014529385.1). Lineage (NCBI taxonomy): Eukaryota > Viridiplantae > Streptophyta > Polypodiopsida > Polypodiales > Pteridaceae > Adiantum > Adiantum capillus-veneris. The sequence continues at coordinate 2,598,292 of NC_140945.1, forward strand.
TCGTTTATGACAAAACGACGTTATGTCGATCGGACGTAGTTGCTCGCTTTGGGCTATTCATTTAATTAGGGTTAGCTTCTTAAAGTTAACCGTTTAGGTAATAAATCATTTCACCACTTAAGACTGGTCCGTATTTAGATCGTTGAAGGCTAGTTGTTTAGGAATAGCTGCTTAGGTATTCAATCGCTTAGCCAAGACCACTTAACCCTATCTGCGGCTCGACTAGCTTCGCTATTTAGCCGCTTAGAGCTAGTGGTTTAGGTTTAATCGATATTCATACGGCTTATTAGGGCTCGTCGCTTAAAGCTATTCGCTTAGGTATTTGATCGCTTAGCCGCTCAAGACTAGTTCGTATTTAGGCCGTTGAAGGCTATACGTTTAGGGCTAGCCGCTTAGTGTTAGCCGCCTTTGGCTAGCTCTTTAGGGCTAGCTGCTTAGATATTCAGTCTCTTAACCGCATTGTTTAGTCACGTCCCCTTCTTTATTTAGCCGCTTAGCCGCTTATGACTAGTCGCATAGGGCTAATCGGTATCCATATCACTTTATTAGGGTTGGTCACTTAGGGTCAACGCTTAGGTATTGCATCGCTTAGCCGCATCGCTTAAGCCCACCCGCTTTGTTATTTAGCCATTTAGCTAATTAACTAGGGCTAGTTACTTAGGGCGAATTGGTATTCAGACCGCTTAAGACTTATCGTTTAGGGCTTGCCACTTAGGTTAACAGCCTCTTTGTCAAAATGTTTAGGCCTACCCGCTTCGTTACTTAAGCAAGGGTAGCTAGTCGCTTGTTCTCTCTCTCTCTCTCTCTCTCTCTCTCTCTCTCTCTCTCTCTCTCTCTCTCTCTCTCTCTCTCTCTCAGCATCACCATCTCATAGGGGGCTAAGATATATGGCTGTGTTTCGACGGCTTAGGATAGAAAAAATACAAACATACTTCAAAAACAGCTTGTGTACTTAAAAAAGCACAAACGGACTTCAACAAACGAAGTAAAATAAAGCAAACAGACTTTAATAATACAAATGGACTTCTGAAATGGCTTGTGTGCTTCAAAAACGCAAACGAACTTCCAAAACGGCTTGTGTACTTCAAAAATGCAAACGAACTTCTACCAACAAAGTAAAATAACGTAAACAGATTTCAAAACACAAATAGACTTCGAAAACGCAAACTGATTCAGTAAAATTATTTTATGGTCTGTTGAGGATCGGTCCGTACTAGATTGGTCAATTTAAGTAATTTGCATATATTACATTAGAGTTTGTATTGGATCTATGTGCATGCATTAATTGTCATGTAGACATGGGTGTGTACTTATCTTGAACCCTCAAATATAGACATTGGCCAATAAAGACGAGATTATTACCCGGTGGTCTTGATCTCCGTGCACCTCTAGACCGAGGTGTGCGGGGATCGGACACGGCTAGAGAATGTGAGGTTGTTAGAGCTAGTGAGATAAATGGTAGAAAAGACACAAACGACTTCAGAAACGACTTGTGTACTTCAAAAATGCAAACAAACGTCAACAAACAAAGTGAAATAACGCAAATGGACTTTAATAGCACACAAACTTCAGAAACGCAAACAAATTCCAAAAACGCAAATGATCTTCCAAAATGGCAGTCTGTTGAGGATCTATCCATTTTAGATCCGTCCATTTAAGCAATCCGCATGTATTAGATTAAGGTTTGTACTGGATCTACATACATCATTGTTATGTAGTTATGGGTGTGTACTTATGTCGAACCCTTGAATATAGGCATTGACAAATAAAGACGAGATTATTATCGGTGTGCCTGATCTCCTTGCACCGCTAGACCAAGATGTATGGGGATCAGGCATGGCTAAATAATGTGAGGTAGCTAGAGCTAGCGAAAAATGGTAGAAAAAATATAAATGGACCTCAAAAACGGCTTGTGTACTTCAAAAATGTATACGGACTTTGACAAATGAAGTAAAATAACGCATAGGAACTTCAATAACGCAATCGGATTCCAAAAACGCAAATGATCTTAAAAAATGGTAGTATGTTGAGGATTGGTCCATATTAGATCGATCCATTTAAGTAATTTGCATGTACTACATTAGGATTTGTACTAGATCTACGTACATGCATTGTCATGTAGACATGTGTGTACTTATAATAAGAGTGATTTGTTTATTTGTTGCATCATTGGTAGATAAAGTATGGATGATAGGATGGTGTGTCCTTGTGCGCGATGCAAACATTAGATCTTTTGAGAACAAAAAATATGTGATCAACATATACGCAATAACGATCTGTTTTCCATAGAGCAACTACAAGATCTGCGTTATTGATCTCATGATCCGGAGGTAGTAGATCAATCCCTGTAAGTAGATATTGCTTCAATTTCATCATATAGAAGGTGATTATTAAACAAATAGCCATCGACAGAGTCTACCCCACCAATATTCGATTCCACATTCCATGAAGTTAAGATGGAGCAGATGTTAGATGTGTTCTTTGATATAGACCCCATCACTGAAAACCAAGGTGGTGACAACATTCAAGGCAACACTACGAACGACCTCAGTCATCCCGTCCTTATTGAAAACATGAAGCAATGATAAAGAGGGTGAGATGGCGTAGACTCTTGCATGTATGCCGCTTTACAATGGTGCAAAAATCTCAGTTCTCCGTACCAATTTGGCAATGCTTAATTTGCAGTATGTCTATGGGTGGTCTGACACGAGTGTCACAAAGATTTTCAGGTAAATATATTGTATCCTAAGCATGCCAAATTCCAATTTAAAGTTCAATAATATGATCGTTGTGTTCACTTGCTAATGTAATGACAAGTTGCTCAATGAGAAAATCTTGCCGGAAGGTAGTCACATGTCCCCTACCCGTCCAGCAGCTAAAAAGATTCTTACTAACTTGGGCTTAGATTATTACAAAATACATGCATACCCTAATGATTGTATACTCTTTTGCAAGTATGAGAATTTAGAACATTGTCCCATTTGTGGATCAAACAGGTATAGAGAGGACACACAAGGAAAATTTGTCCCTACAAAGATTCTTTGACACTTTCTTATCATTCCAAGAATAAAGAGCATGTTAGGTGCAAGTCTATAGTCACTTTGATGACATGGCATACAATACTAGATTGACGGATGATGTGATGCAGGTACGTACTGACTCTCGTGCATGGAAGCATATAGAGGAAAGATGGCCTACATTTAAGGATGAGCCTCGATGTATCCATTTTGGTCTAGCAATGGATGGAGTAAACCCATTTGGATTATGGAGTTCTTCATGAAGCACGTAGCCTATTTTCTTGGTTAATTATAATCTTCCACCATGGATAGCTATCAAGAAGGGCTATCTGTTGTTGTCATTGATCGCCCCAGGAAAGTACAAAGCAAAGAACATGGACGTCTATCTGGCACCACTTATAGAAGAGCTCCAAATATTGTAGACAGGGATCAATGTGGTTGACATGTCCCAACCAATCGGATATCGAAATGCACGTGTAAGGCATTCTCATGTAAACCATGCACGATTGGCTAAGCTTCGGCGAGTGTTCAGGTAAGTATCTTTGAAACCCTCATGTATATGCTATTCCTAGCTGTGTCAATGCTTTTATTTCATTTTTATGATTTTTTAGGCTTGAGTTACTTGGGCAATCATGCGTGTCCAAAATGTGGTCCTCGACTTGGTTTCCGTCGCTCTAATCAATTGAGCAAGACAATTTACGAGGAGCATGGTAGATTTTTGCATGAAGGATATGAGCTATGTGGACCAAACATATGCGAACACAACATGCATCCACTGAAAGCGAGTGATTGGAAAACATATGGCTAGAGAGGGGAGATTTCAAGCCACCCGGCATGAAAAGACTTTCTATTTTCCATGAACTCCCATATTGAAGTGACCTGCTTATTAATCATTTGCTCGACCCAATGCACATTTTTAGAATGTGGGGGAGATCCTATGGAAGAGTATCACTAGAAAAAGGGAGAGCAAGGCCCAAAGAGATGACCTACAGGCTGTGGGTTGAATGCCCGAGATGTGGCCTCAACTTAAACCCAATGTAAATTTTTCTATACCAAAAGGTCTATGGGTTTTGAGTCGTGTAGAAGAGCAACAAGTGAAGAAGAATATATCTTCATTCAAAACTCCCACTGGGTGCATGCGATGTTTGAAAACGGCTTTTACTAGAGATGAAAATCTTAGTGGTCTTAAGTCCCACGATTGGCACAAATGTTTATATTTTATCTTACCAATTGCCATAAAGGATTTTCTAATAGATGACATTAGAAGCACAATCTATAAATCAATGATGAGTTGGTACATTGGATTAGTTCAAAAGAGATAAGAAAAGATAGCATAGATGTATCTCGCTTAACTGTTATCGAAGCAGTGTGTAGGGTGGAGAAGAACTGTCCAATAAACATTCTTACCATTGAAATGCATCTACTTGAAGTTTCAATTGATGGGGTAGACCATAGCAGGTGGACGTTCTTCTTGGAGAGATTCATGAAGATTTTAAAGGGTTTCTTTCATCAAAGGGCTCGCCCCGAGGGTAGCATGGTTGAAGGATGGCTTGTGCGAGAGTCCCTTGTTCTCATCAGTGAATTTTTTGTCTGAATTGATCCAGAGATGCCTCAAATGTGGACTACTGAGGTCAATGTCAAGGTGACAGGGGACAAGCCGCAGGGACAAGGCATCATTAGGAAGATGGATATCACAATGCGAGAAAAGGTTATGAGATTTTGTCTTCTCAACTCAGAAGTCATGGAAGTGGCTAGAGAGGTACGAAGAAACAACTCTTGGCAGATTGCTTGCAACTCAAGTGCAATCATGCCACTAGAAACCTTCCTTTTCCAAATCATCTTCAAAAATTGTCTGGCTTTCCTACTATGTGGTGGCTATATGCGACAATCTCGGAGGCAAAGAGGAATGGAGTGTTGATTACTAAAGAAGAAGAGGAGATGTGAAGGGGCTACAACTGGCATGTAAATATTTTCACAACTTCCTTTTGAAGATTCACGCGATCACATTACTTTAGTGACTATAAGTTCATTAAATTTTTGTGGCTGCAGTATCACAAATATGGAGTTTTGTGGTTGCATGGGAGACACTTTAGAGTGCAATGAATAAACGAACAAAGGGTCACCTTTGACAGTAGGGTTAGGGCAAGCTTCATCCAAGAAAGTCAGAGTAGTGTCAGGGATGAGAACAAGGAGACTAGCCAGCTTAAATACTTTGGCTACATCCAAGACATCTTGAAGATTAGCTTTAGCAAGTTTGATATTTTTATCTTTGATGTCAAGTGGCTCAAAGTTATTGCTAGCGGTCCAAATGCAACTATGCACAAAGATAAGAGTGGACTGATTTAAGTGAACTCTAGGCGGGTGTGGATAGATGTGCAAGATACATTCGTACCGTTCGCAGCATTGTGAACAAGTTGTGTTCACAATAGATCCACTATGGAAAGAAAAGGATGAAAAGATTTGTCTAAACCGCACTCGCTCTATGTTTTTCAAGTTGCTCCACAGAGCAAGCAAGTGTGTGAAGGATTGGAGGTTGAGGTCGAAGAGCTTCATGAACGAAGTGCACAACCAACGGATGATGTCAGTGGTGTGCAGATACCTGAACCTAGGGATGAGATTTCAAATATCCAAGTTGATGTGGAGAGCGATGAAGAAGTGGATTTTGATGACAAGATGCAAAAATACAGATTGAGACAAACATCTTTGGCGCAACAGCTCTCATAGAAGATGAGAGATTGACTACTGATTTTTGCTAGGAACTCTTTTGTAAAACTCTTTCAATTAGTCTACAACATTAGATAGATATAATGAGTTGTGTCACAAATTTTATTTTATTTTATTTTTTGCATTACTTAAGTTGTTCTTTTGTGAACTAACGTATTGTATCTGTGTTATTTGTGTATCCGTAGCCATGGCCGATGACAACAATACATACTCTCCCAGTTTTAGTTTTTTGGTCACTCCGATCGACATGTCACCTGAGGAGATGAGTTCCTTTTTGTCACAGTTCACACTAGAGCATGTTGCTTATGGACAAAACCTTTGGGGATGTGGTCTCTCTAGACCTAGTAGGATTGTCCCTACGCCTAGGACTAGTGTGTCCCCTACACCGACCGGCACTACACCTCAGTCAAGTGTGCAAGTTACACTGACGATTGGTTCTTCTTTGAGACAAGGTCGGCATCATTCTGGAGAAGGTGGTTGTTGTGGTAGTAGTTCTACTAATGCATCCACACCATCGAGAGAGAATCCACCACTCTCTTCAGTAGATACTTCACCGATGATTATCACACCATGTACACCTTGGGGATCACACAAGCATGGTCCTATCAAGGTGTACAAGACCAAGGAAGGGATTGTTGTGGCATATAAGGTCAGAAAGGCCATGCGACAGAGGATTTTGTAGCTCTGTAAAATTCAATTTGGCTCTATGATGGAGATTTGGATGATCAAGATGATGAAAGAAAGAATTACATGGTCGAGGCCATTCACAGAGAGTACAGGCTGGTAGAGGGGTACGATCCAGTCTCGAATGATTAGATCTTGAGGGTGGCAATTGTGTCACATTGTGACACCGTTGGTCAGAGGAGGAGGGCGACAGATACAGGGCCGGCAGTTCAAAGCTCGCATGGTTGGACGCAAAGGATTGGATGGGGATTGCATGAGATGCATCGGACAATCCTCAGAGATTTCAGCAGCAGAGAGATGCAGCCAGAGCATGTTTGGAGTGTGCTGGAGCATCACATCTTGGGAGTGGGGGCTACAAAACTCTTTGGCATGAGTTTGTAAGTATTATACGTATGCTTTATTTTGTCAAATATGTACATGTTATTTGAATATTTATCTAATGGTTAATTATTCATTTCACCGTTTCCATGAAGCGTCCTTCGCCAAGAGGAGAAGTATGGGTACAAGCATGGACTTGTGGCCCTTTTGACCCAGCTAGAGGAGGAGGGAGAGGTCGTCAACTGGGAGGCATTACCATGAGGGTGACATCCTCCATATATGTTTTTTTTTGTAGTTGTGGTCTTCTTGATACATTTGTGCTCATTCATTGTATACATGTACAGTTTGACTTTTATGTTTATGGTTATAGTATGGCAATAACGTTATGGTTATAGTATGGCAATTATGGTATGGAAATGATGTTATGGTTATGGTATGCCAACAGGTTATGGTTATGGTTTTGCAAATATGGTTTGGCAATCATGTTATAGCTATACTTGAGGTTTTCAAGTCATGTTTTAGGTATGGTTATAAAATCTTCATGCCGTTGTGTCTATGGTTTGGGAGTCGACGTTATGGTTATACTTTTGGAAACTTGTCATGTTTAAAATTTTGATTTTGTGGTTTTGTTATGCTTACAATTTTGCTAATTTGTATTGAATGTGCCTCTCACTCTTCAGTGTCAAAATATATGTGGATTGCGGTTGCTTTTGCACTCTTTCTTTGGGTAGAGAGGGCTGGTTCTTGGTGCTATAGTATATGCAACGTTAGTTCCCAACTCGCTCTCTCTGTCCAATTTTTTTTTGCAAGTTTTGACGCCAATATAGTTGTCGAAATAGGCGCCGGTATACCAATCAAAATTGGTGCCAGTATGCACCTTGAAAATATCGTCGATATGCGCGTTGTTACCAACCCTGAATGACATTTGTTTTTTCGACACATTTCAACGGCTATATCGACGCTCATTTCATCGTAAATTTTGATGGTACGTATAACGATGCGTATACCGATGATGCAATATCGATGTTGATACAAACGCTTATACCAAGGATTTTTATTTTTAAAACAAACTTTTACTCATCGATACACATGTCGATATTTGTGCAACATGTTGTAGTGGATCATACTTTAATCTATATGATATTACTAAACATGAATCAATTTCTTTATATATATTGAAGGGATTGGATAGTTGAGTCTTAAGTCACTCAATTGAGCTTTTTTCTAGCTTTGTGGCAATAATTTGAGCACAATAATATAGCTTATGAATGGTCAGGGACCATTCTTACTGTCCTTTTGTTCTATTAGGAGGCTCTACAAGCTATTTTACAACACTAAATTGTATACATTAGACCACAAGGATGAGTAGGAACGTATGAGGACTAGAATATATACTCTTGAGGAACTATAAGTTTTTATCTCTTAGTTTTGACAATGGGTTGAATAGAATAATTTACTTGTTATAATTGTCATGAACCACCCTCTCCATCTTTTTCAATAGAGAGAGATTCTATATTAATTTTCACTACAAGAAATTTTTTACTTTGTTTAGCATGAATGAATATAATGTTATTTCTTTAATCATTGAAGTGACTAAATATCATAGCCCTAAGTCACTCAAATACAAATAATCCCTAGCTTTCCACAATCATGTGAATATAATTAATGTACCAACTAAGTTGGACATCATAGAACCATTATCAATCACTTTGTTCTACTAAGAGGCTCCACATGTTGTTTTAGCATAATAAACTAAATATGTTGAATCCATACATATCTAGGACATATAAAATTATGATTCCCTTTAGCATTATTTATTTCCTATCTTGTTGTAATCTCTAAGGGTAATCGGTTGCAAATTAATGTCATATTGCTGCTTGGTTGCAAGGCCATACTTGAATTGACAAAGTGAGCATGGTCATCGGGTCTACCAAAAAATCTTGGTCTCTGATTGTGGTTGAATTTATGGAGTGAAAATAGTCCAAATATATTTATTGGACTCATTAGGTTAGATATTCCTAGCTCCTAAGTCCTTCAATCATTCTTGTAGCAAAGAGCTTGATGGTGTTCAAAGAGTGACCATGCTACCTCTTAGGGATCACAAAGTCAACACGATCAAAATATCATGCTACCATGTTGGGTTTGAAGAAATAACTAGCTTTATTGGATGTTAGAACATGCAAGCATGTTAGGTGTCAAGACAATGCTTGATCCAAGCCCGGGGGATTCACCATGGACAACTTATTGCACCACATAAGTGCAAGTGAGGGGTTTTTTTTAACAAGTTACATAAGCGTATAAGTAAGGGGCAAACTCTCAATAATTTATCTCCCAAGATTAAAAATAAGGGAGGGGGTATCATATTTGGGGGGGGGAACTTGACCCGAGTTGATTACTTGTAACGATTGGTCACTGGTGTTCACTAGTGCTCAAATGAATTTAGGGAAAGTTTTTTTCACGTCACACATCAAATTTTGCATCAAGCCGATCATAGATAAGGGTTGATTTGGAGCAGGTCAAGGGTTGATTTACACTAGCTTTGGATGGGTCAGAATTGGACGAGTAGCGAGAGTGTAGGCTGATTGGGCACATAGATTGAAATTCAAACTAAGACACATTGAGGGTACATCTAGTTATCAACAAAAGTGACGCCTTAGTAAGTTGTCAGTCACTATGCTACACTCTTTGACTAGTTTTACTCATTTAGATAACGTTGTTAGCGTGCAAACAAAAAGGAAAATGAGAACCTTTATAGCCTTGCACACACCACACCGCTGAAAGGAAACACCATAAAGCTGTGGAAATTACCTATGTCGAACACCTGTAAAGTCGGGCAGGAAACAGCCCTAACCCGAACCATGATTAAAATTGATGAAAGCCAAGACCATAAAGATGAACCTCATGTCGTGTAGACCTCCGTAGAGTATCCATATGCTTGATTCCGATAATAGACGAGAGAGTTACAAGCTTTCGAAGTTGGGGTATCTCTCAAAAGCTCCCAAAAAGCTAGTCTCTATAAGCAAAAAGGGTGTGCACAGAATTGTAGCTATTAAAAAGGGGGATTTTTTGGCTTTTATCCCAAAGGATTTTCTCTCTCCTCTTACTCGACATGGTTCTCTCCTTGGGCACCTTTTAATTGGTCCAATGTTAGCCTTTTTGGGTGAAAAATGAGATGTCGGTGATTATTTGACCAAGGAATGGGGTGGGGGCAAGTGTCCGGGGACCAAAAAGGTGGCTAGACTCCTGTCCAGGCAGTGGGAACTCACAATGGGCACCCCCTCTCTCCCCCAACACCCACAAGCCCCATATGCCCCTTTGACACAACCTTACCGGGTGCCCACTCCCCCCCTTATATCCTCCAATTTCCACTTTCTCCCCCCTATGTGGGATTACTCCATTGCCACTTGGCACCATCCTCCCACCTCCCCACTTAAGCCTATAAATTTCCTGTTTTGCTCCCCACACCGAGCAATCTTGGCGGAGGCGTGGTGGGTGACTCCGAGCACCGAATGCGATGTTGTAAAGCCCGACTCAAAGCTTATCACTTCGGCTATTTCTAGAAATCCTCAACCATACTTCTTCTAATTAAATCTATCAAATCAGACCACTTGCCTTTCCTTACATGCATCCACACCCACTTTCTAAGTAAGGAACCGCTCACTTCAAATGCATGTAACTCATGATGTATGAGTCCGATTCACCAGCTATCAAGCACGACTGAAAATACTTATTGAAAACTACCTTTAAGAAGTTTGACCAACCCAAAACTCTTGCAAATGACTAAGAAGAACCAAGCCTTTATACATAAATTTTACAAGAGCACTCTGAAAACTCAAAGCATTATGTACATCTATGTACTCAAGGCTAGTGAGCAAGCTTTTTAGCATGGATTAGTGACTTTATCTTCATCCAAACAATGCATGACATAGCTTGCCGACCCCCCCTAGCCTGCTTGATCATTCATGACAAGTAGAGGTGTCTAGGGTGAACAACTGCTGCATCCCATCCCCAGAAACCTCATCCACAGTTTCAGATGTTTCCCCATTGTCTCCTTCTATTGATAGCATTTCATCAGTCACAATCGTCATCAAACGTGCCAGATACTTCTTCAATCTATAACCGTTGACACGATATTTATGTTGTGCACCATTTAAGTTTGCCAACTGATATGTGCTATTTTCAAATTTGTTTACAATTGTAAAGGACCTTCCCATTTTATTTGAAATTTCTTCTGAAAGGTATTGTCCAATTTACTATTGTATCGCAACACCAAATCACCCTTCTCAATTTTTTTATCCTCCACGCACTCATTGGCTTTTAGTTGAGCCTTCCTTGACATTTCCTCATAGTAGCTCAAAGCTAAAACTCTATCCAATTGAAAGCATTGTAAATCCAATAATCTTTTCTGCCATGCATTTGTTTGCTCCTCATCTTCCAATGACAACAACTTGAGAGCAGGAATTTCCACTTCAATTAGCAATAAAGCTTCCTTGCCATAAACAAAGTGGTAAGGGAAAAATCATGTGCTCGTTTTGATAGCAATTCTATAGGCCCATAACGCACAAGGCAACTCTGAATCCCAAGTCTTCCCATGTGTCTGAGTCATCTTTGTCAAAATCTTTATCAACTCTCCATTGAACCTTTCATTAAGACCATTGCATTGTGGATAATACGGAGAATTGTACCTATGCTGTATATGGAGCTTTTCGCATAAGAAATCAGACACCTCTCCTCTAAATCCTAGTCCTCTATCAGAAAGTAACTCTAGTGGCACACCAAATTTGCAACATATGTACTCATAAACAAATTTTCCCATCTCTTTACTAGTAATCTGTTTGATAGCCTTGGCTTTTGCCCATTGTGACAAATAATCCAGTGCGGTCAAGATGTAAGCATTTCTTTTGCTAGTCATAGGTAAGGGTCCAATGGCATCGAGACCCCATTTTTCAAACACTTCAAAAGCTAGAATTGTCTTCCGCAATTCAGGCTTCAAAATTCTCTTTCCCATCCTTTGACAAGGCAAACACGAGTTGCACCAATGATTAACATCCCGTTGAATACTCAGCCATATATAACCTTCTTGCAAGACCTATGCAACATGATCTTCATAGCAAAATGGCCTCCACAAGATCCCTCATGATTTTCTTCCAGGATTTTGTAAATTTCCTCTTTCCAAGGCACACGACACTAAACCAAATCACTTCCTTTCATGTAAAGTACATCATCAAGCATTTTGTATTTACTGGATTTCCTTATGAACGCATACTTTTTAGAAGACGGTAAACCTTCAGGTAGAACACCTGTCAATAGAAAATACACTTCCTTTGATAAGATTTCCCTCCCATGATATTAAGGGGCATTTGCCTTTACCACAAACGCACAAGTGATCATCTCTTAGGCAGCATCATGAGCTTCTTCATTCAGAGACCTCTCAATATGCTGCAAACTCCATGCTTCAAGCTTTTTGAGCAACGCCTTCACTTTGAAGCATAAATTCTTCAGTTTAGAGTTCTTATTCTTCCATACTCCCAACACTTTATTCTCAACCAACAAAGCATCTCCTTTAATTTGCAAGCCTTATTCCCAAATGTAAGCAAATATGCAAACCACCTTCAAGAGCCATGTATTCTGCTTCATTGCTACTCTTTGCATCAAGTTTCAGCCCTTGCTTCCTCATAAGCTTTCCTTGTGCATCATAAATAGCAATGCCTCCTGAAGTAGCATCATGACTTCTTCGATAAGAACCATCAAAGTATAACAGTGAAGCATTAGGGATGGCAAGAGTCCCGACTTCCTTATTTTGCACCACCTCCAAAATCGGAGTATCCTTATAAGTGAGAAGATCTGCCAGGGTAGCACGAGTCCTTTCCTCTACCAAAAAGGTGAACTGAAACTCCTGAAGCTCAATAACCCATTTCATCACTGTTTTTGATATATTTGAATTATTGAGCAGCTATGAAAGCATTGAATAAGTAGTAAGGAAAGTGAATGACTTTTGCAGCAAGTAGTGCATGAATCGTCTGTAAGCATAAACCATACTAGTTATCACCAATTCAATTTCCGAAAAATCTCTTTCATGATGAGTCTTTACTCTGCTAGCATAATGAATAGGCTTCATATACTGAGATTCCTTCCCCCTTTGCAATAACATAGCCCCAATAGCATCATCTCCCACTGATGGGTTAACATGGAACTCCTTTTCCCAATCAAGAGCCTGCATAATGGGGAGTGTACTCAAAACCTCTTTAACTCTGTCAAAAACCTCGTCACAATCATGAGACCATTCCAAAGGATCATTCTTGATTGTTTGCTGCAAATATAATAGTTGCGATGCCAAGGGTATGAAGCGAGACAAATATTTAACTTTTTGTATGAAAGTGGCCAACTGTTTAGTATTTTTTGGAGTTGACAATAACAGAAAAGCCTCTACTCTCTCTAGATCTGCTTCAATTCCATTTTCTGAAATAACATGCCCAAGAAGCTTTACTCATGGCTATGCCAAATGACATTTTTTAGGGTTTAGCTGACCCCCGCATTCATCATACTTGGAAAAAGTCATTTCAAGCTTTTGAACATGCTCTTTCCTTGAACTATATACACAGAAATCATCTATGAATCCTTTGGCAAACTTCCGAAGGAACGGGGTAAGGACCCAATCTACTTTTCTTTCAAAGGCTCCTAGCCCATTTGTCAACCCAAAAGGAAGGCAACAAAAGCAAAAACAACCCCATGGCGTGATAAAAGTAGTCTTTTTCTTTTCTTCATGAGCAAGGATAAGCTGAAAGTATCCTGAATACCAATCACATACACTATATCTCTCAAAAGCAGCCACTACATCTAACAATTGATCAATAAAAGGCAAAGGATAAGGATCTTTCTTGGTCACTGCATTTAATGGCTTTTAATCAACACAAACTCTCCAACGCCCATCTTTCTTTGGAGTGACTACTACAGGGCTCACCCATTCCGCATTATCCACTCGCACAATGAACCCTGCATCCAAAAGCTTATCCACTTATTCCTTTAAATCATTCATTTGTTCCTTACCCATCCTTCTTAATTTCTGTCGTATTGGTTTTGCCCCTTCAACTAAGTCTTCAGAACTATCATCATTGGTAGTTTCGGACTCATCATTCTCACTCACATCTTCAAGTGCCATAGGCTGTTTGGTAGTCATATCAAACACTCTCTTTTCACCCTTCTTGTCATGCACACCAATTGTGCCCTTGCACCAATCTTGCACGGCACCCATAGCTCTCGACCAAGGTTGTCCCAAAATGAGAGGAAAGGCTCCCAGAGCAACTGGCATAACATGAAAGTTTACCATAACCTTCACGTTAAAGACTTCGACTTCTCAATTCTTGATCATTTCCAACCATTTCACTTTGGCATGGTTTGCTAGTCGAATCTGAAACCCAGAGCTTCCGCATGTAATGAGACCTAGTCTCTTGACACATGACTGTGTGATCACACAAACTTGAGCCCCCCCCACACAAACTTGAGCACCTCCATCAATGTAGGCTTCTCCCATGCCCACACCTTTGTGCCAACCATTCACCACAGGACAGACTTGGGGTAACTCTCCCACAGACAACACTCTGACTTGTCCATGCTTTGGCTCTTTCTTTGGATTCACTAATGGCTTCCATTGCCTTTTAAGTTTGGGCACCATATTCATCAACTGTCCAAAAGTACAATCTACTTTCCTCCCAATTAGGTCTTCCTTTAAACTGTAAGTTGTTTGGTCTTCTCCCAACGGCAAATCCACCACTTTAAATTGTCTACGAGGCTTTCTCTTTCTCTTGGCTTTCGCATCTTCATGTTAAGTATGGAGCCTGATTTACCCTTGTAATTTTCTGTGGTAAAAGCGCAGATTTGTAAGGCCCCCATTATGAGGAGAAGCCATCGTGCGTGAAGGAAAATCACTCACCGGAAACAAAAATTTTCACGGACAAGAATCAGGGCAACTTTTCATCGGAATATTCCTTTTCGCCAAAATATTATGGCCGGACGGCGGCCGGAAAGTGGTCGGAAAACAACCGGTCGGTTGGCCGGTGGTCGGAAGTCAATGGCCGGTGGCCGGTGGCCGGTGGCCGAATTCAAAAGCAGACTTGTCTTCTCAAGGACGGCCACACATGGGCGGATTGGAGGGTCCGATTTGGACTTATTCGCACAAGGGCGGCTACACATGGTTGTCTCTCATAAGAGACGGCAACCCTTTTGGCCTATAAAAGGAGGCCATTTCTACACACATTTCATAGTGTGAAGTTGATGCAACAAGGTGAGTGTGAGGTGGTGAGAGTGAAGCAAGGCAGGAGCTCTATCAAGGGTTTAATCCCTTTGTAAACTACTTCTTCTTTTGAAGTGCTAAAGCCATTGAGTGTCTGCTTTCCCGTGGACGTAGCCCACATTGGGTGAACCACGTATATCGTGTGTACTCTCTCTCTCTCTCTCTCTCTCTCTCTACTCTATAATCTCTTGTGTGTGAAATCTATCTCTCTCCATTAAGTAATCTACTCAAAAATCTATTTAGCTACGTCTTATTTTCTAACAACTGGTATCAGAGCAAGGTTTGCTCGTAGCTAAATTATCTCAAGGAAAGGATTCCTTGAATTGAGTGGGAGTTATGGCGGAGGAAGGGAAGCTCAAGATTGAGAAGTTCAACGGCAAAAACTACCAACATTGGAAGATGCAGATTGAAGACTATCTCTACCAGAAGGACCTCTATTTGCCACTAGGCGGTCTTGCGAAGAAGCCCGCAACAATGGCAGATGAAGCATGGATTGTCCTTGATCGAAAGGCACTGGGAACAATCCGGTTAAGCTTGGCGTCAGCGGTGACCTTCAATGTTTCGGAGATGAAGACCATGGAGGACTTGATGAAGTCACTTGACGACTTCTACGAGAAACCATCGGCATCCAATAAGGTATTTCTTATGAAGCGCTTGTTCAATCTAAAGATGGCAGAGAATGGTTCAGTTGCAGAACACCTAAATGACTTTAACACAAACATAAGTCAACTTCGATCAGTGAAAATAAATTTCGATGACGAATTGCGAGCTCTCCTTATACTATCATCTCTACCGAATAGTTGGGACAGCCTTGTGATGGCTGTAAGTAATTCTATCTCTGGCACAAATACACTTAAGTTTGATGATGTTGTGGGTGTTCTCCTAAGCGAGAAAATGCGAAGGAGAAGCACAGGAGAATCATCAAGTGTTGCACTATCAATGAAAGCAAGAGGAAGGCCTAAGGAGAGGTTCAAAAACCAAAAGGGTCGTGATCGCTCAAGGCGAAGCAAGTCACGCACAAAGTCAGTTCTTGAATGTTGGAACTACGGCAAGAAGGGCCACGTCAAGAAGGATTACTGGTCCAAGAAGAAGAAGGAGACAGAGTCTCAAGACAACAACCCAACATCGGAGGCCAATGTGGCAGGTAAAGTAGAGCAAGATGCTCTAATTCTCTCATTAGACAATGTGTCTAATTCCTGGATAGTAGATTCCGTGGCTTCATTCCATGCGACACCACACAAGCAACATTTCCAAGACTACACCAAAGGTAATTTTGGGTATGTATACTTGGGAGATGATGAAGCTTGTGAGATTGTCGGCAAAGGTACAGTTTCTGTCAAAACTGCTAACAGAAATGAATGGAAGCTTAAAGATGTTAGGCATGTTCCTTCTCTTCGCAACATGGATCCAAAGAAGAATGGACAAAGAGCATGCAAGTGGAGATGGACTCACTACATCACAACCAAACATGGGAGTTGGTTGAGTTGCCTAAAGGTAAGCGGGCACTTCAAAACAAATGGGTGTACAAGCTGAAGGAAGAAGAAGGTGGGAAGAAAAGGTACAAGTCTAGGCTTGTGGTAAAAGGTTTTTCTCAAAAGAAAAGTATTGACTTCAATGAAATATTTTCTCCTGTTGTAAAAATGAACTCAATTAGGCTTGTCTTAAGCCTTGTGGCTGCTCATGATCTAAATCTCGAGCAAATGGATATAAATACGGCATTCCCTCACGGTGACTTAGAGGAGGAAATCTACATGCTTCCACCAAAGGGGTATGAAGTAAAAGGTAAGGAGAAAACGGTTTGCAGATTAAAGAAGAGCTTGTATGGTTTAAAGCAAGCATCAAGACAATGGTACTTGAAGTTTGATCGATGGATGTTGGATCATGGATTCACAAGATGCAACTCGGATCACTGTGTCTACACGAAGAATTTGGGAGATGGGAAATTCATCATCCTAATGTTGTATGTTGATGACATGTTGATTGCAAGTGCTAACATGCAGGACATCAAAGACCTAAAAGAGGAGTTTTCCAAATCTTTTTCAATGAAATATTTAGGTGCTGCAAAGAGGATACTTGGTATGAAAATATCAAGGGACAGGACGAAGAAGACAATAAAGCTATCTCAAGAAGATTACATCAAGAAGGTACTAGAAAGGTTTGCAATGCAAAATGCAAAACCGGTTTCTACACCTTTGGCTGGTCACTTTAAACTAACAAAGGATATGTGTCCAAAGACACAAGAGGAGATAGCCTATATGGCTAAAGTTCCATATGCTGTAGCGGTAGGTTCTCTAATGTATGCTATGGTCTGGACAAGGCCAGACATTGCACATGTAGTGGGAGTTGTGAGTAGGTTCATGGACAACCCAAGTAAAGAGCATTGGCAAGCTGTGAAGTGGATACTTAGGTATCTAAAAGGGACAACAACAAATGCTTTGTATTTTGGAGGAACTGATATTTTTCTAGAAGGGTATGCTGATGCAGATATGGCAGGTGACAAAGATACTCGAAGGAGCACTACTGGGTATGTGTTCATGGTTGGAGGCACAACAGTAAGCTGGGCTTCAAAGCTGCAGAAAGTGGTTTCACTTTCTACCACGGAAGCAGATTATGTAGCAATGACGGAGGCAAGCAAAGAAATTATGTGACTTCACAGATTCTTAGAAGAGCTTGGATTCAAACAAGATAATTGTGTCTTGTACAGTGATAGCCAAAGCGCTATCCATCTTGCGAAGAACTCAGCCTTTCATTCAAGGACAAAGCACATTGAGGTGAGATATCACTTCATACGCACTCTTTTGGAAGAGCGACAGCTAAAGCTAGGAAAGGTGCATACAAGTGAAAATCCTGCAGACATGTTTACAAAGGTGGTCAACAAGGAGAAGTTGAGCTTTTGCTCATCTTCAATTGGCATTCAAGGATAAGAAGTCAGAATGGAAAGCAGTCACAGGTTTGGTTTGGAGATCAGTCTCCAAGTGGGAGATTGTTAAGTATGGAGCCTGATTTACCCTTGTAATTTTCTGTGGTAAAAGCGCACAGTTGTAAGGCCCCCATTATGAGGAGAAGCCATCGTGCATGAAGGAAAATCACTCACCGGAAACAAAAATTTTCACGGACAAGAATCAGGGCAACTTTTCATCGGAATATTCCTTTTCGCCAGAATATTATGGCCGGACGGCGGCCAGAAAGTGGTCGGAAAACAACCGGTCGGTTGGCCGGTGGTCGGAAGTCAATGGCCGGTGGTCAGAAGTCAATGGACGGTGGCCAAATTCAAAAGCGGAGTTGTCTTCTCAAGGGCGGCCACACATGGGTGGATTGGAGGGTCCGATTTGGACTTATTCGCACAAGGGCGGCTACACATGGTTGTCTCTCATAAGAGAGGGCAGCCCTTTTGGCCTATAAAAGGAGGCCATTTCTACACACATTTCATAGTGTGAAGTTGATGCAACAAGGTGAGTGTGAGGTGGTGAGAGTGAAGCAAGGTGGGAGCTCTATCAACGGTTTAATCCCTTTGTAAACTACTTCTTCTTTTGAAGTGCTAAAGCCATTGAGTGGCTGTTTTTCCGTGGACGTAGCCCACATTGGATGAACCACGTATATCGTGTGTACTCTCTCTCTCTCTCTCTACTCTTTAATCTCTTGTGTGTGAAATCTATCTCTCTCCATTAAGTAATCTACTCAAAAATCTATTTAGCTACGTCTTATTTTCTAACACTTCACCCTCTTTCTCCTTCCCTTTCTTCCTGCTAGGCCCTGGTGCTGAATAGCCTTCCCTCTCTCTTTTGCCTACTAACAGCACATCTGCTTCTTTCTTTTCGACTCGCACAACACCCACATGACCACCAGAAGTTGAAGCTTGATTTTCCTGTCCAGTACTTTGATCTCCCCGTACATCTAATTCATAATTATTAGCTCTGTTAGGAATCTACTGAGGAGGTGGAAACATATCCCCTCCCATCCTTGTTGGCTTTGGACAATAAGTGCTGATATGACCAAGATCACCACAATTATAACAAAAGTAGGAATGAACCTCCCTCTACAGCTCAAAACCACCTTGTCCACAACCCGCATTAGCATTAGGATGAGCTTCACATGCCTGAGCCATCCCTCTACCACATCCACGACCACGACCACCTCCACCACCAAGAACACTAAGTTGTAATTCCTGCATCATGGTCATCATGTCTTGCATATTTCATTGCAAATGTTTGGTATTAGCAGCCCTTTGAATAGGTTGGCCTTCAGCCTCTGCCTGATTCTCCTCATGTTGGCTACCATTATTTTTCTCAGGGACCGCTTTCCCGTATTCATTAAGCCTTTGAGCTTTCTATTCTTTCTCTCTGGCAATGGCAACTGCCTCCTCGAAGGTGAAGGGCCTTTTCAGCTCAACTTTGAACTTCAAACTTTCTTTTAGGTTTTCCACAAAACGGTCTTTCTTTAACATTGATGGAGGGATCTCGTTTCCTAAATCCCGGGCCCATTTATCCCATAAACAGGTGAACTGTATAACAAAATCGTCAACACTTTGATTATCCCTCTGAGTGTACCCCAAAATTTCATGCCAAACTTCATCAGATACTTTGATGGATTAGTATTGTGTCAGGAAATCTTGCTTCACATGATTGTAGTTCAAAACCACCCCTGGATTTTGTGCTTGCGTCAACTCCTCAAAATTGTGTAACCAAACTTTTTCCTCATCCTGTAAACTATATTGCAGCAGCCGCAACAATATAGCTTGGTCTAGTATATTGCGCAGTTAGCAATTGACTTCCAACTTTTCAATAAACATCTGTGAATTTTCATTAGGCAATCCATGAAATTGTGGGAACTTGTCTACCATGTTTGATTGCCACAAAAACACTTACATGTGACGTCGAACACTCAAGGGATGTCGATGAATCGCTCCAATATCCACATCACACTGGGTAAACCGGCCCCCAGTGCTTGGCTTCACAAAACCTCACGACCCTTCAAAGGCTGCAATCCAATTATACGACCACCTCAAGTGTTGTTCACAATTTTCACATACATAGGCGGTTGTCCATAAGGACCCACATCCCTTTTACATTCACTACCTGCAGAATAGACATATTTCACAGGAATTGGAGCATAGGAGCACTTGATCCTCAGTGGGGGCACCAAAACGATGTTAGCTTGCAAACAAGAAGGAAAATGAGGACCTCTCCATCCTTGCACCCACCACACCGTCGGAAGGAAACACCATAAAGCTGCGAAAAATACCTATGTCGAACACCTGTAAAGTCGGGTGGAAATAGACCTAACCCAAATCATGACTAAAATTGATGAAAATTAAGACCATAAAGATGAATCTCGTGTCGTGTAGACCTCTGTAGAGTATCCATATGCTTGATTCCAACAACGGACGAGAGAGTTACAAGCTTTCGAAGTTGGGGTATCTCTCAAAAGCTCCCAAAAAAGTAGTCTCTCTAAGCAAAAAGGGTGTGCAGAGAATTGAAGCTATTAAAAAGGGGGATTTTTGGCTCTTATCCCAAAGGATTTTTTCTCTCCTCTTAGCCGACATGGTTCTCTCCTTGGGCACCTTTTAATTGGTCCAATTTTGGCCTTTTTTGGGTGAAAAATGAGCTGTCAATTATTATTTGACCAAGGAATGGGGTGGGGGCAAGTGTCCGGGGACCAAAAAGGTGACCAAGTGCCTGTCTAGGCAATGGGGACTCACAATGCCTCTCTCCCCCAACACCCACGAGCCCCATTAGCAAGGCAAGAGAAGCTCCATATGCCCCTTTGATAAAACCTTATGGGGTGCCCACTCCCCCCCTTATACCCTCCAATTTCCACTTTCTCCCCCCTATGTGGGATTACTCCATTGCCACTTGGCACCATCCTCCCACCTCCCCACTTAAGCCTATAAATTTCCTGTTTTGCTCCCCACACCGAGCAATCTTGGCGGAATGCGATGTTGTAAAGCCCGACTCGGAGCTTATCACTTCGGCTATTTCCAGAAATCCTCAGCCATACTTTTTCTAATTAAATCTATCAAATCAGCCCACTTTCCTTTCCTCGCATGCATCCACACCCATTTTCTAAGTAAGGAACCGCTCACTTCAAATGCATGTAACTCATATGTATGAGTCCGATTCACCGGCTATCAAGCACGACTGAAAATTCTTATTGAAAACTACCTTTAAGAAGTTTGACCAACCCGAAACTCTTGCAAATGACTAAGCAAAACCAAGCCTTTACACATAAATTTTACAAGAGCACTCCGAAAACTCAAAGCATTATGTACATCTATGTACTCGAAGCTAGTGAGCAAGCTTTTTAGCATGGATTAGTGACTTTATCTTCATCCAAAAAATGCTTGACAACGTGAGACCTAAATTTTATATATAAGATAGGGGTATGATAGTTTTTCTTCATTGATGATCGTATAAGCATAGAAAGGGGGGTCACATTCCCTAATATGAGTCGTATATAGGGGTTTTATCAACGTTGTCCCCTCATAGGTGGCGTCCCGTTTTCAATATAGAGTGAATCCCCCGGGGATCCAAGTTTGTGCCTGATTGTAAAGAATGCTCTTGATCCTCAAAACATGCTAGGATACTAGGTCCTAGGACCATGTTGTAATTCTTCATCTCACAATGGTCCTATATTCTTTCTACCATGTTTGGTGCAAAGATCATGCTTGGATTTCAAAACAATGAACATGGTCACAAGACCACAGCTTAATGCTTGAAGTTTGGGTTTTAGTAGTATTTAAACACACACAAGTTAATGTGGTTTTGCAAGACTAAGCTACCATGCAAGGGATCAATACCCAACTTATATTGTAAGTCCCCATGCAATATGAAAGTTCCCAAATGGTCCAGAATGCTTAGAACCTAGCTCTCAATATGTTATTTGAACTACAAAATAGATGTGGAACCCATCATAGAATGCATTGGAAACTTTTCAAGGATGATTATCATATATCCTCTAAAGAGATAGTTGTATTTGTTGATTACAAAGCAAGATTAAACCCTTAATGTATGCAATCATAGGAAATAAAAATATCAATAGGTGTTCATTGCATACATCAATATCATTGTAGCAGGCTACAGTGTCACTTTCACAGGACAGTTAGTTTACAGTTTGTCTTTGGTCAGTTGGTCTTTGGTCTAGTCAGTTCACACTAGACGGACTCGTTGGGCAGAGACACGTGGCAGGGATACAGTGGTCTAGTGGACATCATGGCCATGTCACCACCGCCACCCAGTGGGGATAGACTTAGATGATGTTCTTTATGAGCCGTTGGTGGCTCTTGATGATTGTACATATGAGCCGTTGGTGGCTCTTGATGATTGTACATATGAGTAGTCGTTTTGGGCCAGTGGTATTATCCAATACGTAGTCGTCTAGAGTGAGTCTATACACAGAGCACGTCTTCACCATCCTGGCACATCTAAGCCTCGACACACCCCATTGTACCTGTGAGTCCTGGGCTGGAGCTGAGTGTGCTGCCACGCCAGGGTCTGTATCAGTCTTTGAGATAGTCGAGTCATATGTTCTGGTCTGCTGTTGTGTCTTTGTGAGCTCTGTTGATGTCTATTGTTTCATTTATGTTCAGTCTGTTTGAGTAAGATTGTCACGCACGTTGCACTGAGGACCACCCGCTGTAGAGAGCACGACACATTATCCGCGCTATAGGTGCTCTCACTTTGGCGATCACGGTGGGACCTCAAAGGAAGTCTCACTCTTCTGGAGATACAAATCGTGAAGCTAATCGGTTGTTACCTAGGTCCGCACACTTGGTTGCACTGTGTAGATAGTCTGCTGGTCTGGTCCTCTCTCGCCCTAGTCCAACCAGTCCTAGTCCTCGTCCCTGGTCTTGGTCTAGTCCTCGCCCTGGTCCAGTCCTCCTCGTCCTGCCAGCTAGCTGGTCTAGTCATTGGTCCTGGACCAGCACTATCCTCACTTGTCCTATTTTAGACCTATGTTGTTCAACCCACAGTTATAGTCTTCTTGCCCAAAGCTTGGTTGGGTTGGTGGTCATTGCATGGCACATACTAGGAGGTCAGTTGAGCGTCAAAGCGCACTACTGAGCCCTCTGAAGCACTATAACCGAAGATGACTTGTGGTATCTAGTAGAAATTCATTAACCTCATCACCCATACCTCCACATACGACATCCCCATTCCTTCATCCGCTTCCACATCTTCCAGATCACCTTCTCCAGCAAAGCCCTCTCCTATTCTGCTACAGCAGGCTATTGAGGAACATGCTCAACAAGGGGCCATGGAGGCGTTGGCTAGTGTGTTGGCCAAGGTAAACATCAAGTTCCCCACCTTCAAAGGACTCTCTTCGAAAGATGCTGACGACCATGCACGGAGGTTCGTATCTCTCTGTAGAGGACGTGGTCTTAACAGGGAATATGCTTATCGAGTACTTTTTCCATCCACCTTGGACGGCTTAACAAACAAATGATACAGCCAGTTTGCAGAGAATCATTTTGTAACTTGGACAGACTTAAGACAATAGTTCTGCGCAGCTTTCAAGCCGGGTGACTACCAAGAGAAAGTGTTGGATGAGTTGGCCAACATGGTGCTCCAGCGAAAGGAGACTTTTGCAAAGCTTATGACCAAAACCAAGTCTCTGGTTGCCAAGCTTCCCCAGCAACCCGGTGAATTCATGGTTAAGAAGTGGGTGGAGAAGGCGCTGCCCAAAACCTCTCAGCAAAAACTCCGAGAGAGACTCCGACCCGACGCCACTCTGGAGGAATTCATTGCAGCTGCTACTAGGATAGAGGGGGCTAGGAAGCTGTTCGAAAACTCTCCTCACATAGATACTCCCTCTGTGTTCTCAGAAGTTAGTCCTGCTGATCTATTGACTTCCTTGCGCAAGGAACTTGAAGCCCTCAAACTACAACGCGCTCTCCAAGAAGAGAAATCAATCTCTCTGAGACAAGAGAAACCATCGCACCTTGAGGCTTTGGATCAAATCAAGAGAGAACTAGAAGAGCTTCGGTCTCAGCAGGAGACTAAAGGTATGGTATGGTGTAGCTCTTGCCGCTCTCCTGGACATCCTCCACAGGACTGTCCCCTTCGGGCTTATTGCCAGTTCTGCGAAAAATCTGGGCACAAAGATAAGGATTGTTACTATATCAAAGGATTGCGGCAAATACAATAAAATCTAGGTCCTTATCTCCAACAAGGTCTAGCACCTGCATCCAACATGGTCTCACCCTATGGCATCAAAACCCGTTGCCCCCTCTGCTGACAACACCCCCTATGCAGCAAGGTATGCACAACAACTTTGCACCCCCCAGTTTTTTTCATGCTAGTACTCCCTTAGTTCCCCAAAGCTTCTACACCTTAGCCTCCAGCGCCATGCAGCGACCACCTCGTCCCCCGTTTCATCCGTCCAATCGGCCAATCTTATGCTACAGATGCAATGAATATGGGCATTACCAAAGTAAGTGTCCTTTACCTAAAGGGTCTCCTCCTTGCAGACATTGTCCGGAGTCTAAGGACAGAGCCTACTGGCGTGCTCACTCGAGCACAAAGAGTAGCCCTGGGTTTAAGTTTGCCAACCGGACCATCCTGTCCAATCCTTCCGCAACCTGTCAAAATGTCGAACCCGTAAGTGGTGAAAAGAATAGGCCAACCTCTATGCTTTCGGACATTGATGGAGCCTTCCTGGCATCCGTGGCTGACTTGCAACAGGTCAAAGTTTCCGAGGAAGCCCAGATTGTAGGAGCTACGCCCACAGCGGAAGCAATCTTGAAGAACACCTTTCAACAAGTGTCTCTTTATGAGATGCTCCGGCTAGATGCAACCCTTAGAAGTGACACCCTCTCAATAATTCAGTCTTTGTACCCTGGTACAGGGCCTAGTGGTGGGAACCTACTTGTGTAGCCCTTGGAGTGCTACATGATTTCATATCTAGCTGCTCCCCTCATGAACTGTAAAAGTCCACGTCTTACTATATCTATTCTTGTGCATCAATTCTCAAGCGTCATAGTGGATGGTGGGTCTGGCATCAATCTAATGCCTGAATTTACCATGTCAGCCTTAGGTCTGCATCCTACCCGCCGTGCTCCATTCCCTGTTACATTGGTAGACCAGAGGATAGTCTACCCTGTGGGCATAGTAGAGAAGGTGCCTTTGAAGGTACAAGACTTCACATTTAGCTTGGATTTTGTGGTGCCCAGTCTTCCTCAGGTGGAGGGAGGATTCCCTTTGCTGATTGGTAGACCAAGGTTGCGGCATACTAAGGCACTTCATGATTAGGGAAACGACACGACGTGGATACATACTCCTGGCTCCCAAATGCAACCAATCCGGCTCGAAGGAGGGATAGACCCAGCGGCTCATCACAGCTCATTGTCAGTACAGTCCAGCCCCGACCCTGAGCAAAGCCAATCCCACCTGACGGGAATGACGATGACCTGCTACAGTGGTTGGAAGCTACCACTTCAATGCCATGCTACATGGTCTCTATTCAAAACTCACCTGTGCCGCTAGTAACACTCTCTCTTCCAACTCCTCAGGAGGACACAGATGTCCAAAGTCCTACAGCGGACAATACAACAATCGAAGAAGTAAGTGTGTCAGCCCCAAATTCTCATGCTTCGAATGACCGCTGATGGAAGCCCTCGGTCTCGGGGAACCTATAACACATCACCGAAGGGGGAAGAAATCTCCTCTGAAGGAACTTGCCAAAGATTCCCCCCTTCTTGTAGCATCTTCCAAGTCGGACCCCCTTCAAAAGCATTCTGTTATGTCAGGGTCTGAAGATTTACCCTTCGAGGAGCTTCCACCTGGATGGTTACAAGAAGAGTATGCGGAGTTTCCAATCGATCAAACACCTGCACATGATGTCTCGAAGCTCCAGGAGGCAGCTCACCTCTCATCTTCAAAAGAACCCTCTCATGCTACACCCCCTGACCCGGTCAGAGAAGTCAACCTGGGAGATCCTAACAACCCTCAGCACGTACTCTTAGCAGCTTGGTTATGGGAGCATCCCGCATTACTCAATCAGGTAGTCTCTTTCATACACTCTTTTAAAGATGTTTTTGCTTGGTCCTACAAGGATTTGGAGGGGATCCCACCTGAATTGGGTGTCCACACTATACCTTTGGTTGAAGGGGCTAAGCCTGTAAGAGGCCGAGCTTACAAACTCAACCCGAAGTATGCAGCGGTGGTCAAGTCAGAGTTAGAAAAAATGCAAGAGGTAGGGATCATTGTACCTGTGGAGCACTCTCAGTGGTTATCACCCATGGTGATAGCGCCTAAGAAGAATAAGGTCACTATCCCAGATGGTTTCCCAACACCTTTCACTGAGCGTGTGCTCGAAGATGTAGCAGGGCATGTATTGTACAGTTTCATGGATGGGTTTAGTGGGTACAATCAGTTGGTCATCCATCCAGGTGACCAGTTGAAAATGGCCTTTGTGACTCCCTGGGGTATTTTTATCTACACTAGAATGTCTTTTGGGTTGAAAAATGCTCAACCTGCTTTCAATAGGGCAGTATATCTTGTCTTTTGTCCTCTGCTTACGGATCATCTTCGCATCTTCATGGACGATTTTCGACCTCTCATGTGCTCAATGTTCAACCACATTGGAAAATCTAGAGGAACACCTCGCTCAACTCTCTACTGTCTTCCTCAGGTGTAGAGAGGCACACCTAAAGCTAAATCCTAACAAATGTCATTTTTTGGTTACTGAGGGCACACTTCTAGGCCATGTGGTGTCTGCTAAAGGTTTAGCGCTTGACCAAGAGAAGATCGTGGCAATCTTAAAGTTACCACCTCCCATCAACCCAAAAGGGGTGCATAGCTTTGTAGGCCACACAGGTTATCATCGCAGGTTTATACGCATGTATGCACAGGTGGCTCAACCCCTAACCCGCCTAACACTGGTGAAGAAGCAACAGGGGTTGCTGACGACTTTCCGAATAGCAGTCTCTTTAAGGTGGATACCACTCTGGAATGGTACAACGATGTTTTGCATCTGCTTTCTACTAGCCTCTACCCAGAGAACGCTTCTCCCCTGCAGAAGAGACGCATGTTGCTGAAGTCTAGGCCTTTCACTCTAATTGGGGGCCAGCTATACAAATCCAGGCAGGATGGTGTTCTGAGGCGATGTGTCTCCCCTCATGAAGTCGAGTATATTTTGGAGGATGCCCACAGTGGTCCCACTGGTGGCCATTACCCAGGTCATATTACTACACAGAAGATTCTCCAGTGTGGCTTATGGTGGCCCTATATTTTTTGCGATGCAATTGCCTATGTAAAGGTATGCGATGTATGTCAGCAATGTGGCCCTAAACCAAGCAAACAGTCAAACCGTCCTCTGCAGGTCTCTATGGCATGGCAACCCTTTGAGAGATGGGGCATAGATTTTGTAGGTCCAATTACTCCCTCTTCCCAACCCGACAATCGGAAGTATCTCTTGGTGGCTACAGACTATGCAACAAAGTGGGCAGAGGTACTAGCAACAACGGACTGCACTGGCACTACGGTAGCCAAGTTTCTTTACGAAAATATTTTGTGCAGGTTTGGATGTCCCTTGGAAATCACCAATGACACGGGTAGTCACTTTGTGAAATGAAACAATTTCTACCTTGCTTGCCAACTACAAGATTTTTCATCGAAAATCTTGTTCCTATTACCCGAGAGCAAACGGGCAGGCAGAGAGCACTAATAAGGTTCTGATAGCACTCCTGCGGAGAGCATGTCATCTTCATCCCTTGACTTGGGCTCAAGCTATCCACGGTACACTTTGGGCATATAGAACTTCTTTCAAAGCCACAACCAATCACACCCCATTTCAATTGGCTTTCAGTTTGGAAGCGATAGCACCTTTCAAATTCAACTCAGGATCTCCGCGAGTGGGCAGTCTTCGTGCCAATGGAGATTTGGGGTCGGCATCTGTCTCTCGTCTTTTCCTTTTGGATGAAAGCCGAAGTTTGGCTTCACTGTCTCTAGAAGCAGAGCAGCTTCATCATAAAGCCTGGCATGATCGCCATCTCAGAAAGTCGCAAATAACGCAAGGAGCACTGGTGCTACTTTATCAAGCCAAGTTTCTGAAAAAAGCAAAGAAGTTGGTCCCAGCATGACAAGGACCATATAAGGTGATGGAGATTCTACCCCGCGGAGCTATACAATTAGCCACTCTCGAAGGAGTTCGGCTGCCTTTAGTCAATGGATCTCGGATCAAATGCTATCATGCTTAAGCTGCCGCTCAAGGGTCTAACCGAGCTACAATCAAGTATTGAGCTTCGCCGATTCCTGAACCTTTAAATAACTTCGGAATCACTATCTTCGGCATCCTTGTTGTTCCTTTTCATCTTATCTCATACACCCTCTCCTTAGACAGCTCTCCTTCTGCAGACTCTATTAAGCTCAATGGGTTTGATTCTGGAATTGGATAAACTCTACCCTTCACTCTCTGTCTTCAATCTCTGTTGGTATCCTATGTAAATCCCTTCTGTGTTGTGTGTGTAGGAAAGGTTCTAGTCTTGGGCATAACCTATTCTCCTCAACCCCGACTCGGGCCTTTTTCAAAGCACAGAATTCTTTGTTCTCTAACGTCTCAAGTGAAACTATGAAGGTAATTTTTCACCAGCAAGTTTACTTCGCGTTTTATCTGCCCCGGTTTCCTTTAGAGGGTTAGATGATCTCCGATTCCGAGAATCTTTCCTGCTCGTGCCTTGCTAATCCCTGTACCTGTTGTGTAATGCTTTGGATGTCCTTTAACTCCTTCCCTATACTTTTTCTTCTCTTTGCTTATGAGTGCCTTGGAAATATCATTATCACCTAACCTAACGTCACCATGAAGCATTGTTGCTGTGACGCCCTTTCTATAACCGAGTGTGGTAGATTGGCTATGCCATTTCCTTTTCGTCTTCAAAAACCCTCTTCAATAGCAGGTCTTGTGTTCAACTTGTTGGCTTGATCTTTATGGTCTCTGGATAGTTTCCTACACGTTAAAACTCTCTTCTTCTCCTTTTACCAACCCCTGCCCTAGCCCTCCCCTTCCCCTCGCCCTCGCCCTCCCTTATCCCCTATCCCCTCGCCCCTCGCCCTAGCCCTAGCCCTACCCTTCCCCCTCTCCCTAGCCCTAGACCCCTTATCCCCTATTCCCTCGCCCCTAGCCCTCCCCTTCCCCCTCGCCCTCACCCTCGCCCCTTATCCCCTATCCCTTCGCCCTTCGCCTCTATTCCCTAGCCCCTTGCCCTTTCCTATTCACGCGCCCCTAGCCCCTCGCCCTCCCCCTCGCCCTCCCCTATCCTCTCGCCGCTCGCCCTCGCCCCTCGCCCTTCCTATTTCCTCGCCCCTCGCCCCTAGCACCTAGCCACTCGCCCTCGCCCTTCCTATTTCCTCGCCCCTCGCCCCTAGCCCCTAGCCCCTAGACCTAGCCCTCGCCACTCACCCTCGCCCCTAGCCCCTAGTCCCTCGCCCCTCGCCTCTCGCCCTAACCCTATCCCCTCGTCCTAGCCCTTCCCAGCGCCCTCGCCTCTTGAACTCCAATTCCCTTGCCTTCAGCACCCTCGCGCTTGCCAGTCCTTTCTTTTGAAAAACAAAAAATAAAAAGAAATCATAAAGGCGTCACTTATCCTGCGAAAAGCACTTCCCAGTAAGGGCGTTATTTTACCTGTGAAAAGCAAAGAGCGTTTATTATAGCTTTGGTTCTCCATTCAGTTAGTCATCCAGTACAGAAATTGTTCTCGCCCTTGCTCCTGCTACAATGAGACTCATCAATCAGTTGAAGCTTTTCGGGCACAATTTATCAAGATGGTTCGGACTCGAAATAGAGAAAAGCATCTCCAGTCTGAGGAAGAGTCCTCTGCCTTTGGGGATAGCTCTGACAGTAAATCAAATTACACTCCTAGTTCAGAGCAGCTTTCAGAGGAAGATTCACCCCAATCAGTCACTGCTAACAGGGTCACCACTCTCTAGGTGCCTCGCCCGCCTGGTGCCCTCTGTAAGGTACCTTTACTAATGATATATCATTTACAGGTGCCGTATCCGACACTCAAGGATGTGTTCTCTGAGCATCAAATGATACACTTGGGTCTTCAAAATTTGGCTCAGGCCGATTTGTCCTGCAATATCTCTACTGCCAAGCTAAGTTCCCTCTTGCTCACTTTTCCAAAGCTGAATGGTACTACACTTACAGTGGATGATATCAGACATGCTATGGGAATATTGATTGTGCTGGCACCTCTTCCCGCAACCAAAACCTTCTCAAATCTCTCACTAGAAGAAACGGCAAATGCTTGCCAAGAACTTTTGCTGGACTCACATCCAGACTATCACAGGAGTCAGCAGTTGTATTCAGTGTTACAGTGTTACAGATAGTTTGGACTCACATCCACACTATCACAGGAGTCATCAGCTGTATTCAATGTTACAGTATTATTTTTTACTACGCACACCAGAAAGAACAGGGGTTCCATCTTCTCCTGGTTCTCCAGCAATATGCGATGCCTTTTTTTGTCTCTACCACTGCCTGCCGTATCCATTTCACCATCTGCTGTTTAAAGCGCTACAGGACAGGGCAAAGCATTTTCGGACTCAGCGTAAAGGGAAAGCAGAAAGGTTCAATTGCTATGCAACCCCTATTATGTATTGGGTAGTGCAGATTATGCAGCAAAAGGCAGATGCAACAGCTGTTGTCACCCTTCAAGATGATCCAAAAGAACAAGACCGTTCCAAAATGGTCAAACAGAAAGGCATCTTGCGCAAGAGGGAAAAGGTACAAAAAGATTCGTCGAAGCAGCTAGCAACACTACCCTTCTCCTAATCACAGGTTAAAATCTCTGACATCCATACTACAACACCAACAGTGCGTATGTCTACTTCTGTGGCCACCTCAACTTTCACACCACCTCTTGTGAGTAGTGTTGCAGTCACTAAAACACAACCTCCAGTTGTGTCTCCAGCACCACGTACTACTCTTAGTGCAGGGGCACCTAGGGTTACTGCAGGGGCATCTAGCTCTGGGACACCTACATCTGAAAAGCATGACATATATGAGAATTTTGCACCTCAGGCCGACAGACTTTTAGATGCGGACAGAAGAGCCATTGCGACGATTATGAATGTAGCCCTCTCATTGCAAGGTACCAACGGTCTGCATCGGGCTTGCTATGACAGTATGCAAAGGGAAGTGCAAGCTCATCTTCAATGAGCGATGGATAGGGACAATTTAATTTGCTACGGCTCAAGATCGCATAAAAATCTTAACTCAACAGGTAGTGGACCTCAAACATATTGTCCACACTCAGCAAAAAGAGTTAAAAGAGGCAAATGATATGGCAGCAGCAGTTCAGGACCTCTCTCCTGTGGTACATACATTGTGTCCCTCATGTGCAAAATACCAAGCTGTGGCCATTTCACAGATAGTTCCAGCTACAGCTACAACTACAACTACAACCCCGGTTTCTACGCAAGTTCCTGCTATGGCAACACAGATACGGACGGACATTTCCAAAGCCCATTCAAGGGATTCTCAAACAGCAGAGAAAGCAAATCCCACCAATATGGAGTCTAAGCCAGCAGGATCGGTCTCATCACAATTTCATGGACCCTCTATGGCCTCCCCCTCCCTGTCCCCATCCTTTCCTCAGCACTTCTCTAGCTTCCCTGGATTCCAACAACCTGTTCCACCCTCTCAGCCTACTACCCAGTCTTTTCCTCGGTTTTCACCAGCTCCACCTACTCACCCTACACAGCCTGCTGGTGCTGCTCATGGGGTGGATACTCCATATCCGATGTACCCTCCTCATGGCCACTACCCTTCACCATACACTTGGCCTCCATCTCCTTACCACCTTTCTATCAGCCTCCTCCTCCTCCTCCATCATCCGACCACCAACAGTAGATTGCCGATATTTCAGTTCTTCAGTTTCGCTCTCCGGGATAGGCAGCAGTCTTGTGGCGGGCAACCTGTAGTAGCAGGCTATAGTGTCACTTTCACAGGATAGCTAGTTTACAGTTGGTCTTTGGTCTGGTCGGTTCACACTAGACGGACTCGCTGGGCAGAGACACGTGGCAGGGATACGGTGGTCTAGTGGACATCGTGGCCAGGTCACCACCGCCACCCAGTGGGGATAGACTTAGATGATGTTCTTTATGAGCCATTGGTGGCTCTTGATGATTGTACATATGAGTAGTCATTTTGGGCCAGTGGTATTATCCAGTACGTAGTCGACTAGAGTGAGTCTATACACAAATCACGTCTTCACCATCCCGGCACATCTGAGCCTCGACACCCCCCATTGTACATGTGAGTCCTAGGCTGGAGCTAATTGTGCTACCACGACAGGGTCTGTAATAGTCTCTGAGATAGTCGAGTCATATGTTCTGGTCTGATGTTGTGTCTTTGTGAGCTCTATTGATGTCTATTGTTTCCTTTCTGTTCAGTCTGTTTGAGTGAGATTGTCATGCACATTGCACTGAGGACCACCCACTGTAGAGAGAACGACACATTATCCGCACTACAATAATTGATGATTATGGTCGCATGACCATCCTTGTGGTGGTACTTTTCAAAAGCATGCTTGTTCATGGGCATATGTTAGTGTGCTTGGTCACATGGCCATGCCCAAATTCCCGATGTCAGTACTCCCATGTAGTATTAGTTGTTGAGAACCATGCTTGGTCACATGAACATGCCCAAATTCACAAAGTGTGCATGGTCCCAAGACATCCTTCTAGTAGTAGTTCCTTCTAGTAGTAGTTGTTCAAAAGCATGCTTGGTCATGGGAATATGTTAGGTGTCTGGTCACATAACCATGCTCAATTTGTTCAAAAGGATGCTTGGTCATGGGACTATATTAACATTCTTGGTGATAGGTCTATTTTAGCATGTTTGTTCACATGACCATGACCGAATTCACAAAGTGAGAGCCCAAGACCATCCCCATAGTAGTAGTTCTTAAAAATAAACTTGAGAACTAAGACATAAGAGGTCCATCATGAAAGGATGGTTGATATTATCTAGCATGCAGTGCTCCACCCCCGTGGAGAATTTGGAGCACCTAGCTTAGCTCTCCGCACTATTCCCCGATTGTAGCGTGCTTGACTTAAGCTCAATTCTAACTAATGCCACAACTTGGTCACTCGAGGTAGGCTTTTAGGTTATGTGGTGTATGTTAAACAAAGGTCTAAATGCTAACCCTAATAAGTTAGTGGTCATTCTGAGGTTGCCTCCCCCAACCAGCCCCAAGGGTATTCAGAGCTTTGTAGGCCATACAAGTTATCATCATAGGTCCATTTGCATGTATGAAAATGTTGCCTAGACCTTGAGATGACTGACCAGTGCCCCCTTTCAATGGTCCAAGGTTGAGGTACAAGCTTTTTCCTATCTAAAGAAGTGTCTGACCAAGGCACCTATTCTAGTTGCCTCAGATTGGCCATCTACATACTAATGTTCATGAGCATGCAAACTGTTGTAGGCATTATCTTAACTTAGTCTAGCAAAGAATTCAACCTGGATGGCAAGATCCTTTATGCAAATCTCCTACTTATAAGGGCTGAGCATAATGACATCAAAACACAAAGGAAAGGATTAGCTATTGTTTATGCACTTCAAAAAATCTGCCACTTTTTATTGGGTGTTTACTTATAAGGGCTGAGCATAATGACATCAAAACGCAAAGGAAAGGATTAGCTATTGTTTATGCACTTTAAAAAATCTGCCACTTTTTATTGGGTGTTTACTTCAATGGTCCAAGGTTGAGGTACAAGCTTTTTCCTATCTAAAGAAGTGTTTGACCAAGGCACCTATTCTAGTTGCCTCAGATTGGCCATCTACATACTAATGTTCATGAGCATGCAAACTGTTGTAGGCATTATCTTAACTTAGTCTAGCAAAGAATTCAACCTAGATGGCAAGATCCTTTATGCAAATCTCCTACTTATCAAGGCTGAGCATAATGACATCAAAACGCAAAGGAAAGGATTAGCTATTGTTTATGCACTTCAAAAAATCTGCCACTTTTTATTGGGTGTTTACTTCACAATTATTGGCATAACAACATCACAATAGAGAGAGAAGGATACAACTACTTCTCTTTGAGGAGTTTGATTTTGAAGTGGTTCTTTGCCTCGACAAGCATCATGACCTAGCCAACTATCTCTCTTAGGTGCACACAGGTGAAGGAGATTTATGAGTTGAAGATTTCCTGATAGTAGTATATTCAAGGTAGACACAACCATAGAATGGTATGGCGATGTCTTACATTTGATGTCCAGTGGTCTATATGCAGAGAATGTCTCTTGTCTACAAAAAAGAATACTATTGCAAAAGTCTAGGCCATTGACTTTGATTGGAGGCCAGTGCTACAAGTCAAGACGAGATGGTGCACTACATTAATGTATCTCCCCACATGAGGTAGAGCATATTTAAGAAGATTCCCATAGTGTTCCCAATGGTGGCCACTACCACGATCATATTAGAGCATCAAAAGTATTATGGGGTAGTGGCTTATGGTGCACTTATGTGTTTAGGGATGCAATTGCTCATGTGAAGGTATGTGATGTTTGTCAACACTGTGCACTTAAACCCATAAGGCAGGACAATCATACTTTCCAATTATCAATTGCATGGTTGCTCTTTGAAAGATGAGGATGGGATTTTTTGGTCCCATTTCTCCACCAACTCAACAACTTGGCAATAAAAAGTATCTTCTAGTGGCTACAGATTACACCAAAAAGTGGGTTGAAATACTGGCCACCAGAGATTGCACAACTAAAACATTGGCAAAGTTCTTTTATGAGTATATATTTTGTTGATTTGGCGGCCCATCGGAGATCACTACTGATCGAGGCAACTACTTTGTGAATGAATTGATATGGACAATGATGTCCACCTCTACAGGGGGGTTTTAATTGCAAGTCTTGCTCATACTACACAAGAGCAAATGGGAAGTTGAAAGGACTAACAAGGTTCTTGTTGCCCTCCTTAGAAAAACCTGTCATCTGCACCCAACTTCGTGTGTTTAGGCAATCCTCTACACCCTGTGGGCATATCACATTTCTTTCAAAGAAGCAAACAATCATACTTCCTTTTAGGTGGCTTTTGACGTAGAAGCTATTGCACCTTTTGAATTCAACTTTGGATCACCTAGGGTGGGTAGCCTTCATGTAGAGACTGGTCTTGAATCTTCACATCTCTAGACTTGTATGTCCATGTTGGAGGAAACTAGGCTATTAGCTTCGAGCGCTCTCCAAACAGAGCAACATTGTCACAAAGCTTGGTACGATCATCATCTTTGTAGGCCTAGACTTGTGAGGCTCCTTGGTGCTCCTCTACCAAGCACACTATCAAAAAAGGCAAAGAATCTCGTTCCTATCTCGCAAGTGCCATACAAAGTGCAGGAGATAATACCACAAGGCATGGTACAATTGGCCACCCTTGGCAGTCTCCCTCTTCCATTAGTGAATGAAAAAAATGCATCATATACTCCAGGCGATGATGGTGTGATGGCCTTTTTTGGATAACGTAACAAGAAGTGATATTGCATGATTTGTTGGTTCTTGTAGTTCTCTGCTTAAGATGGCTTTAAATTCTCTTGGCAAGCACTAGCTATATCTACTACAAACAAACTCAAACATGTCTTTGTGTTTGCCAAAGGCACATGTACACTCATCATACCCATAGCTCTCCCAATCAGTGTTAGTGTCAAACTCTTTAGTTTGGAAAAGTTAGACTTAGGGTGGTCGTTTTGGCAGGTTACACCTAACTAGCTAGATTTGCTTGGCTAAATTGTGAAGACGGAGGTGTGCTAGCTATTGGTGAGAGAAAACATCATTGAGAGAGGGCTTAGGTTCTTGCTGTTAAACCATTTGGAGGGGCATCTAAGAGAAAGCACCTAATGGATGAGGCACCTTAGTAGTTGTAGTCTTTTCAGTATGGTCTTCTTCATATACAGGAAATCTTCTTCAAAATATGTCTCATTCGACAAGTTTTTTGAACTAGGTGCATAATTCGACCTGTTTTCACTAGTACCTAAAGAGGGTTCTAAAGGCTCCTGATGGAGGGGATATGGTGCTCTTTGCTGCAAGTGAGAACCATTATAGTGATGAAAACTATTATCATGGAGATCAATCAACAAAAACTATCATCTTTGACATAGTTGCATACATTAGCTTCTACATGTGTCACAATAACTACAATTAGGTACATACAATACCACTTGCCATAGCTACCACAGTCAAATACATTGGAAACCACAAAATATTCTTAGCATAGAATTCTCATCCATCATACCATCTATCTATATCAAGAGCTCCTAACTTGTGTATTATGACTACGTGTCGATGAGTATACTACTTGAGATTTGAGACTAGGAGCGTAAGGGATGATTATGGCTCCAAGGATGGGTAGAACCGAGGGAAATACATAGCTTGCACTAAAGTTCCTTGTGCAAGAAAATTACTAGAAAGTGTAGGCAAAAAATCATGCTAGCAAAAACTTATGCTTAGTCACCATTGGGTTTTTTGTTTAAGTTTTAACTTATTGTTGGTTATTGCCACATAAAGTTTCCAACTTAGTCAGACGAGCAAGAGGCAGGAAGGCGAGGTACGATGAGAGCCACGGGCGAGAGGGCAAGGGGAGGGGACAAGGACGAGGGGGAGTGGGAGGGCGGTGCGAGAGGGTGAGAGGGCAAGGGAGGGGTGAGGGGACGAGAGGCCAAGGGAGGGGTGAGTGGTGAGAGCGCAAGGGGTCCAGAGGATGAGAGAGGGGTGAGGGGGCAAGAGGGCTAGTCAGTTTCATAGTGTGAGGGAGCAAGGACAAGAGGGAATGAGGGGGTAGAGGGCGAGGGAGGTGAGATGAAAGGGATAAGGCTAAAGCTCTCTTTGTGCTCTATGACTTTGTAGAAGAGCTTGTCAGTTGATTTGAAGTGCACATAAGTTTGGAGTAAAACATAGAGGTTGTTTTCTTTATACAGATTGTGTATTTAAGTCGAGGAAGAGAAAAGAGAGAGTGTCGAGAGATAAACACAGATAGCTTCATCTCAACTTCAACATTGAAGTCCTTGAGGACACATACATGCTCTAGTATTTGGCATCAACAAGCGCCTAGGCATCGCTTAGAGTTGGTGCCCTAAAATAGCTTAAGCTCGTGTTGGTTTGACTGTTTCAGTCTACTTAGGGCTAGCTACTTACGGTTAGTGGCTTTTCAATTTGGTTGCTAGATAGGAGATGGACCTTTAAAGTTGCCTAGGGTTGACCGTTCTAGACCTGCTTAGGGACACTTTAGTTTGGACATTTCAATTTGCTTAAGGCTAGTCACCTAGGAATAGCAACTTCTTTTTTGTTCGCTTAAGGTTGGCTTGTAAAGACGCTTAGATTTGGTGCTCTAAATCAGCTTAGGGCTATGTTAGTTTGGTCATTTCATTCCATGTGGGGCTAGCCACTTAGGGTTGTCCATTTCAATCCACTTAGGGCTAGCCGCTTATGGTTAGTGGCTTTTGGTTTGGATGTTAGGAGTTGGCCGTGTAAAGCCGCTTATCGTTGGTTGTTTGAACCCGCTTAGGGTTGGAAGATCTACATCAGCTTAGGGCCACATTGGTTTGACCATTTTAGTCCACTTAGAGCTAGTCAATTTTTTTAGTATTAGCCGCTTTTGGCTTGGCTGCTAAGAGCTGGCTGTGTAAAGTCACTTAGGGTTGATCGTGTAAAGCCTTAGGGTTGGCCCCTCTAAATCGGATTATGGCTACATTGCTTTGGTCATTTTAGTCCACGTAGAGCTAGCCGGTTAGGGTTGGCAGCATTTGTGGTTTGGCCGCAAGGAGTTGGCCATGTTAGGCCGCTTTTAATTAGCTTAGGGTCCCATTGGTTTGGCCGTTTTAGTTTTCTTAAGGCAAGTGGGCAAGCAGTATGCAAAGCTACAAAGAGAAAAATGCAAACGACCTCCAAAACCGGCTTGTCCTCTTGCTATTTCTACTTGTCACCTCACATATAGCTTGCCCAAACCATCAATAGGGAAGTGGGTAAGCCATGTGAAAAGTGGCAAGCAAAACGGAAAAAGGACAAGCCATTTCAAAAGGTCTGATTACATTTTTTTCTCATGGAAACACAAAGGAACTTCAAAAACGGCTTGCCACCTTATTGTTTATGTTTGCTGCTTTGTATACGGCTTATCCAAACCATCAATAGAGATAAGGGAAATCCGTGTACAAAGTTTTTTTAAAAAAGGTCAAGTGTGCAAGCCGTTTCTAAGGTCTGTTTGTATTTCTTCTCATGGAAACGTACACAGACTTCAGAAACGGCTTGCGCTTGTGTCGTTACTGCTTGTTGCTTTGCATATTGCTTGCCCAAACCATCGATACGAAAGTGGACAAGTAGCCGTGCACAAAGCACCAAGCAAAAACAAAAAAAGGGTAAGCCATATTTGAAGGTTTGATTGTGTTTTTTCTCATGGAAAGGCAAACGAACTTCAGAAGCGGCTTACCATCTTACCGTTTATTTCTACCACTTTGCATATGGCTTGCCCAAACCATATAGTTTTTGTTTTCCGCTTTGTATATGGCTTGCCCAAACCATCAATAGGGATAAGGGTAAGCCGTGTGCAAAGCGGCAAGCAAAATGGCAAGTGTGCAAGCTATTTTTTAAGTCTATTTACGTTTTTTCTCCTGGACATGCAAATAAACTTCAGAAACAGCTTGGCCTCTTGTCATTTCTACTTGCCACTTCATATATCACTTACCCAAATAATCAATAGAGAAGTGGGCAAGCCTTATGCAAAGTGAAAAGCACAAACGGGAAGAGGGTAAGCCGTTTTTGAAGGTCTAATTGCGGTTTTTTCATGGAACTCAAACAAACTTTAGAAACAGATTACCCTCTTGCCATTTGTATTTTTTGCTTCATATATGGCTTTCCCAAACCATCAATAGGGACAAAAACAAGCCGTGTGTAAAGAAAAATAAAATAAAATGGGTGGTAAGTGTGTAAGTTGTTTTTGAAGTCTGTTTATGTTTTTGAAGTTTGTTTATGTTTTTAAGATAAAAGAAGCAAACAGACTCTAGAAATGTTTTGTGCACTTGCCATTTGTGCTAACAAGAATTTTGACAGCTTGTTGAATACAACAAATGTCA
This sequence comes from Adiantum capillus-veneris, assembly GCF_014529385.1. Classification (NCBI taxonomy): domain Eukaryota; kingdom Viridiplantae; phylum Streptophyta; class Polypodiopsida; order Polypodiales; family Pteridaceae; genus Adiantum; species Adiantum capillus-veneris. The sequence continues at coordinate 2,637,395 of NC_140945.1, forward strand.
AAAGAGCTAAGCATATACGAAGCAAAAAGTAGATATTGTAAGAGAGCAAGCCAATTATGAAGTCTATTTGCATTTTTTCTCATGAAAACATTAGCGGACTTTAGAAATAGCTTGCTCTCTTATCACTTTGCATACGGATTGCCCAAACAATCAATAGTGACAAGAGCAAGCCATATAGTTTTTTTTTTTGTAAGCTTATGTTTAGTTTCAAGATTATGTACCAACTTTTGAGTCAAGTTTAGATTGAAAATCAACTTTATGTTTTGAGTTGTGTTCACAAGCATTATGAGTAGGTGACAACAGTGTTGAACTGTCCGATCGAGATGCGTATCACTCGGTCAAGGTTTCATCCCCTTGTAATCAATGCAAATGGATTGTGCAACTTGTTGTATGATATGCCTTTAGATTGAGAAAGCAACCACCGATGCATTACCCTAAAGATCTCTAGATCTTGCCATCATTCATGAGTCTAAGATGGTTACACGATGCCATGGAAAGGGCCACACATTAAGGCTAGCATATGAGAGAAGAGGAGTGGGAGTATTCACACGGTTGTAGCCCCTAGGTAAATCTCTAATCTCTATTGAGTGGTGTGTAGCTAGTGTTTTTTGGCATTGATGCTCATTTCTCCATATTGGCACAGTACAAGTCATACATGGCAGCATGGTGTGAAGGTCACCACTTCTTGGTAGAGCGGATGGACACAAAGCAATGCACTTTCAATCGCAAAATCATGGCAAATTTGAGCAATCTAACCAACTACTATACTCCAATGCAGATCCTCCAATTGTAGGAAAACTCATGTATTTCGGATCTAGCCAAAATTTGAGCAATCTAGCCAAAGACGATCCTCCAATTATAATAGGACTCATGTATTTTGGAATAATACAAGAATTTTTGAGGGTGGATTATAGAGAATTTGAAGTGGAATTATTTAATGTACAATGGTTCAAGATAAAAACGTGGAGCACCATGCTGCTACTGTGCAAAGATGGGAGTCAAGGTTTCTTGAGGTTGACTCAACAAAAAGATGGATTGATCTTACAAAATCAATTTCTCACACGGAGTGGTTCCTCTTTTTCAAGTGATTTTCTATCCTAAGAATTCACAACCAAGTTAGTGATATGTCATTGAAGTGGCCCCACAAAGTGTACAAGGCGACGAGGGCTACAATTTTCCAGCACCAAAAAATGCAGAGGAAAATGTTTCAAAGAATGTAGAGGAAAATATAAACAAAAACAGTGAAGAAGACGCAAAGGAAAATGCAAAGATAACAGTGAACGAGCTAAAAGATGCAAAGATACCAGTGAGCAAGCTAGAGGATATGTCTTTAGGAGAAGATCTCTTCATGATTTTGTTTAAGTTCAAGATTTTGTTTCAATAATAAGTTTAAAATTTTGATATAATTCAAAGTTGTGCTGATTTTTTAGAGTTTAAAATAAAAGGGTTGTTGAATTTAAGTTTACATGTTTATTATGCAAACCTTACATCATTCTTGCACTTTCTTTTTATTTCTTTCTTTTTTTGTGCACTCTTCACTGTTCACACATGGGAGGCTATAGTCAGGGGGACATGGAGGAGTTTTTAGCATCTCTATCACCCACATAGAGGAGATGGTATGAGTACATTCACTCTACCCCACCTCAAGGTATTGGCCCATCATAGTTACCATCCCTAGTCGAATCACATGGTGTTGGGACTTCACGTTGGCCCTCCCCTTCACCTTACCACTATAGTGTTGACACTACACACCGACCATTGCCTTCATGCTCTACATCTTAAGAGAAATTTCAATGTTCTCAAGCATCTCTCTCCACCAAGCACTCACATGAGACATCGCGGGCCTGACACTCCAATGGTGGAGGAGGTGGATGTTGCGGTGGTGGTTCCATAGATGCTTCCACACTACCTCATAGCCGTTGAACATCCATCCTTTCCCTTTCCATTGGTGCTCCACATCTCGTACACAATCGCCATCTACTTTGGCTTTTGCTCAACAATTAACCACGCCTGCTTTCACACCAGGCGACAGATCGCTTGCCACTCCTGGCCTCACCCGTGTTGAGACTTCTATTTTGACCTCTTGGTACCACCAAGGTATGCGAGTAGACCTCCCTTACACCATAGTCCCTACCACCAGTGAGATTTAGGTAGATGAGAATGGTAGGAAGGTGATACTACCATGCATAACTTATGCAGCTTACAGGTACTCCATCACCACCTCGTGAAGAAATGGAAAGAAACTCCTGTCAAGCTCAAAGAAAAAGTAATCATCATGCTTCAAGCTCATTTTATGTGGAGAGTGTGGAGCTTCATTTCTCCACCAAATGGATGCACATATGTATGTGTGACTACTTGAAGCACAAGTGCGCAAAGATATGTGAAGCATTGAAGACAAACACACCTTAGCTATCCTGGCGTAACAAGGAAGATTGGAAGAAATCAAAGAAGCAATTACGTGATAATCTTGACAACAAGTATAAGCAACAAAAAGAGCGAGCAAAAGTGAAAGAGGACACAAGGAGTTTGCACCACTTGGGAAATGAAAAATGGGCGAGCTTCGAGGGTGATTTTTAAGTACAATTGTATTTAATTCAATTTTTGTAAATATTTGTGATATCAATTTTGTAAGTACTTGTTTAGCTTAATTTTTGTGTTGCTTTCAATGCTTTTAAATAGTGGACAATGATGAATCACAAGCCTATCCCATTCGAGCACAATTATGACATAAGCGATGATCTTGTTGAGCTTATGGATATTTTGAGATCTCAACTTGGCAAGGTAAGACATACAAACTTTTATTACTAATTTCATTTTTGTTAAACTATGTGTTTGTATATTGGGTTTTAACTAAACTTTTTTCATTGTCTTTTTTTATTACACAAAATCTGACTCAATTGAGGTTGCAATGTGAGGAGACCTCCGATCCAAAGTAGCACACTCATGTACTACCATATCTTTAAGTTTTATGCACATGTATCCCCTTGTTAGTTTTTGAGCCCGAGTCGGCAGACTATCTATCCAAGGATTGAGAATTTTATTGGATTACTACATGTATAGTGAAACTCTACATTATGAGGCTCTATTTAGAACATCCCTTCATCTTGTAATAAGAATGATTTTGCTACAACTAGAGAGTAATAAGGCTATGTTGTATTGACATGTGTACAAAATATAATAAAAATCAAGGAAGAATTATGTGGTGATACCTAGAGTACAAGCACAAACAGATTTGCACTTATGATATATATAGTATGTTTAGAAAAAAAAACTAAAGTGCATTCAAACAACATAAATTGTTTTCTGTATTTTGGCCATAGCATGTAATATGAGCAATTTCTATCGCTTAAAACCATGATAACATGTCTAAAGCTAGCTATCTGTCACTTTGAAATGTGCTATATGAATTTTAAGGTTATCAAAATTGCAAATTTGAGAAAATTGTCAAAACAAGCAACACTAAGACCATATTAGATAAAATGGAAAAGGTTCCATATTATGGGAATTTTGAAATTGGTGCATTTCGCTTAATGTGAGAAATTTTCACATATTTTGGAAACCTCCACCCCCCCCCCCCCCCCCCCCCCCCCCCTCTCTCTCTCTCTCTCGGGCGTTGGGGCAATGGAGAAGAGTCAAATCGATTGTGCACATTATGCTCACTGCAAGTTCGAGAGTCTGAGTACCACACACTACTAGAGTGCTCAGCTTTTGATCACATCCGAACTTGCTTCTCTCACATTTTCAGCCATAACTTAGACCTACACACTTTCCTCTCCCAGCCAAAGTGTGGGCTCTCCATTGCGACTCTCATCACTACAATTTTGGAGCATCGAGAGTCACTCATCAGCCGTACACATACTACATCACATGTAACTTTGGTCCCATAGGTCATATTTGACCTCCGAGGACGATAATAAAATCTATCTATCTATCTCTCTCTCTCTCTCTCTCTCTCTCTCTCTCTCTCTCTCTCTCTCTCTCTCTCTCTCTCTCTCTCTCTCTCTCTCTCTCTCTCTCTCTCTCTCTCTCTCTCCAATCATGGACATGCAACCAAGGAGCTTTCAAAGACATTGAAACTTCTTGAAAAAAGGTGATGTTTATAAACACCATAAATAAAGAGAGATGAAAAACACCATTTGGGTTTTTATGTTTTTTAAAGGATTGTAGGCATCTTAATGGGATTGGATATTCTACTTATATGCAATCCTTATTGATGAGATTTCTTGGCTTCCCTTGTTGGTATCTTTATTCTTGTATACAGTCTTGGATTTTAGATCTCCATCACCAAACAATTGGATCGGCACCTTCCCAAACACGAGAATCTTTTTTATTCTCTATCCTAGAACTCTGCATCAAGAAGCAAGTTTTTCTTGCACATTGTGCCCAATATTTTATCAATAATTTCTTAGAGTTTTTTTATCCATGTCAATGTTTTGCAAGCCAAATAGAATACATGCATTGATCTAAATTGACCAATAGAACAAAGTCTCCTTGTTGGATATCTGCAAATGGGTTATGGTATTCAATTGGTTATCCAATCTTGAAGCTAGGACCTTGAGTTTTGGGCTAGTGATGCATTTGCAACCCAAACTGTAAGAGGATTGGTTTATCAAGCTCTTGTATTACATCATTCCTATAGTATTTCACATGTATGTAATAGCGTGGAATGAAAGATCCATTTTCAATGTTTTGCCAAAAGTTTAACGTAAGCCTTTATCCTGGGGATGACCTCGTCATGGCCTTTAACATACTCAACCATTGGTAATAGAAGAAGGTCACCGAATGATGGCATTGACTTGCCATTTTTGTCTTCCTTCCAATGTGTAATACCATCACTTTGCCTCCAATCTTGTTTAAAAACCAATACTTTGTATTGCATTAGTGGTGCGTCCCCATTCATGAGAAGAAGCAAAATCAAAGCAACCCTGATGGCTAGCGGGTGCATCTTGCAATCCATCTATATGAAAGTAGAGGGCTTAGAATGCAGTTTTTTCAAAGAACATTTTAGACAACACAATGTTTAGAGGAATTTCATTGTATATAAATATATAATTTTTGATTCATAAGCTAAAAGAGTTAAATCAGAACCAAATTCTTGATTGATACTATAGCTTGTAATGGGCAAGTGGTCCAAAAAAATTAGGAAGAATGCAATGGTATGGTCCAAATAGAATTCCTAAAGTGCATTATAAAAAATTATTATTCCCTAGGAATAAGTTAAAATTCTTACCAAATATATTCTTACTTCATATTTGTACATTCAAGCATGGACTTGGGACAATGCATCCTATCAGGATCTTGTGAGGAAGCACCAAAGCATGATCATGGAACTATGCAAAATTTGTGCATTCAAGCATGGTCATGAGACCGAGTATCTCATCATGGGATTGGAATGAAGTATCAAAGACTAGGTTTTAGACCAAGAATCCAAGCATGGCCTTGGAATAAGGATTTGGGAGTAACCACACCCACTCTTTGCATTTATGCATGGCATGGGAACCACTTGTTGTAGGTTGGTATAGGGAGCAAGCACATCCTTTTTCTAAGGCTTCACACTTTCTTTCCAAAAGCTTTATTGGTCCTAGGATTCTAAATAGCATAGACTTATGAGCATTGTTCTGAGAAGAAACATGATCTAAGGAGCATTGAGAAAAAGCTTGGTCCTAGGACCAAGCATCCAAACTTTCAAAGTCTTGTGACCAAGCATTTGAGTGTAGTCTTGGGAGCGAGTATCATGTCATGGTCTAAAGAGATAACACCCAAGCATGGTCATGGTACCATCAAAATTTGTGCATTCAAGTTCAACGCATTGTCATGGGATCAAGCGTCTAAAAATTTTATGAGGATAAATCATCCAATCAAGTTCTCAAGATAAAATATATTGGGACCAAACATGGCCTCTTTTCATTCATGCATGGCCTTAGGACCAAGCATGTTAGCATGGTACATGAATCTAGTGCAACTTTTGCACTCAACTAGGCTCTTGGGACCATCCTTGCTCCAAGCGAACAAAATTGATCCTAGTACAAAGCATCCAAGATTCCCAAATCTTGTAACCAAGCATTTGAGAGTTCATGCATGGTCTTAGGACTAAGCATCTTAGCATGGCATGTGAAGCCATTACAACATATCCACTCAACAATGCTCTCGGGACCATCCTTGTTCCAAGAGATCAAACTAATTTAGGATCAACCATCCAAGCTTTCAAATTATTGTAACTAATCATTTGAGCGTGGTCCTAGGAACAAGCAATATATCATGGTCTTAGGATCTTGAGCCTTAGCATGGTCATGGGACCATGGAAAATTTATACATTCAAGTTTAAGAATCATTGTGGCATGAAGCATCCAAAAAATTTCTTAGGATAGAGCATCCAACCATGTTTCCAGGACAAAGATCTTGAGAGTAGCCATGCCCACTCTTTGCATTCATGCATGGTCTTAGCATCAAGCATGTAAGCATCGTATAACAAGCCAACACAAATTTTGCACTCAACCATGCTTAAGAGAACAAGCTTGGTCCTATACCAAGAATCCAAGCTTACAAAGTCTTATGACTAAGCATTTGATTTTGGTCATGGAAATGAGTACCATATCATGGTCTCAGGAACTAGCACCCAACCATGGTCATGGGACCATGCAAAATTTGTGCATTCAAGCTCAAGCATTGTCATGTGATGAAGACTTCAACCTTTGGATCAAGAATATTCCAACCATTTCTTTTGGGCTAAGATCTTGGGACCAACCATGGACGCTATTTGGAATCCTGCATGGCCTTACGACCAAGCATGCTAGCAAGGTTTAGGAAGGCCAAAAAATTTATACATTTGATCATGCTCTAGGGAACATCTTTGTTCCAAGAGAACAAGCTTGGTCCTAGGACCAAGCATCCAAGATTTGAAAGTCTTGTGACCAAGAATTTGAGTGTGATCATACCATGGTCTTAGGAGTTAGTTCCCAAGCATGGTCATGGGACCATGGAGAAATTATGCATTCAAATTCAAGTATCATCATGGGATAAAGCACCCAAAGTCTACCTTTAGAGATCAAGCATATATATTCCAAGCATGCTTTTGAGACCATCCTTGTTCCAAGAGAACAAGCTTGGGCCTAGGACCAAGCATCCAAGATTTCAATGTCTTGTGACCAAGCATTGGAGTGTGGTCCTGGGAATAAGCATCATATCATGGCCATAGGAGCTATCACCCAAGCATGGTCATGGGACCATGGAAAATTTGTTCAAGTTCATGGGATGAAGTGGACAAGTTTTTCCTTTGGATCAAGCATCAGATTTTGAATTTTTAATGGTCCCCTTATTCTCATTGTCTAGGCACAATATTTTTGGCAAGAAGTCATCTATGCAGATTCAGAAATAATATGTGAGTAGGGGACAAAAGATGATCTAGATCATACAATTGAATGAAGGTGGGGGATATTTGAGCCCAAAATCCATTACTTTGTAAATGAAGATACTCTAAGGAGTCACAAAAGCAGTTTTGATCTAGTCATCAAGATGGGTCCCCAACTAATTGTAGCCTTGTAACCATCCATGAAACTATAGAGCACATGCCCATCCACATCTTCCAGAACTCTTTCAATGAAGGGGGTCAGGAAGCCATCTGATATTGTTGCCTTGTTGAGATCTTGGTAGTCAAATCAAACATGGATCTTGTTGGAATGCTTCTTTGGAGCTATCGCCATGGGTGAAAATTACTTTGAATGCTCTACCAACATGATGACACTTGCTTCTTGCATCTTTCCTAACTCGAGTTTGACAGCTTTTGCACACTTTGGATTCAGCTTGTAGGGTCTACCTCTACCTTGTTTAGCCCCACTGATCAGAGGTATAGTGTGGACTCCTAGCTCTTGAGGTATCCCTTCCAAATCTTGATAGAAACATACTTGAAAGAGTGCTATGAGAAATTACTTGGTCTAGCATCATAGGGTGATCCCACAACCATGCGACCAAAAGAATGGGCTTTGGGTTGTCAAGGTCGCCCAAGTTTACTTTATTCACTGCATCTAAAGAGGGTACTAGTGAGGTTGTCTCTATAAATGAAGAGGATGCCGCTTCTTGGATCATAGATACATCATGATCATGTGCTTGAAATTGGCATATGCTTCTTGTAGCCAATCTAGGGGAAGCTCGTTAAGGGGTAATATCCAATGCAGAGGTGAGCTTTGCCTTGGTTAAGATTTGAACACAGAGGAGGTTGGGTTCTGAACTCATGAAGAGGAGATTGTTTCCCTCTTCATAGTCCTCCATACCCCCTTCAAGTCTAATGGGGTTCTTTGGGGATCCAATTGTATGAATCCACATTGCATCATTTCCCCAATCATGTAGCACCTTACTGTGTTGTAGCCACGATCTATCAATGAGCAAGGGGAAACTATCCTCGACTTGGGGAAGCTCTGGGGAAGGCAAACCATACCAAAATCCAAGCTAAAAGTGAAGTCTTGCATTTGTATAGACACCTTGTGCACTATGCCTAAAGGGTAGCTGTCACCTCTAGTTGGCCAAATAAACTATGAATAGAATTGAGAGATCTAATGCCAACATAGTGAATTCAAGAATCAAGTTGATGCTAGATCCACCATTAACTGTCACACCGGAGACTTGCCGCACTAAAATAGACACTGTGAGACGAGGGATTTTGTAACTAGTTAGGGGAGCATTGGGATAAGAGATAATACAAGACTGTGATAGATGTACTAGGAGGTGCCACTCCCTAGACCTGCACCTAGGTACAAAGATTAGATAAGTGCAAGGGCGTCACCTCAAAAAGCCGCATCTAGCCAAAGCATGTCAAGTAGGGGAACAGAGGGAGATTTTGGAGGGAGCTTCAGAGGGAGCTTTTTTTGGAAAATGAATCGTTTAGAAAAATTATTGAAAAATATCTCTCTATCAAGCTTGTGTTGATTCACTAATCTAATGCAAAAAGCTCCTTCTGCCAAATGAGTGATAGCCACTCATCACACACTCCATATAACTTCTATTTCTAATTTAACTTCTCTCTCTCTCTCTCTCTCTCTCTCTCTCTCTCTCTCTCTCTCTCTCTCTCTCTCTCTCTCTCTCTCTCTCTCTCTCTCTCTCTCTCTCTCTCTCTCTCTCTCAACAAAGAGATGTTGCCTCCACGGCACAATCCAACGGGTCAATGCATGAAAGAGCAGCAATCTAATGGAGGATAGCATGTAAAGCAAGGTTGTTGTTGTTGTGCCAAGGTAAATGACAAGCAATGCATTGCTTTTGATGGCATTATCACACCCTGTTACCCAAATTGTGCTTCCACATCAACAGCCACCACTATAGAGTGGCGGTTGGGTGGCTGGAGGTCTTATATGCTCAACGCATAAGATCGACACCATCCACCAAGTCAAACGCATGAAAGAGCAGCAATCTAATGGTGGGTAGCGTGTAAAGCAAGGTTGTTGCTATTAAGCTGAGGTAAATGACGAGCAGTGTGCTTCTTTTCATGGCATTTGGGTTAACGTCGCATTCCGTCACCCAAAATTGTGCCGCCACATCAACAGACACCACTATAGAGTGGCAGTTGAGTGGTTGGAGGTCTTATGTGCTCAACGCATAAGATTGACGCAATCCACCAAGTCAAACACATGAAAGAGGAGCGATCTAATGGTGGGGAGCATGTAAAGCAAGGCTACAGCTGTTAAGCTAAGGTAAATGACAAGCAATGTGCTTCTTTTCATGGCATTTGGGTTAACATCGCATTGTGTCACCCAAAATTGTGCCGCCACATCAACAGACACCACTATAGAGTGGCGGTTAAGTGGTTGGAGCTTTTATGTGCTCAATGCATAAGATCAACATGATCCACCGAGTCGAACGCATGAAAGAGCAGTGATTTAATGGTCAGTAGCGTGTAAAACAAGGTTGCTACTATTGTGCTCATCGCATAAGACCGCACAAGAGCATAAAGAACGTCTAACACCGAAGTAGAGCATACAAACCATTTGTGACACAAGTGTTTGAAGCAATCCACAAAGACCAAATGATGATCAATGGAAAGAAGAGAAGGTCTTATATCCAAAGTGCAGAGAGAGAGAGAGAGAGAGACAGAGAGAGATCAGAGGAGAGAGAGGATGAACCACGATGTGAGATTTGGGACTTAATCTATATACCTTATTCACAACTTGAACCAAACGATTAAGAAAGAGAATTGACAAAGGTAAGTACATACATTTTTTTCCATTAAATATATGTACATTTGAAATAGACTTGCTAAGGTAAATGACAAGCAATGTGCTTCTTTTAGTGGAATTTGTGTTAACATTGCATTGCGTCACCCAAAATTGTGCCACCACATCAACAGACACCACTATAGAGTGGCGGTTGAGTGGTTGGAGCTTTTATGTGCTCAATGCATAAGATTGACATGATCCACCGGGTCAAACGCATGAAAGAGCAATGATTTAATGGTCAGTAGCGTGTAAAACAAGGTTGTTGCTATTGTGCTCATCGCATAAGACCGTGAAGAGCATAAAGAACGTCTGACACCGAAGTAGAGCATACAAACCATTTGTGACACAAGTGTTCGAAGCAACCACAAACACCAAATGATGATCAATGGAAAGAAGAGAAGGTCTTATATCCAAAGTGCAGAGAGAGAGAGAGAGAGAGAGAGAGAGAGAGAGAGAGAGAGAGAGAGAGAGAGAGAGAGAGAGAGAGAGAGATTAGAGGAGAGAGAGGATGAACCACGATGTGAGATTTGGGACTTAATCTATATACCTTATTCACAACTTGAACCAAACGATTAAAAAAAAGAATTGACAAAGGTAAGTACATACATTTTTTTCCATTAAATAAATGTACATTTGAAATAGACTTTTGATATTTTTATTACATCTAAGAAAAATAAAAAGAAGTAGCAGTAGAAGATGTTTTCCTTCCAAGTCTGTTTGAATAGCATTTGAAGACAAAGAATAGAGAAACCGGAATCCTTACCTGAGATCATCATGTAAACAAAAAAATCATCATCAATTTTATTTGTACATGGAATGCAGGTATAGGGCGGATCCGACAGTTGTCATCCATGTCCCCTAATCCATGCATTCAAATCTGCTCTATGCTGACAAGAGATTTTTCTAGATCTATGTATGGATATGGAAGCCATGAGTAATTACTAGGGACTTGTAGGTGAGTGAAAGACAAGATTTTCATAACTTACATTACTAATCTTGGTAAAAGAGTTAGAATAGAGTTTAAAAGCACACTACAAGGCTAAATGAAGCTTAAGAATAGGTTATAGCATCGTATAAGTCATGGAATTATCCTCGGAGAAGAGAATTTAATTTAAGCTCAAAGTTTAGCCAAATAAGAACAAAAATTGCCATCATTTCGTATGGTTATGGAAGAGGTAAATTAACCTATACAAATTGTACTGAAAAAGTATAAAGCTTGATACTATGTTCAAGGGCATTAGTACCTCTTTTGTATCTTAATGTCTTTTAAAATTCATTTTTTCCTTTTAGCATTATATGGTTAATACACCACGTGATTAGTATATGGTTATTTCCATGGCATTCAACTATATTTCCAAACTGCATATGTATTTATTGTTCGCCAATATTAGTAATTGAAATGAGTGATGATACTTATTTGTTCTTATGTCAAGATGTATGAAATTAAAACAAGATTAATGTGGAACTCCAAATAAATAGAGCTATTTTATATTTGGTTCCTAAGGAAGAAGAACACAAAATAATGAAAACACCTTCCACCTGAGAGGAGGATGTGTCGAAGATCTCATTCTCAGTTTGTTTCTCCGCCATGAGGGTCGCGGTATTGCAAGTCTTGTAGACAAAGGTCACTGAGATCGTGTGTTTTGTTGATTGTCTGGCCTACGTCTTGACCTTTTGAGGATACGGCCTTCGAAAGTGTGTGTAGCTTGATATAGGTAGTGTGGCCTTAGTGTAATGAATAATCTTTCTTGTGCATAAAAGTAGGCTTATAGAACAGAATCGTTTATGTGCACATCCTAAGTAAAAATGGCCTATTGTAAATGGATTGTGGCTATTTAGAGAGGTGAGTAATTCACTGAAGAAAAAATGCATTGCAAAGGTCAAATTTGTAAGCTGCTCTTTAAGTAGTTGTAGCATGTGTGTGTGTGTGTGTGTGTGTGTGTGTGTGTGTGTGTGTGTGTTGGAGTATTAATCTATATAGTTTATTCACAATTTGAACAAAACATTCAAAAAGAGAAATGACTTTAAGTAGCTGTAGCAAGTTGAGATGTATGTAGATTCTCGGTATCGACTCGGTTAAGGGCATAGATGGAGAATTCATCACCATTCAATCTTTCAAGTGTAGCTAAACGCACCAGTTGTTTACAAATAGTTGAAGTTGTGTTACCAACCTTGTTTAGTCCCACAATAAAGAATTTAGATGCTAGATCTTTGATTTTTGTAATTATATCAAGAGTAAACCAAATAGTGTCCGTACTAAGACACTGTGGGTTCAGGTTGCCTACTTTGTTTGAAAAGTTATGAAAAAGTAGTTGAGACAGGGTGTGGATCACCTCTGACTCCAGTTGGAGTTTATTAACCAAGTCGATTAAGCAATTAAGAAGAGCAGCAAAAGCTAAGTGAGGGTTGTGTGTTGGTAGGGGAATATGATTAAATCCTTTGTTCAATAGTGCACGAATCTCATGATCCTTGCAAATGTCTAAGTTTGAAGTACAAATGTGTGAGCTAAATTTATCAAATTGTGATGTAAACTCTGTATAATCAGTACAATTACAGGTAGGAGTGTTGTGTAATCTTAAAAAGTCAGTATTGTAAAACCAATGTTTTAGTGGATATGTGTATTTTCATCCAAACAAAATAGAATTAAGTAGAGAAGTATTACCAAAATATTGATGAAATATTTCCATAAAAATAGACTTAGGTGGGTATAATTCTAGAATTTTGTTAACAAAGAGACAATGCACAAAAATCTGGTTTTGAGCCTCCTTCTTTTTATTCAAGATCTTCTTGCCTGCCATATTGGTAATAACCTGAAAATATTACACTCACATATCAAGAAGATGTTTTACAGGAAGATTTTTGGCTCTCCCTCTACTGGTATAGCTTTTAGTTTTACCTCTGCCAAAGTTAGAACAAGAAGTAATAGAGGGAGTCAAAAAAGAAGTAACCGAATCAAGAGTGTTAGTTAAAGAAATAGGTCCTTTTAGGAATGGGGTCGATTCCTCCTCCGTATTAGGTTTAAGCAGAATAAGAAGAGTCTTCACTCCTTTGTAGTTTCCATAGGATGTCAAAAAAGTTCCAGGTTCATCTTCTTTAAGGTCTTTGTGAACTTCAAGCATCATGTTGCGAAAGTGATGAATGCAATTTGAGTTAAAATCACATAACGAGCTTGTCTACCCAGCCTTGAACCTGTTAATGATAAGTAAAACTCTGCAACTTTTTCTGGGGATATTAATTCTAGGTGATTAAGAATGTACCAGACTACATGATCAAATTGTACGATGCTTAATTCGCATATGCTGCTTTCTTGTCAAGGAACTTGCAGGCACATAAGGTTTGTAAATATTCCAAATAAAATCTGAATAGTAGTCTGTATTTGGCTTGCAAAAGGCCATAATACCCTTTCTGCGTCCATAAATCCTAGTATTAGTAGAGCATTTGGCGTGATCCAAAAATTTCATGGTAAAGGGAGCATTGATTAACTCTCCTTTATCCAAGAATTGGGTACCTTTCAGAATATGAACCCTACATTCATCCATGAAGGCAGTAGGAAAGTTGGCTAAGAATATCCATGATTCAAGTGAGATAGGTGCCAAAAATCCTTTGTTGGGAAGGATCCAAAGTTGATTGTCTACACTTGCTCCTTCTACCTCTCCTTGTTTTGGAGGAAGAAATGGGAAAAAATTTGACACTTTAGGAACCATTTCTAAAAGAGTGGACTCACTAAGCGAGCACAAGTCATGTTGAAAATTCTTAACAGCTTCAAGTACCGCCAGATTGCGACTAAAGATATTGCTTGTCACATTGATAGAAGGAGCAAATAGTGTAGTAATGAAGGCCGGGTTGAGTCCGCATAATTTTTTAAGAAAATTGGTAAGCTCTGCACAAGAGGAGGAGGAAAATGTATCAAGTGACTGTGTGTGAATTTTTTGAAGCAGAGGAAGTTGTTTTAATTCCTCTTCTAAGAATTTAAGTCCTTCTTTCTTGTTTTTTACCACAGCTACCAAGAGCTTGATCCAATTGTTAAAAGAAAGAAGGATAATTCTCTAAATTTGTTGACCCAATAATAAGTTTTGATGCAATTGCATCCTCAATGCAATGTAAAACATAGACGCTAGCTTTAGCAGAAGTGAGCTTGACAAGGAATTCCATCCTGAGAGTAAAGGAATCAGTTTGAAAAATAGAGAAATTATCGTAAATTAGAGAAAAAGAGCAAAAGAAAGAAATACAACCATTTTTTGTTATTTTTTGGCAGCTCGAGCAAGGAAAGGTTTGTATCTATTTGCAAGGTACACCAAAGGATGCCTAAGGGTATGTTTGTACAATTTGGCACGGGTCATTCTCAATTTTTTATTGGTAGCTTCTATATTTTTAGGGAATTGAGGATCCACATTTGGGCAGTGTATTTGTAGAGTTGAGATACCTGACAAAAAGTGAACGAAAAAATAAAAGAAGGTAATACATACAACCTTTAAACTAGTCAATCCGAGGATATAATGACTGTGTGTATCTATCAATTAGGTCAAAACCTAATAATCTAATTTTATGTATCTTTGTCATTTTCATGGTCATAAATTGACAGAACAATTTACGCCCTTGTGCCTATGTGTGTGTGTGTTGGAGTATTAATCTATATACTTTATTCACAATTTGAATAATACATTAAAAAAGAGAAATGACAAAGAAAAATAAAAGTGATTACATGCATATATATTTTTTAAAAATACATATGTACATTTGAAATGGAATTTTGATGTTTTATTATATCTAAGAAGTAAAAATGAAAAAGCAACAATAAAAGTTTCCCTGCCAAAAATTGGTCGAATAGCACTAAGTCAAAATCCTTACCTGCAGCCATCATGCAAACAAAAAAATCATCAGCAATCTTGTTTAGACATGGAATGCAGGTACAAGGTAGAACCAATAGTTATCATCCATGTCACTCTTATCCTTGCATTCAAAATTGTTCTATGAAGACAAAGGATATTGTCTAGAACTATATATGTTTATGTCAGCCTGGAGTAATTACTCTGGACTTGTAGGTAAGTAAAAGACAGGATTTTTAGAATACATTATTAAACTTAGTAAAAGAGTTGGACTAGATTTTAAAAGCCCAGTACTAAGCTAGATTAAGAGCAGGAATAGGCTCGAGCTCTCAAGGTCATGGAGATAACCTTCCAAGCAAAGATTTTAATTTAAGCTTAGTGTTTACCTAAATTAAGACCATGAATTGACAATAGTTCATATGGTAAAGGAAAAGGACATTTCAAACATACAGACAAGCATTTAAATGCTTGATGCTATATTCAAGAGTGTTAGTAACTATTTTGTACTATCGTTTCTGTCTTGAAACAAGAATCATTTTAACATTTTAGCAATATATGGTTAAGTAAACCCAAAGATTAGACTAAGGTTATTTCCATGATCTCTAGCAATAACTATATTTCTATACTACTATTTATCATCAATAGTTTCAAGCAAGTAAAAATTGCCACATTTATGCATGTTTGTGACTGAAACGAGAAGTGCCACTTTTTTAATGTCAAGATGTACCAAGTATAATGTGAAATCCGATTAGAGGGAAAAAAAACACATGAGTTATTTATCTTTGGATCCTTAGGAAGGAAAAAAAACCATATAATAATGGAGAAACCTTCTAGTTGAGAGGAGGAAGCGTCGATGACTTCATTCTCGGTTTGTTTCTTCGCCATGAGATTGGCAATAATGTGAGTCTTGTAGCAAGACGGTACCAAGAACGAGAGTTCTTGCCTATGTCTAGACCTTTTGAGGTTTCGACCTTCGAAAGTGTGTGTAGCGACAGAGGTAGTTTGGCCTTGGTGCTACAAAAGTAGAAAAACTTGCTTGTGCAATTTGTAGGCTGACAGGACCGAGATGTTTTTGTAATCAACAGACTCGAGCGGACTGTTGTGCACTAACTGTGACCTTCGTATTATTAAGCAACACGTAAGATAAATATGTAAATGTCTCAACTACAGAGCAAGTACTCGTGACTTGCTCTTTAAGTAGCTATTTTGTGTGTGTGTGTGTGTGTGTGTGTGTGTGTGTGTGTGTGTGTGTGTGTGTGTGTGGGGGGGGGGGGGGGGGGGGGGGGGGGGTATCTGCGCGATTTTGTAAACCCTGTGAGTGCACAACGTGTGCAAACTGCAATCCCTTCGCAAACTCAACCTGCACGAATTCAGCATGTGTGAACCTGTATATTTGTGCAACTCTACAAATATTTGTGCAACTCTACAAATCTGGGCGCAGACAGCCTGCACGGCCAGTAGCCCTACGCGCAGTCTGCCTGCATGATCCAATGCAGTGGGGTGTGCAACTCTTTGATTGTGTGTTTGCTATTTTCTCTCGCAAGTAGGTGTTCTGACTTTCAGCATGCGCATTGTTGTCCATCCTCAGAACAATCTGCTGCATCAGCAACATCAGGCAATTCTATAGCTTCTGACAGAGTACAATTTTCCAGGCATACTTATTTTGCAGATGTATGCATTCTGTGGAGATGTACATGTCTCTGAGGTCTCTGTAAATACATAATTCACGCAAAATACAATAAAAATCTTTTGCTTTAGTTTTCGATCGCGGTCTGGTTGATACATGTCAAAGTTCCCGTGTGTCGTCAAGCATCGTAAAGCCATGGACACTATTTCAGAGAGTGCTTTGGAAATCAAAAGTTGTCTGTATGAAGACTCTGAAGAGGCTCATAAAGCATGGAATGGTCAGACACCTGCCCTTGAGGTGCAAATTCCCGTACAGGATCTTATGGACCCGGTAGTGCAATATTCCATGAATGCGGTCATCTTGTTTTTCCCTGGCAAATTGCCTATTGTGTAGGATGTCGGACGGTGGGTTGATTTCCTTCTCAAATGCAAGGCTATCAGAGGTGTTTATTTTGGTGCTCGAAGTTTCTATGAGGTACTATTGGCAAATACTAAGGCTAGAAACATTCTGTTGAAGATGTCTCCCCTCTTTTTTGGCATGCAAATGACTCATGTGCTGCCTTGGGCACTTAAGAAGGACTATCAAAGTCTTATTCGTCATAAATGTCCTGGGTGGGTGGAATTTGTTGATTTTCCTCGCACGTGGAGGCATGTTCTTCCTTTGTTGGCTGCTCAACTTGGCAAGGTGATTTGCCCTCCGAAATTGGATGCGAACACCAACAGGTTTTGCATTCTGTGGGATACGGATAAGCTTACCCCGAACAGAATTATGGTGGATTCAAGCGATCCTTGGGTGGGCAAGCGCCCTTTTAAACTCCAATGGAGAAAATTTTCTACCTCCTGTTTTCGATGCGGTAAATTCAGTCACATGCAATCTGAATGTCCTGAACCGGTTTTATAGTCCCCCTCTTTCGGCTGATCCTTCCTCTACCCCTGCCCCTGTAGGTATATCTGTTGGTGAAGCTAAAGAGAATGGAGTCCCTGCTATGAAGGTGACTTCCAACGCAGATAAAGGGAAAAACAAAAATCCGCCTCTGCGGATGTTGGGAATGTAAATGCAGGGAAAGGCAAAAATGTTGGATCAAGTGATGTTGGCTCATGGGTGGTACCTAAAAAGACAGTGAAAATTCATACTCCGCCTTCCTCCCATAATTATGTTCCTCTGGTTAACGCCAATAAGAATGTATCATTTAAGCAACTTCCCTGCAATGACAATCACACGTTGATTGACTCTTGGGAAAAAGCGATGCACTCTTATAAGGATGTACTTTTGGGTGAGTCTTCCACTTCTCAAGCGGTTTCTATGGACAAGTTTCCTGCTTTGACTCATCGGATGGGTTTTGGCATGGATGTGGTGGATGGAGATGTCCATATGGGCATCTCGACTTGATCCCTGTGTTTCTTGCCGTTGTAAATATGGTTTCCAATGCACAGTCGCATTAAATGCATTTCATATAATGTGCGTGGGTTATGTAACCTTGATAAATGGCGACTAACTTGGCACTATGTACATACATGTAAGGCAGATATCATGGTTTTGCAGGAACAAAATCAACATGACTTTGTTGGTCAGTGTTCTTATTTTGTAGGTTACTGGATTGCATATGTTGGTTTACAAGATTACTCAGGTTTATTGATGTTGGTTCGACATGAGCTTCATCCAGTTCTCTTGTTTAATGATCTGCATGGCCGTTGGATGGTAATTCAATGCTTGTTGAACGGTCAGGTGTATGAATTTGGAGGCATTTATCCGTATACATCATCTGGACAAAGGGCTACTCTATGGCGAGACATCTCTTCTCGCTCATGGACCTCGAATGCATTCCTTTGCGGTGATTTTAATAATACCCCTGAGATGGATGATAGCACCACTGGTAACCAACATATGTTGTTTGTGGAAATGCAAGAATGGGATAATCTCTTTGCTTCTACTCAGATGATTGATATATGGTGGCATTTGCATCCAGATGCCTCTGGTTTCACTTTTCAGCATGTTGCCCACTCTTCTTATCGAGCGTGGTTGGATAGATGGTATTTGCTTAATTTGCAACAATATGAGGAATTTGTATGTGAGGTAAAAAATGATTACACCTTGCAGTTATCAGATCATTACCCTATTTTGTTGGATGTGAGTTTTGGGTAGACTCATTGCAATCGAGCTCTTCCTAGGAAACGTCTGCTGCTTGTTAACAATGGTTGTCTCACTCACGAGGGTTTTTGTGACATGATTTCTGAGGTTATTCCCCCTCTGCTTGCTCATATGCATCTTGATCTTGATGCTGCCTGGTATCGCTTTGTTATGAGGGTGCAAAGTGTTATTTGTGACTATGGCACGCATTACATACACTGCACTCGAGGGGATGTCAAAGATGCGAAGCAAGCTTGTCAACGACTGCGAGTGTTGGCTGATTTGTGGCCTTTGTCTAGTTCCGAGATGTCGGAGTTATGTGAAGCTTGTGTGTGTATTCAGCGTAATGACAAGCAAAAGCTTGCTAAATGATAGACGCGTGCCCGTCACAACAGGCTTTCATGGATAAAGGATGTGCTTCAAAGCAATTCTTTAAGCATTTGCATCATTCGAGACTCTCACAGGCAATCAAGTGGTTTATGATTTCCTCGGGTGTTTGGACTTCTTCAAAGCAAGAACTTGCGGATGCCATGTTTTTACGTTATCAACATGTGTTTGCTGCTCTTCCCAGGCATCTTTGGTTGCTTGCCATGTGTGTTGATTGATGCTTTCCTTTGTTACTCTGATCACATCCCCGCAAGATGCATGTGGCCTTGAGGACCCCTTCACTGTCTCAGAATTGCATAGTGCGTTGCTTGCTTTGGGCCGTTGGCGGTCTCCCGGCTGGGATGGGCTTACTGTGGAATTTTTCCTCTCCATTCTGGGAGGCTCTTTAACATCCACTGCTTTTCATGATAAATGCAGCATGGGAGAAACAAGATTTGCCACTATCTTGGAAAGAAGGTTTACTTAAATTGCTACCTAAGCAAGTGCTTTTTGAACAATTCTCTCATTGGCGCCCGGTTACTTTGATGCCGATGGTTTATAAGATATTGGCTAAGATGTTGGTGCACCGCATTAAGGACCATCTTTTTGCAGGACTCCATCACGCTCAATATGGTTTCGTTCCACGTCACCAGATTATGGATAATCTGGCTAATGTTATGATTGGCATGGAGTATGCTAAGTACACTCAACATGATGTGTTGGTTATGCAAGTTGACATTGAAAATGCCTTTGACACTATACTGTGGGACTTCATTGCCACCACGATGAGGTGCCTAGGGTTTGGTCCTAAATTAACCAATGTGGTATATTTTTTGTATGCATGTAGCTCATCTTCAGGGATCTTGGAAGGTGAATTAACTGAATCTTGGCCTCTTGGTTGTTCGATCAGGCAAGGCTACCCCCTTAGTGCTATGTTGTATGCTATTGCCACTCACCCGCTGTTGACTTATCTTGATCACTTGACCTCTGTTGAGCGTCTTCATGGTCTACGGTTAACTTTGAGTCGTACATTCATTGGCCATGCTTACGCTGATGATTCGTCGTTTATGCCCCGTAATCAGCAGGGATCTCTACTAGGTCACAAAATGGCTGCGTTTTTTGTTGAAGTAGAGAGAGAGAGAGAGAGAGAGAGAGAGAGAGAGAGAGAGAGAGAGAGGAATGGAGGAAGAGAGATAGAGATAGAGAGAAGAGGAGGGAAAAGAGGGAGAGAGATAGAGAGAGAGAGAGAGAGATAGATTTAGATTTTATTATCGTCCTCGGAGGTCAAATATGACCTATGGGACCAAAGTTACATGTGATGTAGTATGTGTATGGCTGATGAGTGACTCTCGATGCTCCAAAATTGTAGTGATGAGAGTCGCAATGGAGAGCCCACACTTTGGCTGGGAGAGGAAAGTGTGTAGGTCTAAGTTATGGCTAAAAATGTGAGAGAAGCAAGTTCGGATGTGATCAAAAGCTGAGCACTCTAGTAGTGTGTGGTACTCAGACTCTCGAACTTGCAGTGAGCATAATGTGCACAATCGATTTGACTCTTCTCCATTGCCCCAACGCCCTATCTCGCATCGAAGGAAATGGGAGCTAAGCCGAATTGCTGCGATAGTGCGTATCGCGGACAAGGGAATAGGCTCAAGCATGTAAGTGTGAGTACGGTTTCCTCTCTCAGCGAAGAACATGGTTTTGTAGTTGGGGGCAATATAGGTGGTGTAATGTATGAAGCGTGACCCACCGGATTTCTCCCAAGCCGTAATACATTGGCGTTGTAGAAAAGCTTCATTCACTTGAGAGTCAATTGAAGCATCATGTAGCAAGTGTAATGCATCCCATCTCCCAAACCACTTCTTTATGTCTTGCATCCATCCCGTGCTCAAGATCTTGCTTTTATGTGTCTTTTGAACTTTTTTGCTTGCTTCCCATGCAATTGTAGGAAGTCGATGTGAGGGGTTTTGACGCATCTTTATCATGTACTCCACAACCCTTTCCATGCCCACAACCTCAATTGGAAGAGATCCCGACTCAAGAAGTAGGAGCATATATGGTGTTTGTGTCTTAACTTGGAGAAAGTTTGTAAGAAAACGTTTTTGGACATTCTCAAACTCTTTCCAAGTAGACTTTGAGATGCTCCCACCCCACACTTCAACTCCATAAAGAAGAACCGGTGTCACCAATGCATCAAAAAGATACTTCTTGAGAACCCAACACTTGATGTTTCCCGCATTACACATGTTCTCAAATGCATAATATGCTCTCTTTCCCGCTTCCAAACGACGCATAGCACATTCATGCCACTTGTGATTGGATGGAACCTCAAGGCCAAGGTACTTAAAGCTCTCAACAACGTCAAGTGTCTCGTTGTTGTACACAATGCATGGCTTCTCCTTATGGTTGGTTTTCACAAGCATAACCTTTGTTTTGGATTCATTTACAATCAGCCCACTATGCAAGCAAAAGTTCTCGAGGACAACCATAAGCTTTTGTGCATCTTCTAAAGTGTGTGCTAGAAGCACTACATCATCCGCATACAACAAAATCATGATTACCACATTGCAAATAGTGACCTCTTCAATGCCTTCTTCTTGCATAAAGTCAAGTACCATTTGTTCCAATTGATCGATGCATAGACCAAAGAGAGTTGGTGACAATGGACATCCTTGTTTAACCCCAATAGTGCTTACAAAAATTTCTGAAATTTCTCTTCCCATGCGCAATTGACAAATCACCTTCTCATAGATTCGAGAAACCGCAAGCATAAACTCACTTGGCACTTGGAGTTCTTCCATCCTTCTCCACAAATTGTTACGTGGAATCATATCAAAGGCTTTCTTAAAGTCCACAAAACAACAATACAATCGCTTGCCTTTCAACCGACTTTCCTCCATGAGAACACGAAGAGTGACAAGATGATCAATGGTGCTATGGCATCGACGAAAACCCGCTTGTCCCTTTGCACGCTTATCATTCTCTTCAGCCCAATCACTCAATTTCATCTCCATTATGCACCCAAATAACTTTGCCATAAGAGACCCAATCATTATAGTCCGGTAGTTGCTTACATTCTTTACATCCCCTCCTTTATGCAAAGGCTTAACCCAATTAGTACTCCAATCATAAGGCATACCATGTTGAAGTGCAAGGTTGAACATATCACACATCCACTCATGGGTAAAATCTCCCGTCCATTTGATCATCTCCGGCTTGATACCTTGAAGATCTCCCGCTTTGCGAGTGGCCAACTTTTCAAGCCCACCGCATACATCCTCAATAGTAAAAAAAGACGGCATACATAGGAGTGAACCATAAAATGGCATTTTTTCAGTATTTTCTTGCTCATATAATTGCCTACAATGTGTGTACATATCCACTAGACTCAAGTTACCAAAATTCTCAACCCGCTTGCCTCTCAAGTTTCTCCAAAATCTTCCACATGCATGTGCCTTTTCTTGGACTTGAAATTCTTGTTGCTTTACTTCCCATCTTCTTCTCTTCTTTTGAATCAATGCCTTGTATGTATGCAAATGACTTTGATAGTTGTCTTTATCCATAGTTGCATCAAGCTTTATCAAGGACTTTCGAGCATCTTGACATTCTTTATCAAACCACCTTTTGCGTGTGTGTGTGTGTGTGTGTGTGTGTGTGTGTGTGCATATATACATATATATATATATATATATATATATATATATATATATATATATATATATATATATATATATATATATATAGAGAGAGAGAGAGAGAGAGAGAGAGAGAGAGAGAGAGAGAGAAATAGAGGAATATATTGAGAGAGGGGAAATAAGGGAGAGGGGGGGGAGAGAGAGAGATGGAGGGAGAGTGATAGATGTTACCATATACATGTGGTAGTGATGTGTGTGAACACACTTAGGACCGTCAGGGCATTTTTCCCTCACTAGGAGGTTTTTCCCCCCCGTGCATTGTATATACGCCCATCACTCCAGGGATATCTTACCTTTTCATTGCACACTAGTAATACACTCTCTGTTATGTGCCTTGAGCTTCCTTCATATTCTCCAAGCTGTGTGTGTTTTCCTGCAACCCCAATTCCAACAATTGGTATCAGAGCAGGTTGCATCCTCTCGGGCTTAGTTGAGAGCAGCATCAGCACACACCTGCTCACTTTCTTCAATTTTCGTGAGCTTTGGTGAGTGTGAGCAGGTCAAAATATACTTTGGAAGTGATCGTAGAGCTTAGTCTACTCAAATTTGTGATTCGGGCTCATTTCGACCTCCGTTTTCGCTACATGCAGTATTGTGCAGGCTATTTTGTCATTTTGTACAAACCTTTGTCAGTGCCATTTTTTGCATAACAGGTCCCATATAGTCTTCTACGGTTTGTGTTGTATAGCACGTGTTGTTCTCTCTCTGTTTCTCCTCTTTTCGGGCAATTTTCACATCAGGTGCAGGCATTCACCATTATCGACAACACCACAGATGTGTTCAAGATGTTTGTTGCTGAATAGATTAGATGGGGACAATTATCCTATGTGGGCTTACATGATGCAACATGTCCTCGTGTCAAAGGGCGTTTGGAACATTGTGCAAGGCATTGATGTATGTCGTGGTTCTGAGGATGTAGGCCATGTTGAGGATGTTGCAGGTTTTGGTGGCAGGATTGATGCTGCCAGAGCTGTTTTGCCTATGGCTGAGCAAGCTCGTTGGGATATAAAAGATGCACATGCTCATGCATTGATTGTGTTCTTTGTGAAGCGCACTATTACTCCCCAATTTGTTTAGCAAAATCTGCAAAACAGGCTTGGGATATTCTGGTTGATCTTTATGTAAGTTGCAATGAGGCCAAAATTGCATTGCTAGGTAAAGAGCTGGACTCGAAGATTATGCATGAGGAAGATGACATGGACACTTTCCTTGCTGGTGTCAAGGATATCAATGAGCAACTTATTTTTGTAGGCAAAATCATTTCATATAGTGCCTTTGTATAGACTGTTATGGATGCTTTGTCAGATTCTTACCAGACTTTTGCTAGTACTTGGAGACTCATGACCCAAGGAAATCTAAAAGTTGTCAAATTTGATGCATTATGCACATTGTTGCAAGAGTCACTTTCCAAAAAAAACGGGACTAGACAGCGTGCAATTGAACAGGCATTTATTGTTGCTCAAAGAAAAGCTGGTAATAGTACTGTGGCCACTTCTCATGGTTCTTCTGCGAGTGGTAAATCACCTGTTCCTAATGCTTCTGCTGGCAGAAATTCGTCTGGGAATTATGGTGATAAGGGCAAAAAGAAGATGCATTGCCATTATCGTAAAGCTAATGATCACTTGATCAAGTAGTGTCAATTGAAGGCCAAACAGACTAAGAAGAAAGAGGTTGGTTCCACTACTAATGTTGGTTCCACTACAAATGTAGCTATTGTTGAGTCTTCTGTGAGAGGAAACTGTGATGCTGACATTGATGCAAAAGGGGCTTTTATTGCAGAGTGCAATTATGATCCTATTGTCCATGATGCATGTTTGTCAGTTGACTGCAGATGCTCATGTGTGGTACTTTGACAGTGGTGCTACAAAGCACATTACCTTTCATTGTAACTTGTTCACCTCTGTCAAGGCTATTCCAATGAGGCAAATGTACAGCCTATGGGGGTTTCTGAAAATGTTACAGATCAGCCTATTGCCGATGCAGATGTACATGATGTACTTGATGAGGAAAGGACTGAGAATGAGCAGGCTAGAGGTATTCCTAAATGGCTAGTGCCTACTTATCCTGACAGTAAATTGGATGCACCTTTGTCTAGTTGTACTTGTTCAGGTCTTATGTATCAGATTGTTATGCTTTGGCTCTGTCTAGCTTATGTGATGTTGAGGAACCTCTGTCTTTTGATAAAGCACATAATTCAAAATATTAGATGGCTGCAATGCAATCTGAATATGATGCACTTATAGAAAATGACACATGACTTTATGTGGTTTGCCTCCTGGGAAAAAGGCCATTGGTACAAAGTGGGTTTACAAGTTGAAATGCAAGTTGGCTGGTGAGACTGATCGCTATAAGGCTCAACTTGTTGCAAAGGGTTATGCACAACAAAAAGGGTTGTTGCAAAGGATTATGCACAACAAAAAGGCATAGATTATGAAGAGACCTTTGCTTCCACTTGTCGTATGACTAGTGTGCTTTTTCTATGTGCATTGGCAGCTCATTTTGGTTGGGATGTACATCAGTTAGACATTATTACTGCTCTCTTGAATGATGACATATTTGAGGAAGTTTATGTAAGAAGCCTCGCGATTTTGTCAAGAAAGGACAAGAAAATAAAGTGTGTAGATGTAAGAAAGCTTTATATGGGTTGAAGTGTGGGACGGGTGTCTAACCTCACTCCTATCTTATTGCAGACTAGCGAGAACCACGAATGTAATTGTCAATCCATGCGACGAAGCTGACTCGACTAGTGAATAGAGGCTACAAGAGATTGTCAATCTCTTGGAAAACAACAAACAACTTGTATCTAACTCAAGCTACACTCAAATGACTGAAATCACCAAAAGCCAATCGCTCATCACCAAACAAATCACATTCGTTACAACATCAAATGACATCCAAACGTAATGAAACTTCTAGGACATGTTTATAAGACCTAAGCACACATGCCTATGGTCTCAAATCTCACTTTAGTTCAAGTGCAAAAATCACGATTATCAACAACAATGGATTTTTGACCTAGTCGTTTTCGACCCAGAATGCATCTAAATGCTTAGTAATGATGCTCCAATATCCCGCCTATACTTAGTTTTTTATTTAGAAGCTTAAATTCCTAATTATGATGAAATTAGGTCGCGGGTCGGTGACGCCAAAGCTACGAAATTTCATGATATCCGTATGTCAATGCGCAGAGCTCTTACCTGCGGTTGCAACGCAACAGACATGACTGCAATGTGACAACCGGAGAGGGAGTAGAAAGCGCAAGAAGGAAAGAAATGCACACCGTTAGGTCACGCTGTATTTCATTATCCAAAAACTTGTGAAAAACTTACAAAAATTGGCTTTTATACCTTAGCCAAGGTTTTTGGTGGTCACAACTAATAATCTGGGAGCTCTAACTAAAGACAGGTTGATACAATCTGGAAGCTTGTAGCCCCGGCTTATCAATTACAAAGTTTATCCAGAAAATAGGAGTTACAATATTCCCGATTCATCAAAATAATAAATGTTTTTACAATGAAATTTTTGAAAAATGGCATCCGAGTTAGCTTGCTGCTAACATTCCCCCCCCTCCTCGCCTGTGTCATCCCTTGACACAGCTTTATGGGCTGGAGTAATCTTCGGGTTGCGGTTGGCGAGGCAGTCTTTCAATGTGAGGCTTTCTGATATCTGATCTTTCTTCTTTGTCTAGAACCTGCAAGAACTGCCTGGTGACCCAGCTTTTTAGCTCAATGGCTGAATAGCCAAAAAATCTGGAGGTTAGGTTGCTTATCATTGGCCCAAATATCTTCGTTCGCCAAGTGAAGAATTCTGTATAGAACGCTTTCTTGAACGCCAACATATTGCTAGACGGCAAGAACATGCATCAGGCGTAGAAGCCATAAAGGACTTCTTCGGAAGGTTGGCCGCTTATGTCGTAGCAAAGACCCTTATTGCTCTTGAGGAATGACATCCATGGTGCTCCTGCTTGCTTTGGCTCGTGAAAAGCTTCAATGCATGTGAGCAACATTTGGCAAATTTTGTAGAGCATGGCACATGAGAGATCGGGAAGAATTTTGAAGAATGTCATGGCGCCCGTTAGGGTTTTCACCATGTATTCTTCTGTTCGGTGTTCCCTGCTGCTAGTGCTGGAAATCTTGGATAGTTGAGCCATATAGGCCGCTTCTTGTTCAGTGCTTCATGTGCTTGCCATGTCCTTACCCTTGGTACAGGACAAAAGATCGGGTCTTTCTAAAGTACTGTAGGTGCTATTGTAAACAGAATCAAATATCGTGGATTCTTGATCAGCCAACTCTTTTTCCACTTGGGGTGGACTTCCTCTGCACCTACTTCCGCATATCTTTGCATAATCTTTCCTTGACTTGTAAAAGCTCTACCTTGATCAAGGGATATGGCAATGATTGTTGATGCCATTGTGCATTGATTTGGTTGGAAGTGAGTTGAGTGACGTTGACTGAATGGAGAACCCTCAACTCCCAATCCATGGTTGCTTTCCATTGTTCATCTGTCCCCTGAGCAACCTGTTCCTTGAGTGTATCTTCTTCAGCTTTTAACAGCTGGACCATTGGCACTTGCTCAGCATCTATTAGTGGTACCTGGAAATCTTTCTCTCCTCCTAGCCATTCTGCCCGCTGTGTTTTCATCTCAGTGAAAGAAATTGATGGAATTTCAATACGTGGTTACTCTGAGGTACCAGCTTTCTCTTGCGTCTTGGGTTGTCCCTCTCGCAGCACTGATTAACTCGCTTGAGCTCTGTTACCTCCTTGAGGTCCTGTTCTTCTCTTTGTACCCACATCAATGCAAGTCTCTTCATTGTCACTGCTCTAGCTTTAGCTCTAGCTTTAGCTCTAGCTCAAGATCTTTATTTTTCTTTTCTAATGCCTTATATACTTCGTCTGTACCTTTGATTGAGGCAACTGCGGGATTTTCTCTTATATGTCGCAAAAATGATGCCTTATCATTGATCCTTTGCTCTGAATATTGCAGAGAAGCATTCGCTACGTCGAGCTGCACTTTGTTGTTACTTGTTCAAAAGTTCACCTAGCTCCTCCATTTCCTTTTGTTGCTTCTCTTTTTCTAGCTGATGTTGTTCAGCTTCAGCTCTTAGCTCTTGGATTTGTCTCTGCAGATCTGAAATGACATTCATTCTGTCATCTAATTCTCCTTGTAGAGCATCGATGACCATCTCCAACTCTCTAGCTTTATCACTGCGGCGGCTAAGTGTTGTTGTTCGCATTTTTCAGTCATCTCCTGCATCTGTTTGGCATATTCATTTACTTGTAGAATGACTCCATCATTTGTCTGTCAAACTTCAAACTCTGTAGGCTGTTTGGATGTTTCAGGCGTTTTTGTGTGTGGCTTCTTGGGTAGGGCTGCTGTGGCCTATGGTTGTGGCGGGGGTTCTACCTCTCCTTGAGGTTGTTTTGTTTCCTCGGCTACTTTGTCTTCTTGAGGCTTCGTGGATGCCTCGCTCGTCTCCTGTTGGATGGTTGTAGAAGGTGTGGTTTCTGTTTCTATTGCCTTGGGTTGCTAAAAATTTGCTGCCTCCCGTGGTTCAGGCTCCTTCTCTTTGGCTTGCTCGTGCTCAGTGGGTCTAACTATTGGTGAAAGTGGAGGGCTTGGCATAGGTCGGTCTTCCTATTCTGTATATGGTGATGATGGTCTAGGAGACATCTCACCCTGTTCGTGATGGGCTTTACTTTGTTGGCCGCTTCTGCTTGTCTCTACTGCTCCACCACATCTTTCTTTGCTTTTCTTTTAGCTTCTTGAGCTTCTTTTAGCTTTAGGCTTTTGCTTCCTCGCACATGCATTCAAGTGAGTCCTTGGGATCTTCTGGTTCTTTCCTGACAGGAATCTTGGTTCGGGGTCCTCTTATATCTCTTGGAACCCACCTTGCCTGGTCCTCACCTGCAGCTTGGCGGCTTCTTTCATAAGTTTGTTTTTCTCTTTCAAACCTCACCTTCTTCTGCTGAGGTTCCTCTTGGTGTGCAGCCACTGTTTTTTCTTCATCTCTTCTCTTCTGGCTCTCTTCTCTTTATTGTCTGAACTTTTGCTGCTATGTGCTTCATTATAGCTTTCTGTCGACTCTTCATCAGATTTGTAAACTCTCTTTGTCGAGCGGGTGGTTCTTGGAGATGGTTGTGCCCACACGATCCATGTGTTATGCTGATCTGGGGCAGGTGGCAAATTGTCTATCATGCCAATAGCATGAAATGCTATTCTTGTCAATACCTCAGGTGCACCCATATACGTGATCCTACCCTCTTTCTTGGTACCTTTTAGCGTTGATAGCACATACTACGCGTGATCAATGGGTTGCCTGGTTGTCGACTTCAACACTTGGGTGAATGTAGTCGCAACTGCATGATTTGGTGTTGTGTACCTTGGTGGTCTCTTTGCTAGAAAGTGGAAGTGCTGGTGATACAACCGTGCTGGTTCTTCCACTTGCTTTTGAATGAGGTCAGCAAAGGTTTCCGCAGTTGTCTCCTTGGTGAAGGTGCCTACTGCCTTTTTGTCTCGAGCCCTCATTGCCATCCCCTCTGTTGGCAACTTTCCACAATGTCCCATGAAGGCTTGAACCCCCTTGACTGTTGTCGGTCTAGGCAAATCAGCAATAACATGAATTTTATCCATGTCAGTAGCTATGCCATTTTTTGACACTATATATCCAAGAATTTTTCCTTGCCTACCCATAAATGTGCACTTTTCAGGATTTAAACAAATCCTATAAAGTTTACATTTTTCAAATACCTTTTTGAGGTGTTCAAAATGATCGGCCCGAATTGATGAATGTACACATAGATCATCCATATATACTCCCAAGAAATTCCAAAGATATTCTTTGAAAGCATTGCTCATCAATCTTTGAAAGGTGGCAAGAGCATTAGTCAACCCAAAAGGCATAACCCGATAGGCAAAAATACCCCATTCAGTTGCCAAGGCAGTTTTATGTTGATCCTTGGGGTCAACCAAAAGTTGATTGTATCCCAAAAATCCATCCAAAAAGCTGTAAGATTCTTTTCCTGCAACTCGTTCTAAAACATGCTCAATGATTGGAAGAGAAAAATTGTCTCTAATGGTAGCTGCATTCACTTTCTTGAGATTGACATGTACTCGTAGTTTTTCATTTTTCTTGGGTACTACCACAATTGGAGACACCCAATCTGTCTGTTCAATTTCATGAATGAATTCGACTTCCTTTAGCTTTTCAATCTCTTCTTTGATCTTCTTGGCAAATGTCTCGTTATAAGTGTATGGCCTTTGTATACTTGGTTTCGCATCATCTCTCATCGGTATGGTATGTTGACAGATTTTTGGATCAACACCCTTGAGATCCTTATAAGACCAAGCAAAGATATCTCGATATTCTTTTAGTAATTTTAACAAAAGCTCTTCATCTTCTTTTGTCAGGTTGTTTGCAATGTAGGCAGGTCTAGGCTCTTCTCCTGGTTTGGTCATATCTATCTTTTTTGCGTTTTCAGGTCCCTCGTAGGACTCGTCCTGTTTTCGTAGTTCCCTAACAGGTTGTTCGACTATGACTTTTCGTCTTGGAGAGTATATTTCTTGTAATGGGATGGAAGACTCATTTTATCTTTACCTTCCTCCTCAATGGTTTCCATTTCAGTTGTATATATCTCCTTTAGAGCTTTTTTCAACTCTTGATATTTCTTTCTTCGTTCAACTCGTATCATGGTCGAGTTCTTGTCCTGGTGTTTCGGTTTTACTTGAGTTTCCTTTCTCGTTTTTCTCAATGTTTTTGATATTTTTGGATTTTCATTTAAAGGATATCTACTAGTGATTTTGTCCTTGACACAATCATGTGCATCTATCTGCATCAAAAACTGTGTTCTACTGGAGACTGATGGCATAGGTCTAGCTTTCAAGTTTTTTGTGTCTCTTTTGCGTCTATACCATTTTCGTCTTCTCGATTTCTGGTTTGGAAAGTCAAAAAACTTTTCCTCCCTTCCTTTCATGAGTAGCTTAGCTCTCACATACTCTTTTTCTAACCCCGAATCATCTGAGGTAGCAAAATGTTCTTCTAACTCATCTATTGGTAGAGGTCTAAAAAGACTTGTTGAGCTTTCATCAAGTCTTTGGATTCTTGAATTTTGTTTTCAATGTGAAGGGTTGAGATCATTTGTATGGGAATTATGTCATAGCCATCCTCATTGCAAAATTGAGTAGGCATAGACGTATTTACACATACATCCATTGTTACTAAAATTTGAGTCCACTCAAATGGCTCAAACAAATGCTCTAGAAAGAATTCAGGTACATAGGCTTCGTCTGTGCAATCCCTTTCTAAAATACATTCTTCTCGTTTTAAGCTCCCGTTTTCTGAGGCTCCGCACATCCAAATAGGTGTGTCTTTGTTCAACCAAGATGGAAGCTTAGTTTCAACCGAAGAGACTGAATTGAATTCTTGTATGTGCGTTTTCATGACATCTCTATAAGTGTGATCTTTCAGATTAATCCTAGTTATTGATTCCACTTGCTTCAAGTACAGATAATTGTTTCCCCAATCTTGGATGAGTTGTACTTATTGTATGAAATGTCTTCCCAAGATGATTTCATAATTGAGTTTCTTTTCAAAGTCTACTATGGTGAAAGTGTGTTGATATTCAATCCCACAGGAATTAACTATCACTTTTTCAAGTAGTCCTAAGGGTCTTTCGATGTGTCCATCAGCCAATTGCAATTTCATTCGACTTTGTCTAATGGCTAGTTGTCCCCATGATTCTCATACTGCTTTTGTGGCTATGGCTATGACTGCCCCACTATCCAGTATTGCCATGGTTTCTATACCATTATATCTCACTGGACGGCGGGTGTCTAACCTCACTCCTATCTTATTGTGCAGACATAGCGAGAACCACGAATATAATTGTCAATCCATGGGACGAAGCTGACTCGACTAGTGCATAGAGGCTACAAGAGGTTTTCAATCTCTTGGAAAACAACAAACAACTCGCATCTAACTCAAGCTACACTCAAGTGACTGAAATCACCAAAAGTTAATCGCTCATCGGCAAACAAATCACATCCGTTACAGCATCAAACGACATCCAAACGTAACGAAACTTCTAGGACTTGTTTATAAGACCTAAGCACACATGCTTATGGTTTCAAATCTCACTTTAGGTCAAGTGCAAAAATCACGATTATTAATAGCAGTGAGTTTTTGACCTAGTCGTTTTCGACCCAGAATGCATATAAATGCTTAGCAATGATGCCCCAATACCCGCCTATACTTATTTTTTTATTTTAAAGTTTAAATTCCTACTTATGATGAGATTAGGCCGCGGGTCGATGATGCCCAAAACTACAAAATACCGTGAAATGCTTACGTCAATGCGTAGAGCTCTTACATGCGGTTGCAACGCAACAGACGCGACTGCAATGTGACAACCAGGGAGGGAGTAGAAATTGCGAGAAGGAGAGAAATGAGCGTCGTTAGCTCACATTGTATTTCATTATCCAAAACTGGCTTTTATACCTTAGCCAAGGTTTTTGGTGGTCAAAACTAATAATCTGGGAGCTTTAACTAAAGACAGGTTGATACAATCTAGAACTTGTAGCCCCGACTCATCAATTACAAAGTTTATTCGCAAAATAGGAGTTACACTATTCCCCATTCATCAAAATAATAAATGTTTTTACAATGAAAGCTCCGAAAAATGGTATCCGAGTTAGATTGTGGGACGGGTGTCTAACCTCACTCCTATTTTATTGCAGACATAGCGAGAACCACGAATATAATTGTCAATCCATGGGACGAAGCTGATCCAACTAGTGCATAGCGGCTACAAGAGGTTGTCAATCTCTTGGAAAACAACAAACAACTCGTATCTAACTCAAGCTACACTCAAATGACTGAAATCACCGAAAGCCAATCGCTCATTGGCAAACAAACCACATCCGTTACAGCATCAAATGATATCCAAACGTAATGAAACTTCGAAGACATGTTTATAAGAGCTAAGCACAGATAATTATGGTCTCAAATCTCACTTTAGGTCAAGTACAAAAGTCGTGATTATTAACAACAGTGGATTTTTTACCTAGTCGTTTTTTATCCAGAATGCATCTAAATGCTTAGCACTGATGCCCCAATACCCCGCCTATACTTAGTTTTTGATTTAGAAGCTTAAATTCCTACTTATGGTGATGAAATTAGGCCACGGGTCGGCAACGCCAAAAGCTACAACATTCAGTGAAACGCTCACGTCAATGCGTAGAGCTCCGCGGTTGCAACGTAACAGATGAATTGCAATGTGACAACCGGGGAGGGAGTAGGAAGCGCGAGAAGAAGAGAAGTGAGCGTCGTTAGCTCATGCTATATTTCATTATCCAAAAACTTGTGAAAAACTTACAAAAATTGACTTTTATACCTTAGCCAAGGTTTTTGGTGGTCAAAACTAATAATCTGGGAGCTCTAACTAAAGACATGTTGATACAATCTGGAAGCTTGTAGCCCCAGCTCATCAATTACAAAGTTTATCCGGAAAATGGGAGTTACAATATTAACGATTCATCAAAATAATAAATGTTTTTACAATGAAAGCTTTGAAAAATGGTATTCGAGTTAGCTTGCTGCTAACATGAAGCAATTTCCTCATGCTTGGTATGAGAAAGCTGATACTCATTTGGTCAAATGAGGCTTTTGTAACAGTCCAACAAAAAGCACATAGTATGTAAAGGATGAGGGTGATATACTTCTCATTTGTCGTTCTCTATGTGGATGATTTGCTAACCATTGGACCAAATGAGAGACATATTGCTGAATTTAAGGCTGATTTGAATGCTACTTTCAAGATGAAAGATTTGGGGTTGTTGCATCATTACTTAAGTATACAATTTAAGCAGTGTGATGGTGGTATTGCCTTGTGTTAGACAAGTTACATACAGACATTGCTATGTAAGTTTGGACTTGAGGATTGCCAACCTATTGCCACTCCCATGGAAACAAGTTTGAAATTGAGTCTTCATGATGTTGGTGATGCTGCCGATGTCACTCTTTACCAAACTATTGTTAGTTTCCTCATTTATGTATGCAATACAAGGTCACATATTCAGTTTGCAGTCTCATAGGTCAGCAGATTTATGCATAGCCCAGGGTCTAAGCATTGGCAGGCTGTCAAGAGGATTTTTCGCTACTTGAGTGGCACTTTACGTCTTGGCTTGTTTTATCTCAAGGGGGGATCATTGCCGTCAGACTTACATGCTTTTTCGGAGTCAGATCGGGCTGGTTGTTTCGACACGCGGTTGTCCACAAGTGGTTTTTGTTTCATGCTCAGTAGTTCATGTATCTCATGATTGAGCAAGAAGCAACCTACTGTGGCCACTTCTATTTGTGAGGCTGAGTACAGGGCAATCTTAACAGCTATGGTTGAGTGTGTATGGCTCAGACGCCTTATGGCTAATTTGGGTATTGGACAGGACACTGCCAACAGTATCTACACTGACAGTCAGAGTGCATTGGCAGTTGCAAGAAACCCAATTTTTCATGCTCGCACAAAACATATTGAGGTGCATTAGCACTATTTCAGGGAGAGGCTCTCAACAAGAGAGATCAGCTTGGCTTATGTGCCAGCACGGGACAACCTTGCAGATCTTTTCACAAAGGCATTGTTTCGTGAGAAGTGAGAAGCTTTTTGCCAAACTTTGGGCTTACTTCCCTTTGTGGACTGGTCATGTCCTTAGAGCATGGCACTTCCCTTTACTCTATGTGCCAACTCTCATTTACCGCATCACTCCCAAGGGGGATTTGTTATCATATCCATGTGGTAGTGATGTGTGTGAACACACTTAGGACCGTCGAGGCATTTTTTTCCCTCACTAGGAGGTTTTTCCCCCCCGGGCATTGTATATACACCCATCACTCTAGGGCTATCTTATCTTCCCATTGCACACTAGTAACACACTCTCTGATGTGTGCCTTGAGCTTCCTTCATCTTCTCTAAGCTGTGTGTGTTTTTTGACAACCCTAATTCCAACAAGAGAGAGAGAGAGAGAGAGAGAGAGAGAAGAGAGAGAAAGAGGATTGGAGGAAGAGAAATAGAGAGAGATAAGGGGGGGAGAGAGAGAGAGGGATAGAGAGAGAAACAGAAGTGTAGGGAGAGGGATAGAGAAAGTGAGGATAGAGAGATGGGA
The DNA here is from genome assembly GCF_014529385.1 of Adiantum capillus-veneris. Lineage (NCBI taxonomy): Eukaryota > Viridiplantae > Streptophyta > Polypodiopsida > Polypodiales > Pteridaceae > Adiantum > Adiantum capillus-veneris. The sequence goes on from NC_140945.1 coordinate 2,672,382, forward strand.
ATAGTGAGAGGGGAGAGAGATAGGGGGGCAAAGAGAGATTGTATATAAATATAGGCTTGGGTGTCCCCTTATATATACCTAGATAGCCACTAATCTCTAAAAGATTCTCCTAGCGATGGCTTCCACTTTGTGATGCAATGTGAGTTTGTTCTTGAATACTATTAGCGGTAAGCCTTTGTTGCTTGATTGCCTTGCAAGATTTTCCATGGTCAATCTTGGAGATTATGGGGGTAGTAGTAACAGTGAGATGTTTGCCATCATTTTCACTCTAGATGGCAACATTAGGTCATCAATTTTATTTTTTCTTGGATTCAACATTGTCCACAAAGTCTTTGTTGGTTACAAAAATGTGTGTGAATATGTCCTCAAGGTCAAATGTGGCAATGGTGGAGCTATCTAACAGCTCCACTGATGAAAAAGAAGGTTTTGTTGCTGGAAACTCAACCAAGAGACATAATTATTCATTTTAAGTCTGCCAAGAAATAATGCAAGATGTCTGGATGGAAGAAGAGTAGACATACAAAAAATATCTTCGGGTGAAATCTAGGTAGTCGAAGAACGCGAGGGTGGGCTAATGGTTGAGGAGACAAATCTTCATAAGACAATGTGGGCCATCCACCATATGCCAAAGGGAAGCAGGGTTCAATGTCAAGGGTGTTTAGGATCTAGAGTCGGCAAGTGTAAGAAGAATATAAAGAACAAGGGTGCAGGTGTTGTTGCACCATCCTTTTGGGGTATTCAAACATGGGAAAGAGGGGATGATAGTGCTCACAATCATGGTTCAAAGGCACAATTCATGTGGTTCTGCAATGATAGTGTGGGTCACACATGGCAAGTCTGTAACACAATCACTCAATGCCCTGCTAGAGTCCCGAGTATTTTGCATGTGGAAAGAAAAGCAAACATAACTGCTTCAGAGTTGCTCATATTGGAGACATGAGGCTTCACAACAAAGAAAGTTGAAGTAAATATGCTTATAGGTCGTGTAGGGTTTTCTTTGTGCCACTCGTTCTGCAAAGTCACCACATGTACACATTCGGCTACTTGCTATGAACTCCATACCTCTCGCCCTGCACTTGAGAAGAAGGTGTCTCCAGCATGAATTTTTCTTGCATGCCCGCCCTCACGACAGTATGATGCACAATCTGACCTTCCATGGTTATTGTTGATTCAATTCTCTTGGATGTGGAGCTTGATTCAGAGACGAATTTACCTCTTTCACATGCCCTCTATAGTAGTGGTATGGGGGGTCCTCTTACCACTAAGGTTTGGAAGCAAGGCTCAGGAAAATTATTTTATGGACCGGGCTTTGGATCTTTTTCACCCCTTTTTCAAAAGGTGGAAACCGTTTTTGAGAAGGAAAATTCTACATAAATTTGAACTTTCAAGCTAAAAATGTTGAAAATTGAGCCAGCATCACATCCTTCTTGCAAAAATTTGAGGTGGCCACTTTCGGATTTGAGCAAGTTTTGGAAAAACCAAACCTTGTTTGCAATGTTCTTACTTCATACCTTAAGAACTAAAGCAACAGTTTTAATAGTGGCAACCTTTATCTTTGTAGCTAGTCTGATAGTAGCTTTAGTACATATTCTAGTGACGACTGCTATGATGGGTACTGTTGCAATGGTGAGCAAGGTTAGTTTCCATGAAGGGAATGAACTTTCCCATCTGTTATCATGTAAGGAGAGGTGATAGCTTCAGTTGATGCCACACTTGTGAGTAGCGTAGTGCGCGTGTACGGAGTGTGCAAGAGAGGAAGAAGAAGGGGGAAGGGGATGATACACAGACAGTCTCTCTATTTGGTTAGTGGAGAATAAAGAGAAGAGTCAACTCTCTCTCTCTTTTTCTCCCTATATTGATTCGGTGAAATCAAGTGTACAAGGGTGGTTTCCCACGGCCACCTGGCCTACACCCCAACAACCTCCCACTTGAAGGTCATGGTGGCTAATAGTGGCGTCAGTATAGTTAGTCTATACAAAGTTGATGAAGCATCACCGAGGCTTCATCCTACACCCATAAGTTCTATACAATGTGTAAATCGCTCCGAGGCTAGGCTCTTTGTGAGAACATCTGCGGGGTTGTCGTCAGTGTGAACCTTGACAAGCTCGATGCGCTTGCCAGCCAATGCATCTCGTATGACATGGTATCTGACCTCTATGTGTTTTGACTTTGAGTGAAACATCAGATTCTTTGCCAAAGCAATGGCACTCTGACTATCACAATGTAGTACTAGAACCTCGTGAATGCCCAAATCTCCCACTAGACGAGCCAACCATACGACTTCCTTGCTGGCGTCAAATGCACAACATATTCTGCCTCAGTGGTAGATGAAGACGTGCAATCCTGGAGACACGATCTTCAAGAGATAGCTGCTCCAGCAAACATGAACACATAGCCAGATGTGGATCTTCTACGATCCACGCAACCCCCATAATCCGCATCCGTGTAACCTACAATAGATGCATCACTGTTTCCAAAGCGTAAACACTTGCTAGTTGTACCTTTCAAATATCTAAGGATTTTCTTCACTGCTTCCCAATGCTTCTTGCCAGGGTTTTCCATGTACCTACTAACCACTCCCACTGCATGTGCAATGTTTGGTCTTGTGACTACCATAGCGTACATCAAACTACCAACTGCTGAAGAATATGGCACTTTCGCCATTTCCTCTTTCTCAGCCACTGTGTTGGGGGAATCTTCCTTGCTAAGTTTGGAGTATGCTTGCATTGGGGTACTCAATGACTTCCCACCCTGCATACTAGAACGTTGCAATACTTTGTGGATGTACTTTTCTTGAGATAATTCAAGAATTCCACGTTGCCTGTCTCTCTTGATGTGCATACCAAGAAAGTGATTGGCATCTCCCAAATCCTTCATGGAAAACTGAGTGCTTAGCATCTATTTCAATTGATTGATCTCATCAATTGATTTACCTGCGATATAAGCATATCATCTACATACAAGATCAAGATGATTAGTGAACCATCGTTCAATCTTTTTGTGTATAAGCAGTGATCCTCTTGACTTCTTATGTAACCCTGAGACTGCATGAATTTGTCAAATTTTTGATACCATTGCCTTGAACCTTGCTTGAGGCCATAGAGTGCCTTTTTAAATCTACAAACCAATCCTACCCTCGTTGGCTTTTTGGTTTCACATACGAAGCCCTCCGGTTGTTTCATGTAGACATCTTCATCTAGATCCCCGTGAAGAAATGTTGTGTTCACGTCCATTTGGACAACTTCCATGTCCTGGATAGCAACCAAACCAAGCACAGTGCGAAGTGTAGTCATCTTGACTACTGGAGAGAAAATCTCATCGAAATCCACACCTTTTGTTGCTTGAATCCCTTGGCAGCTAGATGAGCCTTGTATCTAGGCTCGAGATCTTCCGCTATATACTTCTTCTTGTATACCCACTTGCAAGGTAAAGCATTTTTGTCTTTTGGTAATTCAACCAAATCCCATGTCTCATTAGCCACAATTGAATTGTATTCTGATTGCATAGCCTGCTCCCGTTAACACTATCATCCATTTGTATAGCTTCTTTGTAGCAGGTTGGCTCTCCACTGTTAGTGACCAAAATGTGGTGTATACCCGGCTCAAACCGTTGGGGCGCACGTGATACTCTCTCAGAGCATCTCAGTCCCTGACTGCTGGACTCTGCTCTCTCCGGAGCAATAGTAGTATCTTGCACTTGAGGAGTAGGTGCAACACTGCTGAACTGAGTTGGTTCGGAGGCCACATCCTCAAAATGAACACGCCTGTACTCAACTTCTTTGATGGGCTTCTTGTGCATTTTTGATTCATTGCAAATCACATGTGAGCTATGAATGACTTTGTTTGATTATGGGTGCCAGAGACGATATCCCATCTCTCCATTTGCACCATAGCTGATAAAAATGCATTTGTGTGACCTGGGATCTAACTTGCGACAAAGTTCTTTCGGCATATGTGCATATGCCTCACATCCAAATACACGTAAATGCTCATAGCTTGGTGTTTTGCCATTCCATAATTCCTCTGGAATTTTAAAATTCAAAGGAGAACTAGGTGACTTGTTGATGATGTGCACTGCTATTAGAACAGCTTTCCCCCAAAACTCTAGAGTAAGCTTCACCATAAACATCATAGAGACAACTCGCTCTTGAATCGTACGATTCATTCTTTCAGCTATCCCATTTTGTAGAGGTGTGTATGGAGCAGTAAATTGCCGCTGAATGTCTCTTTTATTGCAAAAATCCTTGAACTCTATGGAGACGTATTCTCCACCATTGTCTGTGCGAAAAGCCTTGAGCTTTTTTCCTGATTGGTTCTCAACCATGGCGAGGAATTTTTGGAACGTTGAAAAGACCTCTTCCTTACGCTTAAGGAGATACACCCAACACTTTTCGGGTAGAATCATCTATGAACGTGAGAAAGTAGTTCCCCCCCCCCCCCCCCCCCCCCCCCCCCAAAGTTTTATGTGGCATTGGACCACACAAATCACTATGCACCAAGTCTAGAGGTTTGCCTAGTTTCTTATTCAATGGCGAAGATGTCAACCTAGTCTATTGGCCATATAGACAATGCTCACACAATGGAAAGTCCGTGTAATCTAACACAGATAAGTAGCCAAAACGCTGAAGTGTTTTCATTCCCTTTTGGCTAATATGCCCTAGCCGGCTATGCCACAACTCAATAGACGGCAGCTCGGCAACATAGATAGAGTATTCATCGACACTCGAAACAAACAAAGAGTACAGGGATCCATTTTTACTACCTTTCATCATGATAAGGTTGTTCTTGTGGATCATCCAAGAACGATTACCAAAAACTGTAGTGTAGCCAAGATCATCCAATTGCCCTATAGAAAGCAAGCTCTTTGTAAGCTTGGGCACATGTCTGACATTCTGTAACACAAAAGTAGTGCCATTATGCATCTGAAGTTTCACATCGCCAATGCCAATAATGTCAAGCTCATAGGAATCACCAAGCTTGACTATGACATGCATGGATGCATAAGAGGAAAACCACTCTCTATGCGGTGTGACATGAAAACTTGCAACAGAATCAAGAATCCAATTTTGTGCATAACCCTCATCCTATGCAAGTAAAGCACCTGGAGTGAGATCTGAAGTGAAAATGAGAACATCTGAGGGATCCGGTGTCACCTCAGCATGAATCTTTGTGGGCATAATGATCATCACTGGAGGAAGAGCATCCTCTACTACAGTGGTAGGTATGGGAGACTCAACAATATTGAGCTCCTCAATCTTTACTGTACTTTTGCCTTTGCTAGAATTATCCTTTTGCATGTTTTTTTGATCTCTTAGGAAACTACGACAATCCTTTTTGTAAATGGCCCTTCTTGTGGCAATAGTAACACTCGACATTTCTGGCATTGTGGTCTCAGCTTTGGTTCCTGAGTCTGCTAAGACTACGAGGATTTTGCTCTCTACTTTTGCTTTTGTATTTGTTCCTGTCACGGCCTCTTGCCTACGTTGAACTGCCAACCATATATGCATCTCCATGACTAGCACCATCGAGAGATTTACGTCGTATCTCTTCAGTGAGCAATGCATCTGTTGGACAGAATTGAACTCTAACTTGCCATTTGGAGCCAAATTGCTAATGGCTGTGCAAAAGATATCCCATGAACTGGGTAGAGAGCATAGCAAGAATATAGACTTGAGTTTGTCGTCAAACTCCTTAAAGCCCTAAGATGTCTTCTGATTGAACAAGGAGTTGAACTCATTTAAGTGATCAGAAACTGTGCTACCTTCTTTCATGTTGAGCTTCATAAGTTTTTTCATGAGAAAAACTTTGTCGGATACACTTTTGCTCTCCCATGCTGAACATAAGCTATCCCAAAGTTCCTTGGTTGTTGTCTTCCCTATGATAGTGAAGAACACTGACTCGGCTAGATGTAGACATATCGTAGCCATGGCTTTTGCATCCAAAAGCTCCCACTGAGCTTGCGTATAGTCATTATCCTCTGCGCGCTCTTTTAACGGTTTTGAGAGGCCTCTGTTTATCAAAACATCTTTCATACGCTCTTTCCACATGGTGAAGTTGCTGCCATCGAACTTGCGAATGAAATACTCCTCCTTTTCTGAAGAAGAAGCCATCATTGACAAGAGGGTTTAAGAGGTGCCAAACTATGGCGAAAAGATGTAGAAATTTGGGCAAAGTAACCTTTGTATCGGGAGTAAAATCTCAACCGAAATAGACTCAAAAGTGCCAACAATGAAAGTCACGACTCGTGGGAACGAAATCTGGCAAAGTCTCCTTTGTATGAGGAGTCAAAACTCAACTCAAAATACACATAAATGTGCCAACTACACTAACTGGGCATCTGCTGCACAAAACTGCTATTGTGTGACCACCAACTCCATGTCAAAAGCATAAATGACTGTCCAAATACATATCCTATGGTGAGGGTACCGTAAAGGGGAACTCTAGCTACCTGTATCACCGAAAGTGTCTCAACATTCGAGCACACCCCAGCTCAAAGAAGACCTCACGCTATCGACCCTCCAAAGGCTAATGCAGACACAAATGGACTAGCCACAGTTTCAGAAAGGGCTCTTTCGGTCTGAGTCTCAGAAACGGACGGGAAAAACTGCCAAAATAGCCAAAAAATGGCTCCACATGTAGTACAGTGGGCAGTGTCCACAACTCAATGTACATGAGTAAAACTGCGCTCAAACAGGCGCCAAGAACTACTGTATGCAGTAAAGTGATCCCTGCAGGGATATTTGCTCTCAAAAGAGCTCAGTAGCACTAGGTGTGCTCACAACAAAATGCAATGTCACGCATCTGTCCGCAGAGAATCTGCTATCGAATGACTGCCAAATTGCCTGTGAAAGCGTCGTGTCTAGAAATCTGGAGAATCTGTGTGTGAATAGACTGAAAAACCACCTGTAACCTGTAACCTCATGTCGGTGTCGCTATGTGCCGATTTCTGCCGCCGGGCAAAAATATGTTAGTCGAATAGCCGCCAAAGGTGTCGTATCCGTAAACTATGTCGTATACTGTGATCGGTGCGCTCAGTGCTGATGCCGGGTGTTACTCCTCTATGATAGAGGTACCTCACCCGCGCATGTCGCAAGCACGATCGTCGATCGCGGGAACTCGCTCATCTGGGGAAACGCCCGGTGTCGATGTCGATGTCGCCTTCCTCCGCCGGGCGGAAGTGGCAAGCCGAGTATCCGTAAAACACCAATGCTCGAAGCCGGTATCAAGCGGTCAAATCGGCATCGATCACATATCTCACTCGATTTGTCAAGATCGCTCTCAAGCTCGTCGGAATCGGTGTGTGGACGTCGAAGTCGGGTGACGATGTCAGAATCAGAGAATCGCTAATTTCGACGATGAGACTATGGTCTCTCCTTTGCTCTCTCTCTCTCTCTCTCTCTCTCTCTCTCTCTCTCTCTCTCTCTCTCTCTCTCTCTCTCTCTCTCTCTCTCTCTCTCTCTCTCTCTCTCTCTCTCTCTCTCTCTCTCAAACTGCAATTTCTGAAAAACTGTCGTTCTAGACACGAGCTCGAGGCGAGGGGTCAGGGGATTTAGTCAGAGGCTCAGTGGGAACAGCTTGTTGCACATGAGTGTGCAAGACTCAAAAAAAAAATCGTTTCCTATTGCACTATCGAAATCTACAGATGAAGTCGGGTGTGTGTGGGCCTGCCGGGAGAGTCCCTTGCTCAGTGTTGCACCCGTGCTTTCTCTCTCTCTCTCTCTCTCTCTCTCTCTCTCTCTCTCTCTCTCTCTCTCTCTTTCTCTCTCTCTCTCTCTAAGTTTTGCTCGTGCGTGGATGCCAATAGTTTGCCCGATTTTTTGCTTATGCTCAAGTCGATTGCTGTAGCACTGGTCGAAATCCTAGCGTGGTGTAATACACACACACACACACACAGTGTGTGTGTGTGTGTGTTCAACACGGTGCTGAATGGGGCTGCTTGCGGCGTCTTCACTCAGCAAGAAGCATTGGCGAAATTTACACACATACACACACAGTGTGTGTGTGCTCCTTCCGATTGCAGCGCTGCAGCCCTGCTTGATCCTGCCCCTCTGTGAGCAATTCCAATGCTCACTGCCCGATGTCTATTGCACTGCCTTAACTACAAATCAATTTTGGATTCACACACACTCAAATCAATTGTGCTTGCTTGCTTCCAATTCTGCCGACTCTGTTTTGCTACTCGCTACCTGGGGGTTTTCTCACCGGTCGCTTCGATTCCTATTGCTCGAATTCAACTGATTTGTTGAGCTTCGTAGCTCTACTCGCTCTGACCGCTCTCGACCAGCCTTGCTGCTTCAAGGCTTGCAATCCTACTGCTCCTTGCAAAAGCTTGAATACCTGCTCGATGGTTGCAGTCCAAAATTAAACTCCTTGCAAATCCGATTGCCAAGCTTCAAGCTCAATTGCTTCCTTGTCGATTTCCTGTAGAGCTTGCCAATCTCCCAAGAGTCCCTTCTTGTTTGGGCTTGCTGCATACGCGGGACGTAGTTGGGGATGCCGACGAGATCGTGAGCTTTGATACCAATTGTAGTGCGCGTGTACAGAGTGTGCAAGAGAGGAAGAAGAAGGGGGAAGGGGATGATACACACACAGTCTCTCTATTTGGGTTACTGGAGAAGAAAGAGAAGAGTCAACTCTCTCTCTTTTTCTCCCTATATTGATTAGGTGAAATCAAGTGTACAAGGGTGGTTTCCCACGACCACCTGGCCTACATGTTAGGACACCGGCAAGGCCGGACTAGATAAAGCAGGGCCGGGCTAGGCGGTGTGGAACGGGGAGTCCAACTAGGGCAAAGGGCCAAGGGCATGCCTATATAAGGGTGGTTGGGTGGAGGACTCTCAGGCTCTAATCACCCCTGTCTTACATTGGTATCAGAGCCTGGTCTATTTTGGGCATGAGGGCATGGAGCTTTTTGCATGCTCCTCTCTTTGAGGGTGTGAAGAGCTGCCTACTAAGGGGAACGACAAGGTCCCATTGTGTGAGAAGCGTCGGTTGTGCCGGGAGGGAGACGACCTCGACCTCCGGCAAACACTGTGTGGCTTAGCCCAGTGGATCCGAGCTGAGGAGGGGAGGATTTTTTGTCACAGTGGTGACGCCCAACAAGCAACGCAGGGGAGTCTCTCTCTCTCCCTCGCCCTCGCGGCACTGCCATGGTCGCCATAGACAACTATAGAGGTCTTTTTTTTTCACACAAGGCACCCAAAGGCCTTTGGCCTTGGGCAATTCATTAAAAAAAATCTCAATCTAGGGGACATGCCCACCCGGACACACACCCCATACCCAAGCTAGGGTGTTCGAAGGTTGTTGGCAAGGCCGAGATCCGACACAAGCATAGGCAAGGGGCCACCAAATTCTAGGCAAACTGTTCGAATTACAGAAATTGCAGAAGTTGATCAAAGTTAAAGTTTGACGGAGTTGAAGTTTCGGAAGAATATCTATTGCAATTTCTTCCTTCGAGAAGATTCGGTCTCATCAACGACGTCTCAAGCAGTACAAATTTTTGTCGGCATCATCAAGCATAGTTGATTCAACTATCAAGAGCTTGCGGACTTCCATATACGGCGTACTACAATCGATTTTGATGGAGTTAGCATGGCTACTCTACTTTGCGAGTACTCCCAATATCAGGTATATTTTTTGAGTACTTCTTTCACCGCACTGTGTAGCCATGGATTCGGATATCAATATGAAATTCGATTTTGAGCAAAGTACTCCTGATCCTACCAATGATGGCCCACGGCCGGATCCTCTCAAGGAGAGTAACCGTGACTCTATTGCAGGAAAAGATGCTTATGAGTTGCTTGATATTCAAGAATTTCGTGCACATTTTGAATGTCATATTGATATCCGAATCCATGGCTACACAGTGCGGTGAAAGAAGTACTTAGAAAATATACCTGATATTGGGAGCACTCGCAAAGTAGAGTAGCCGTGCTAACTCCATCGAAATCGATAGTAGTCCCCCATATATGGAACTCCGCAAGCTCTTGATAGTTCTTCTTTATCAAGTGATGAACTACAACGATGGAAGCATTTTACCATCGACAATGGGTACCTACTCCACATGGGGAGAGTTTGTGTACCGACGGACACGGACATTCGGCGCCAAATTCTTTATGAATGTCATGATAGTCCAAGTGCAGGGCACCCCGGGATTAGAAAAACTTATGCTCTCGTACGACGACAGTTTTACTGGCCAGGTATACATGGCTTTGTTCAAGCTTATGTCTTGCACTGCCAAAAATGTCAAGTTAACAAGGCAGAGCGCCTGAAAGCAGAAGGACTCTTACATCCTTTGGAGATTCCCAATGGAAAATGGAAAAGTATCTCTATGGATTTTATTGTAGGTTTACCAACCACTATACGAGGTCATGACTCAGTATGGGTGGTCATAGACAGGTTGACTAAACTATGTAAGTTTATTCCGACCAAATCAACGGTTAAGACACCAGAACTAGCCAAGTTATTTGTGGACAATCTATACAAATTGTATGGTTTGTCAAGTAACATTGTTAGTGACCGTGATCCCAAGTTTAACAGCCACTTTTGGAGAGCTGAATTTAAATGATTGGGTACACAACTTAACCTCAGTACAACTGATCATCCAGAAACGGATGGTCAAACGGAACGGGTTAACCAAGTGCTAGAGGATATGCTAAGAGCATACGTCAACAAAAAACAGTTAGACTAGGAAGAATACTTACCTATTCTCAAGTTTGCCTACAACAGTGCTAAGCATGTCACAACAGGTTTTAGTCCTTTCATGCTCATATACGGGTTTCAACCTATGTCACCAGTTACGGTGGGGTTGGCAACCGAAAAACTCCAACAGGTTAAGGATTTTCTCCAAGACCATATTGATATGTTGAAACTTGCTCGCCAGAATGTCCAACAAGCACAAGATCGGTATAAGAAATACGCTGATGAGAAACGTCACCTTCAAAGAAGGGGAGGAAGTATTTTTACGTGTGCCAGAACATTCAGAAAGTCTAAAAACTGGACCGACGCCTAAATTATCTCCCCGATATTGTGGGCCTTTCAAAATACTCAAGCAAGTAGGTGATCGTGCCTACAAACTATCACTACCTTCACATTCTCGCGTTCATCCGGTGTTTCATGTAAGCCGTCTACAAAAGCGGTTACATGGGGACGACTATGTCATTGACCAACAGGGTTTGGTTGATTACATTGAACCTCCTACCTTGCCGCATGAACCTGAACGTGTTCTTGATCATCATGAGTTGCGTACACGTCATCATGTACGACAACAAGCTTTAATCAAGTGGAAAGACCAACCTGAAGAAGGTGCCACTTGGGAAAACATTAGTGTTCTTAAGAAGAAGTTTCCCACTTTTGTTTTCGAGGACGAAAACTCTTCTTAAGGGGGAAGTAATGTCAGGACATCGACAAGGCCGGACTAGATAAGGCAGGGCCGGGCTAGGCGGTGTGGAACGGGGAGTCCAACTAGGGCAAAGGGCCAAGGGCATGTCTATATAAGGGTGGTTGGGTGGAGGACTCTCAGGCTCTAGTCACCCCTGTCTTACACTACACCCCAACAAGTAGGTGCATGCACGTGCAAACACATATATGCATGTAGACACGCACGGGTGCAAGTGCATTTGTGCATGCGTAGAACCCCACACCCATGGACGCACAACTTGAATCCGATGACCCCATGAATAACACCAATGTCATTTTGACATGACTTCTGCAATCTATGTTGCCTTTGATTTAGTGTCAAAGAACTCAACATCTTGGTATGATAATGCCATCAATAGTCTGATTCTCAATTGATAGAATTGTTGATCCATCGTGTACATCCAACTTGCGGTTTCTAGCAGTGACATCAAAAGCTTTGTTTATTCATGCTAGTTATCCCCATAAGAGCAAATCATCCCACAGTCTCTCTCTCTCTCTCTCTCTCTCTCTCTCTCTCTCTCTCTCTCTCGTGGACATGCGCTTGCATGCACACTCATGAAGGGATCACAATTTGGCACACTATTATAGGGGTCATGATGGAAAGTAAGGAGATATCTTCGATGGAGGAGATGAACCAGACAATATATGCATATGTGTGTGTTTATATATATATATATATATGTATGTATGTATTTATATATATTATTGATGTCTAGTTTAGGAGATGACTTAAAATATCAATGATTTAGTTGCAAGATGGTCCATCTTCTCTCTCTCTCTCTCTCTCTCTCTCTCTCTCTCTCAATCTATTTGCTCAACCTTGGGTTTGCTCGAAAATATCCGCTCGTTGTATGATAGAAATCGAATTGCTGCAATCCCTTCAAGTAGTAACAATCTTTGTCTTCACATTAAAGGGTGACTATGATGTAAAGGTGGAAGCAAGTTAATCAACGTTAGATTTTGATATGGCAAGGATATATTCAAGCACCACATTTTGCTTTGATTATTCAAACATCTCTCTTATGGTTAAAATGCAAGCTTGAGGCTTAAGCTGCATGTTTTTTGCGTCTAGAGAAAGAAAGTACAAAAAATATTGATACACTATTCAAGCTATTGATATTGGAAATGCTAGAATGCTTGAAGAACATGCCAAAACCTACCTGTAATTTTTCTAGGGACTTTGGCATGCTTTTCTAGAATCAAAGTAAACTTGAAATGACCTCAACAAGGGATATCTAATGTCAAAAGTCACGTGAAGCTAGGGTTGGTAACCTTGGGAACACTTAAGGAGACAATGAAATCTCCAAGGACTTTTTTTTTTTTTTTTTGGGATAAAATGGCTTAGAAATGACCTTGAATGTGCGAGAATCAAATGAAAGCTTTTGGAAACAAGGGAAACGAGCTTAAAGTAGAACATAGGAGAGATCAACTTTAGCTCCACACAAAGCCCTTAAATTGAGTAGTTTGGATATGGGTTAAAGTAGAGGACTAATGGGTATTATAAGGTACTTTTGCTAAAATAGACACTCTCTCTCCCCTCCGCCCCCCTCTCTCTCTCTATGTGTGTGTGTGTGTGTGTGTGTGTGTGTGTGTAAAAGGGCCATTTGCTCTCTTCATCATTCTCCTCTCTTGTAGATGCTCCCTAAATAGAAGTGGGGTGTTGAGTGCCATCTTGCTCCTCTTCAATAGCTCTTTCCATCTCTTGTTGCTGGTCTTACATACCATTACTATGCAAGCTACAATGGAAAGCAAAAAGAGAGTCTTTAGTACATGAAGTCTCTAGAATGGGACTTTTATTAGCTCTCAAGTAAAGGTTTTAAGCATTTGAAATGCTTAACTATGGAGTTCTAAGTGTCTATCATATCTCATGTATAAGATACGTGCTCTACATGTACTCTTGAATCATAAATGAATATAAGGCGAGGGACTGTTGTTAAGATATCCAACCCTCATCTCTGAGTTAACTACTTATGATTTTGTGGTTACTTGACATCTGGTTGAGCAATTGCCATTGTTATTCATCTTGTTGAGGTAAAAAACATAGTTAGTTAGCCTAAAACAATTGATTGAATGTACATCTTCTATGTGGTAGAAGAAATCTTCATTTAAGTTGGAGTCACCATATGACAATTATTGTGGGACTACAAGCATGCAAAGTGAATATGTAACATTTAATGGCCTAAAATCTTATTTGTAGCGGAAATTAGCATGAACATAGTGGGCATTTCATTAGAATAGATTCTTAATGAGAATTACAAGAGTTGCTTGGGTGGAGAGAGCAACAAAAAGCATAACACCTAGTTAGATAGCATCGACAATACTTTCAAAAGAGAGAGCAATTAAGCTATTGACAACAGTTGAGGACCGGATTTGCATGGAGCCGGTCCCCCCTCCAAAAGGCTTTGTATTATGGTTTCTCCCATCAAGAGAGACATTGTACAATACAATTCTTTGTGTTCCTTCAAGACTAGCTAGTGCAATGAAGATGGAAGCTTCATACACCAAGCAAAACACTTAATCAAACACAACTTGAATTATCCCCGTTCTCAGACCCAAGACCTCACACACCTTCGAAGATGGTGAGAGCTAGCAGGGTATGAGAGTAGATTGAGAGGAAAAAGAAGTATCTTACGAGAAAGAAGTACATCTCCTCACATAATCACTCATATTAGCATAGCTTAGCTTAGTAATTAGCTTGGTAGAGAAGATGAGCATGCATTGAAGCTTGGCTCTTGGTTGGATTTGCATCCACATGCCAAGAGAGTGTTGATGTAGGCTTCTATCTCACAAGCTTGGAGTAGGTGATGAGCTCTCCATTAAAGCTTGGGAGGAGATAGAGTATTTTCCCTTCACACATGGTCAAGTGTGAGAGTGTGAGAGTGAATGCCAAGCAAAAATCAGCCCCCTCTCTCTCTTGGGCGAGCCCTAGCTGCTAAGTTAGTGTGGCTTTTGCCTCATTGGACCTCCCCAGGTCAAGCCAATAGGGATTAAGCAGCATAAGTGATAGCCTTCTGACATGTGTCCCCCTTTCCCCTTTTGTGAGAGCTTTAGATAATTAAATAATTAAACTAAACTCTCATTGGACCCCTTTGCCTCCTGGCCAATAGGAATCAGGCAAGCCATGGGGCTCCTGAATGCTCATTGGACCCCTTGGGAGACTGCCCAATAGTCTTCTAGGACACTTAATTCTTATTGGTTTCTTTTATTAAATGTTTTTAAATTAATTAAACTAGATTTACTCTAGCTTAATTCTCATTGGTCCACTTCAAGGGTCTTCCAATAGGAATTGGACATAGCTTGTGGGCATCTGGCCTAGGGAGCTGACATGTGTCCCTCATTCCCTTTGTGTAAAGGGAGCCTGTGTGTGTGTGTGTGGCTTTCTCTCTCATCCCCTAGCTTTGGGGCTCGCCCCCTCCCATGTAGGGATTTAGAAAGACTTTTTGGGCACACACTAAGCATCCAATTTTCCCTAAGGTTGACCTTTGGACACAACCTTTGAATTTTGGAACCTTAGCATTTTGGAAGTCTTAATGGGCTGAACCTTAGGGTCTTTTTAGCCCGTTGTTTCACATGGCTCTTTTGCAGATGGCCCCCCCTTTGGATCCCTATTTTCCCTCCTTTGGATCCCTACTGTGGCCGGTCTGCTAACTTAACCAATATTCTAGCTTTTTCTCCCTTGGCACTTCCCCACATTAAATGATCAGTTTGATATGAGAAAATCATTTAGGAGAATTAGATATTGATTATTATGACATTACCTCTCTCTTGAAATCATAGTCGTCCTCGACTATGGTGTAGAGAAGATAAAGCATATGCATGAGTCCTTTTCTTAGCGGGTAGAGGATCCCTATGTTACCCTATGACATCATTCCATAATGGATGACTAGTCCATTTGGCGCTTGAGAGCCTGAGGCTGCCGCAAGCATGTCTGCACATTAGTCCTATCAGTCTTCCATAGTAGAGTGACAAGCTCTACTTGGTGTTCGGGAGACGTCGTCTCCGCAAACTTGATCTAAGCATGCATACTACTTCATTTTTGTGCACAAATAAAGAAAAAGAGAGTCTTATAAGACAAAAATTTTTGTTCATTTTTAACATTTTGTACATTTGCTTACTCTTGGGAAGCATTGTAAGCATTGACAAGGTTTAGGTTATCCTTTAATTGTATGCCTTGCATCCATCTAGCATCTTCAAAAGGATAATTCTTAAACTTAATAAGATATCGTCGGATAGTCTTACCGCCTCTTAATACCTTGTCTTCATGTCGGAGAATGGACTCGGGCTGCAGCACCTCCTCGTGGTCCTCGATCTCCGGTGGGTCTTCAATAGTTGGTTCTTGAGGTGGCTCTCCTTTGTAAGGCTTCAAGAGGCTCACATGAAAAGCATTGTGTATGAGCCAATGATTGGGCAACTTAAGTTGATAGGCCATCTCATTGATTGGCCTAAGAATCTGGAAGGGACCATAGTACCTTTTTGCTAGTTTAGCATAGTACTTTTGGTGGCCCGTAGGATTCTTGCCCGTCGTGTGCCTTAATCGAGCTTTGGGAAACTTTAACAAGACCCAATCGTTTTCTTTAAAGGCTTGCGCTCTTCTGTGCTTGTCAGCAGCAGCCTTTTGCCTTTGCTGTGAGATAGAGATAGCATCCTTAATCTTTTGGAAAGATTCTTGTAGGTCTCGGCTATACTCATCTGCAGCGAAGATCTTCCCATGCACCTTAAGTAGCAAGGGACTTTTTGATCTTCCCTCAATTACCTCGAAAGGTGCTTTTCCTGTAGAAGTATGTACAGTGTTATTGTAAGCATACTCTACTAAGGGTAAGTACTTCTCCCATTGGGATCTTTGATCTACTTCCGTTACATAGGCTTTTAGTAGATCGAGAATAGTTAGGTTAGCTATTTCACTTTGGCCATCAGTTTGTGGATGATAGGCCGAAGAGAAGTTTAGCCTTGTTCCTAAATTCTCAAAGAGACCCTTCCAGAAATTACTGGTCATTCTAGGATCTCTATCCGACACTATGGACATTGGCAAGCCATGGTACTTGAAAATTTGTGAAATGAAGAGGGTTGCCATTTGATGGGCTTTGATAGTCTTTTTGACAGGTATAAAATGAGCTTGTTTACTGAACCTGTCTACTATCGTCCATATTCCCGTATTCCCATGGATAGACTTAGGCAATCCAAAGATAAAATCCATGGATATGCTCTCCCACGGTGAATTAGGGATTGGCAAGGGTTGAAGCAATCCAAGTTGCTTCCCTCTATCAAATTTTGTCTTTTGACATACCACACATTTGGAAACATACTCATGTATGTTCACTTTCATGGTAGGCCAATAGAAATATGTTTCAATTCCCTTTAGGGTAGACTGAATCCCTCTATGCCCCGCATATGGGGGAGCATGAGATTCATACATTACTTTCTCACGTAGTGAGTTAGTAACGCATAGTCTATTGCCATAGAGAAGATAACCATCTTGTAAAGTAAATGGTTCTTCTTTCTTCCCTAATGCAAGGGCTGAAATCACATCTCTAAAATCGGGATCAATAGCATACTCATCTATCATTGAAGATAGATCATTGTGAGTTGCTATGGAAACCGCATTCACTCTCGGTCGTCTTGAGAGTGCATCGGCTACTTGATTATGCTTGGCAGCAATGTGAGCAATATGAAAATGAAATTGCGAAAGGAAATTTGCCCACCTCATTTGTTTGTCGGAGAGCTTGGTCTGCGTCATGAAGTACTTAAGACTTTGGTGATCCGTTCTCAGAATGAAAGGAGTCCCCAATAAATAGTGCTTCCATGAGTCTAAGGCATGTAGAACTGCAAGGAGTTCTTTTTCGTATATGCCTAGAGCTTGCTCAACAGGGTCGAGCCTTCGACTCTCATAGCCTATGGCGTGCCCTTCTTGGAGCAAAACAGCCCCAAGGCAATCACCACAAGCATCACATTGGACCTCAAATGGTTTTGAGAGATCTGGTAGTGTAAGCACAGGTTGAGAGATAAGCTTTTCTTTAAGCTTTTCGAAAGCATTGTTCTCCTTAGCAGACCACGTATACCTAACATTTTTCTTTGTTAGGTCATGTAATGGTCCCGCAATTTGTGAGAACTTTTCTATGAAGCGTCTATAGTATGCACACATACCTATAAAGCTTCTTAGTTCATGAAGATTCCTTGGTTTAGGCCATCCTTTTATTACCTCTAACTTGGATGGATCCATTTGGATTCCATCTTGAGAGATAATGTGACCTAAATATTGAATCTCTTGCAAGAAAAATTCACTTTTCTTTCGATTAACATAAAGTCTATTCTCTCTTAAAACTTGAAATATTACCTGGAGGTGTTGCTTGTGTTCCTCTAAGGAATTAGAGTAGATGATAATATCATCAAAGAACACTCCAGTGAAGGTTCGATGAGGTCTGAACAGCTTCTCCATCAAGCGGTTAAATGTGGCTGGTGCATTAGTCAAGCCAAAAGGCATGACAATGTATTCGTAAAGACCAAATGTAGTACGAAATGCGGTCTTTACAATGTCTTGATCAACTATCCTTATTTGATGATAGCCACTTTTTAGGTCAATCCTATTGAAGTAGGTCGATCCTTGTAGCTTATCAAATAGGTCTTCTACCCGTGGAACGGGAAACCTATTCTTGATAGTGATCTTATTTAGTGCTCTATAGTCGACACACATACGATATGTGCCGTCTTTCTTTTGCACTAATAGCACAGGTGAGCAAAATGGAGATGAGCTAGGCCTAACCATGCCCTTCTCAATTAACTCATGCACTTGCCGCATAATCTCCTCTTGTTGAGCTTGAGAAACTCTATAAGGAGGTTTGTTAGGCGGTGAACTTCCTGGAAGAAGTTCAATTGCATGGTCGTCATTACCTCGTTTAGGAGGTAGCTCAGAAGGGATGTCGTCAATAAAGACATCTTGAAACCCCTTGAGAAAATTGGATAACTCTAATTCCTTTTGGTTGCTTTTATTTTCTTTTGCTAAAGCATTAGGTTCATTTTGAGAATCTTTAACAAAAATCATGTACACGGAAATAGAGCTCTTTATTGACTTGTTGAAAGCTGGTGTATGTACAATGGGGATGGTGTTACCCATCTCCCTAGCATCTATATACATGTCCTTTTCCCTGAACTTAAAGGAGATTCTCCTTTCAGGAAATTTAACATGGGCAGCCAGACGGTCAAACCATGGTGCCCCTAGGATTACATCCTCATGCTTGAGAGGAGAGATAAAGAAATCCTCTTTGTCCACATAGCCTTGGACATGAAGCCTCAATTTCCCGATTAAGGGAGTGACTGAAGCTTCTTGCCCCTTGAAGGCACTGTCTGCGGGTAGGATATCTCCCATCTCGTAGGATTGTATGCCTAGCTTGGTGGCTAACTCCATAGATATGAAATTGTGAGTAGAACCAGGGTCAAAGAGAATAAAAGCATCATGTTCTCTTACCTTTCCCCAAGCATGGCATAGAGGAGATCCTTTGTGGTGAGTTTGGTGAATCTCCTCCTCTTGGATTTCAACCAAAGAAGCTCTAGGAGGATCTTGGCGGTTGTTCTTTTGGGGACAAGCGCGGTACGCATGCCCTTGTTCGCCGCACTTGAAACACCGGTTATCTTTACGATAACGCTCAAGCTCTTCAGGAGAGAGTTTATTCTTTCCTTTGTAAACTCCCTTCTCTTTAGCTTTGTTGGAATTGCCCTTAGGAGACTTTTGGACATTGTCCTTCCCTTTAGGCTCATTGGAACCTTTGTTTTCCGGGGGCTTATTATTTCTTTTACCCCCCGTTTGGAAATTGATTCGCGAGGCCACCATAGTATGGTGTATTACTGCCGATATGGTACGTGGCCTTTGGGAGTTGACATACTCCGCCATTTCTTCGGTTAAGCCCGCACAAAATTGTTGCTTTTGCTCTCCAAAATCCAACTTTTTGAAGACAGTGGCTTTGAGTTGTAGGTCCCAAAACTTGTCTACATATTTGTGGATGGATTCATTGGGAGAGAGCTTTAAGCTTCGCCATTCGGTGAGTACTTTGTCTTTGGCATCGGTGGCCAAAAACTGCTTCATAATGGAAGCTCTTAAAGCCTTCCATGTTCGTGGAGCTTCACCGTTGGCTCGTAGGCTAGACCACCATTGTCTGGCGGACTTTTGAAAGTGCATAGCTACATGGCGTAGCTTAGAGGACTCCGTGAAGCCCTCATCTCCAAACGCCGCATCGAATTGCTGGATAAAGGCCAAAACTTTGTCTGTAGCACCGAAGGTGCCATCATAGGTAAGGAAAGAGATGCTCTTCCCTCCCTCTTTGAATTTCTTCAGCTTGGACGACCTCTTCCATGCGGCATAGGATTTCCTATGGCCTCTTCTTTTTGATGGTTCAAAAGTTGCACCATCACTTTCTTCAGAAGATGAAGAATTTGAAGAAGGTGGAGAAGAGGGTGACCTCTTTCTCGCCTTTTTCTTGTCTTGATCTTTGTCGTCTTCACCATAGCTTTCATAAGAGGAAGAGGATGAAGAAGATGGAGAAGAGGGTGTCCTCTTTCTCGCCTTTTTCTTCTCTTGCTTTTTATCATCCCTCTTTGAATTATGGCGTGGAGAAGAGTGTGATGGTCTTCTCCGCTTTGGTGGTGATGGAGAGCGTTTAGCCCGCCGTCTTCGTGGAGCCATCTCCGCCGAGGTGGCGGGAGACTCGCTTTTTTTTCGTTCCTTCGGTGGAGGCTCTTGAGTTCTCCTTTGGGAAGGAGATGCATCATCAAGAAGTAAGTTCTTGAGCCCTTCATATGGATTCTCTTCTTCTTCCCGAATCGGAGAGAGACCTCTTTTGGTAGTCTCACAAGGAGGCTTCCTAGGTGTTCTCTCGTCATGGTGATGAGCTTGGAGAATCCCGTGAGCACGGAGCTGCCGTTGCACTTCACTTTGGAGAGATGGATTGCCCATGGCTTGTTGAAGCCTAGAAACAAGATAATTAACAAGCATTGAAGCATCATTAGTAGCTTGCTCATGAGCAAAATCAAAGTTATCAACATTAATTTCACTCTCTTTAATATTGTCAGCCATTCTAACAACTTTTAGGTGTAAACTTTTTAGGTGTACTTTGGCACTTCAAGCCCTAGTTGCTACTCCTCTTTACCCCTTTAGAAAAAGCACTCAAGCTACTGTACCCGCGGCTCGAATACCATTAATTGCAAGGAATAGAAGAGAGGGTCTTTCGACACCAAAACAGCACCGGCTCCTGTCAAGCTTCTAATAGCTCAATAGTGGTTAAGCCGTAGGCAAGCCCCGTAGGACTCCATTATTAAGACCATAGCTCTCGACGGTGATGCCCCGTTAACTGCACAAAGGCAGGCGCACTGAAAGGCTGAAAAATCCCTATTCTACTTACTCACAGGCAATTAATAATACCAACCATTTGTAGCTAGCTTGAGGACCTCCCTTCTTGAGCAAGAAAAGAGAAACCTTGAGCTCTGATACCAATGTAACATTTAATGGCCTAAAATCTTATTTGTAGCGGAAATTAGCATGAACATAGTGGGCATTTCATTAGAATAGATTCTTAATGAGAGTGAATGCCAAGCAAAAATCAGCCCCCTCTCTCTCTTGGGCGAGCCCTAGCTGCTAAGTTAGTCTGGCTTTTGCCTCATTGGACCTCCCCAGGTCAAGCCAATAGGGATTAAGCAGCATAAGTGATAGCCTTCTGACATGTGTCCCCCTTTCCCCTTTTGTGAGAGCTTTAGATAATTAAATAATTAAACTAAACTCTCATTAGACCCCTTTGCCTCCTGGCCAATAGGAATCAGGCAAGCCATGGGGCTCCTGAATGCTCATTGGACCCCTTGGGAGACTGCCCAATAGTCTTCTAGGACACTTAATTCTTATTGGTTTCTTTTATTAAATGTTTTTAAATTAATTAAACTAGATTTACTCTAGCTTAATTCTCATTGGTCCACTTCAAGGGTCTTCCAATAGGAATTGGACATAGCTTGTGGGCATCTGGCCTAGGGAGCTGACATGTGTCCCTCATTCCCTTTGTGTAAAGGGAGCCTGTGTGTGTGTGTGTGGCTTTCTCTCTCATCCCCTAGCTTTGGGGCTCGCCCCCTCCCATGTAGGGATTTAGAAAGACTTTTTGGGCACACACTAAGCATCCAATTTTCCCTAAGGTTGACCTTTGGACACAACCTTTGAATTTTGGAACCTTAGCATTTTGGAAGTCTTAATGGGCTGAACCTTAGGGTCTTTTTAGCCCGTTGTTTCACATGGCTCTTTTGCAGATGGCCCCCCCTTTGGATCCCTATTTTCCCTCCTTTGGATCCCTACTGTGGCCGGTCTGCTAACTTAACCAATATTCTAGCTTTTTCTCCCTTGGCACTTCCCCACATTAAATGATCAGTTTAATATGAGAAAATCATTTAGGAGAATTAGATATTGATTATTATGACAGAATATATTTGACCATTCTTCATATAAGAGTCCCAGGGGACTTCCAATCCGTGAAGGCCAATCCTTCACAAGTAGGCTAACCCATCCCAAAGAAGGTCTATTAGCTTCTGTACTCTTTCGCCACCTTACATTTAAGTTTTGTGTGATACTTAAAAATGTTCTTTAGTACTAACAAATATCACTCAAAGCATCACTTGGCATTCATGCCCATGTTAACAACTAGCAAAACACTTTCCAAAGGTTTGTGCGATGCAACAAGAAGCAAAATGTGGTAAAAAAACTATGCGGTTCTACCAACTGGGAGCTTCACCATTTTATTCATTAGTTTGCTAGATTCTTGCAAGGTTCCTACCTTCCACCTTAAGGTTCCTACCCTTTTAAAAAAGGGACCCAGGATTTGAACTCAGAGCAGCTTGTAAAACTACTTCCATGATGTCCTCGTAGCCAATCGAGCATACACGTGACGTTGCAAGACGTAACAATCGAATACCTTACAAAAAGCGCCAACCTCTCGTCACTATCACCCGATCCTACCTGACGCCTTCATGGACTTCGCATTTGCCTTGCTGCCGCTGCAGTGCCATGTCGCTTGGCGTAGTTTGCCTAGCTCACCTTGCCTCTCTCGTCAGGCGCCTGCATGTGCCTGTGAGCTCATCCTACAACACCCCTTCTCTTTCGTTTTGTTTTCCAGAGGAGATTTTTGCCGATTCTTTGCATTGTTTGATTTAATATGAATGGGTACCCCCTACTCCTAAGATTTGATATAGGCCATAGAATCTTTAATGAACCTCGACCATGGGATCTTCGGTCGAGAATTGCTGGTGGGAATCTTGAGAGCAACAAACGGTAGAAATAAAAGGTCGGCAATGGTGCCCCCCACGTTGATCTTTCTACTTGTGGTAACCTAATTGCCCCATAGGTTCATACTTGGCACCACACACCCGTGTGCATTTTGTGATTCATAAATTGAACTACCTAGGCAGCGTTTAGGAAAGTCTTTTTTCTTGATCGGGCCACCTTGTACAAATCCAAACCGGAAATACAAGTAGAAAATTCCAAATTTGCTGGATTTTTCAGCTAATTTCCAGTATAGTTCATCGGTTCTTTCCCCTTTATCATCATTTGCAACCCGCTAATCTTACCGGCTCAAGGCTAAGCTGAGGCACCGAACTCTGTACCTAGGACAAAATCTCAATTTTTGCTTTTAAAGTGTTACTTGGTCACTTTGGTAAAAGAAATATTAATCATACGCTAAATTGAAAATCCGAGACGTAGCTAGCGACATGGTGGGAGTAGCAGGTCGAGATGGCAATCGCAAGGTAACATTCAGCGCGCCGCTCTTTTCAATGTGTTGTCTTTCTGGATAAATGCAACACCAAGGTTTATGCAAATCTAAGTTTGTTGTTTAACTCTCTGTGATCAGCCTCAAGATATATTTTCAAATTGTCAGGCATGCTTCTAATCTCTGTGGCTGAGGCTGCTCACCACCATCATATGTGAGCATGTACTCTATCATTGTGAAGAGGGACATGGGAGACGAGTTGTGTATGATGTCAAGAGCCCTTTCAAATGCGTGGGGTAGTCTCAAAGAATTCTTTCTGCACATTGTTAATGTTAAGAACCTTCAAAAAAGATTTGATCAATACAAATGGGTGATTACAGCTCTTCACGCTGAAGACAAATTTCAGAGTAGCTTGCCAGAGGAATCCAAGCTCTATACGATTTATTACTCTCATTGAGATGAAATAATAACCCTCTTAGTTGTGATCTTTCACTCACGGTTTCTGATGTTAGGATCTCAGGTAAATTGGTAATCCATAGGTAGCCGGGGTAGTCTGCCACACGACTTTTCTTTCAAGAGCTATTGGAAGCCTTCATGACTTTGTTGACCTGCTGCTCTACCGCATTGTCAAACTCATCTTGCGAGTACTGTTTTCGCTTATCTACACTCGGCCTTGATTTCTGTTTCATTGCCGACTTGAGTGGTGTGTGTGGCCGCCTGCCATCCTGAATGGATCTCGTCAAGTGGGTGATTCTTCAAAAAATTTTGTATACTACGGATCCTTGGCGCATTTGAGGATCTGGCTGGCACAGATGTCAGCGTCAAGTTGACGTTGGGATTCCATCCGATCAAGATCACTAGGTGGAAGAGGGCCATATTCGATTCCTTGGAAAGACACCGTCTCCCGCTAGAACTTCTATTGATCTCCTCACTCGTGCGCGAGTAGGTGGATTAGTTTCCTTCCTGCCAGATTCACCGCCGGAATCCATGCGTGTCATGGAAAAGGGCTCGGGTTCTTCGTAAAAGAAGAATTATATGAGCTCTGATACCAATGTAATGGACTTGGACACCCCAGGCCTAAGATCTAGAGCAACACATATGAGAAAACTGCAAACAATCGATCTGTACTTAAAAAGAGGGAGAGAGAGAAGAGAAGAGAAGAAAATGACACGGAACAACGGAGTTTTGTCCAAGGGTCCTCTCTCTGGTGATGCTCCCAATCTAAACTGCCAAGAGTGAGGCCCTGGGCACACTTATAAAGGACTGTGGCATGTTCAAAAAGACTTACGATGAAATCAGTTCTAAAAGCTATAGGACCAAAAGATGGCACTCCAATAATAATAGCGCAAATCGTGGAATTTCGTACGGCCTGTAACATCAACAACATAAATCGCGAAACATTCGTACAATACAATGTGTCACGTCAGCACTTCCACGCAATTTTTAGAGTCGTGCTTGATTTTGTTGGGTTTTAGGCCCTTCGGCAAGGTTCGATAAGTTGGGAGGATTAGGTTTTTAGGCCTAACCCAATTTGGGCCACTTGGCCGGAACCTATAATTTGGAACAACTTTGCTTCTTTTAAGGCCATGCCGTATCATCATTTTGTGACGAGAGATGTTTGTTCCGGATCGTTGAATACTTCTTCTCGATGCTCTCTGTCACCCATCCGATGTGACGCATCAAAAGTATCTGTTCTTGATGGCCTAAAAATATTCCTGTTCACAGTACTCTCGTCATTCACACACTAGAAATTTTTGTACTCGGATGTCTCGTGTCACAGGACGGGCACCGCGTGCCAATGGAAAAGAACATACTGAACAACTTTAAGCACTTCAAATAACAACTTAACTGAAACAAATGCGCGACACGAGACGGGGAGTGGCGAAGTTCAAGAGAGCACTAGCCCCAAACGTTGGTGCCCTTTTCAATATTTCTTTATATTGCTTGAACTCAATACAACGCAAGTACTCCATCCTCTGCACCTCTACGCGGGAGCGTGCTAGAGAATGAGCCCTTGGCTCATACGCCCTTGGCCTATGAAAAGCAATTACATGAAAAACATCAAACTCTAAAAGCATCTGGCCCAAAAGTGGCCGTTGAAAATCAGCCAGCACAAATTACGAAAATCTGTACAGGTGTCACGTCAGCATAGTCGGCGTAAAACGCAGAATTCCGTATTGTCTGCCACGTAAGCTGTCACAAATGTGATGACATGGCCTGCCCACTAGAGACACACACATGCTGAAAACGTTGACATGGCCGGCTGCCGATAGAAGTGACACGTGGCACTGCCGTACGGTATTCCGTGATTTCCGACAGCAGGGGAAAAAGCAAAGCGGCAGTTTTTGCTGCTTTCCTACGCAAAGAGAGAGAGAGAGAGAGAGAGAGAGAGAGAGAGAGAGAGAGAGAGAGAGAGAGAGAGAGAGAGAGAGAGAGAGAGAGAGAGCTAAAAAGCTTTTGCTTTATTTGCTTTAAGCAAATTGGAAAGAGAGAGAGAAGCCTTTTTGCTTTATTTTTCTATTGGCTCAAGAGAGAGCTTGTGAGAGAAAAAAGTGCTTTATCTTTAGGCTTTTGATTTTTCAGCTTTTGGGCTCTGCTTTTGGCATCCCAATTAACCTTTAAATAAGCGGGCTGGCCTCTCACAACTCAGAGCATCTAGACGCAGAGTCTGAGTGTGAGCGCCTGCCCATACTCTTGTACTTTGAACACAGATTAATACAAAAAGATATACCGAAAGGGGCGCTAGTCTTTGGGGCCAATATCTCTAGGCATGAAACTTCGCCGGGCCAGTGTCAAATAAATTGTGAACTGTTTTTGAAGTGGTTATTTGGTGCTGACGTGGTAGATTCTTGACTTGGAGTGTCCAAGTCTGTTATAGTGGTATCAGAGCACGGCCGATTTCTCTTCTACGGGAAATCCGATCCCAAATTTTTTTCCGCGACACTTATGGCTTTAGGCAAAGATCAGTCGACTCCCTCTGCGTCCGGATTCCGGAGATGCCGAAAGGGATCACAACGAAGATTCAGGAAAGGAGTATGGCCCGCCTCGGCCTACTCAGGCGGAGCGTCGAGAGATGGAGCGTCAACGATTGATCAGTGACGCAACAAAGATGATGCTTAATTTTGCCAAGGACTCGAAAATGGCAAAATATATGAGCAAGACCTCTTTGGAGAAGGTGCACGCGCAGTGCCAGAAAACCACAACACCGCCCCCAAAACCCACTCTCTAGAAACCTCCTGCTCCCAAGAAGTATACAGAGAAGGAATTAGAAGAGGTGGTTGATGCGCAAATTGCACAGCTTTTTGACGCGCAGAACAAAGCTAAAAAGCACGGCAAAAAGCAGAAGAAAGGCACTGACTTCCCGGGTTATTTGGGTCGTCAGTCTACCTTTGAAAAAGCAAGAAAGCAGAAGAAGCGTGTTCGATTTGAAGGAGTATCCAGTTCTTCTTCTTCTTCTTCTTCTTCTGACAGTTCTTCTAGCTCATCTGACTCGAGCGAAGAAGACCGAAAAGGAAAAAAGCGATGCAAGAAGCAACGCTTCGAAAAGGGCAAGAAAAAGACAAAGAAGTCTAAATCTCGCCTCGTGAGTGACAGTTCTACATGACTCGTCTACAGACAGTTCAGACTCTGATGATAGCAACTTTTATGCAAAGAAGAATAATTTTTATAAAGCCAACCAGTATGACTTTCTGGAAGACAAAAGCAAGAAAGTCCGAGAGTTTAAGGAAGGTGGACAGTCAATTAAATTTGACACGTTTTCTGGTTATAGAGATGCTCCGAAGGCTTTGTCTTTTGTACAACAGTTTGACATCGCTTTCACGGGAGGGCGTTACATAGAGCACTCTAAGATTCTGAGAGTTGCCTCTTACTTTAAGGGGAATGCTCGAACTTGGTGGTCCACGCTTCTATTAAGCAAGACTGCGCCAGTTAAATGGCTGAAATTTAAGAGGCTTTTTATTTCTTCTTGGCTGACTCGAGAGTATGAACGTGATATACGAACTGCTTGGAACCATCTTCGGATGACCAAGAAAGATTTAGTGGACGCTTATTCTGGAGCTCTTTTCTACCCGCCTCTTCATTTAAGAAGATCTCGTTCAAGGAACAGATTGAGCGGTTTACCTTGGGTCTACCTACAGAGATCCAAGATCATTGCTTGGAACAAAAGTTAGCTTCTATTCAAGAGTTGATGAGTCATGCGAAACGGGGTTTTGCCATTCACTCTGGCAGTCTGACCTACCCCACCGATGAGATCATGACACAAAGAGCCGAACAGAGTTTGACAAATGAAAGTAGAAAGAGGAAGAGCAACCCAGAAAAGAAAGATGCACGACCCAAGCTTACTCCTCAGGAGAGAGCTCGCTTCACCATGGAAGGGAAGTGCTTTGGATGTGGGGAAACTGGACATATCTCCGCAAAGTGCCCTAAGGCACAGAAAGAACAGAACGACAAGGACGACGAGAGGCCTGAGAGTTCGAGAGCAGCTGAGGAACGTGGAAGAAAAGGCAAGATGAAAACAGGACTGGTTCAAGATTGCGTGGGTACCGATCCCAACACGTCGGACGAGAGTACAAAACTTTACCGAGCTTGGGGCAAAGTGAAAGATCAAGAAGCCCTGATCTTCTTTGATGAAAGAGCCAAGGCCAACTTCATTTCACCGGAATTGGCGGCACGGCTCGAGATCACTCCTGATCGGATGGGACCACTTGCAGAGGCTGTTCTAGCGGCACCCGGCAGGGATGTAGCCATTACACCTGGCAAACTTCGGTTGCATTGTCATGGGTATTTAGGGCATGAGGACTTTTACATAATGCCTTTGGAAGGTTGTGATGTCCTCTTGGGAATTCCCTGGTACCACAAGAACAACGCCGTGGTCGACTATCGGGTGAGGAAAGCGACATTGACCACAAAGAAGGGCAGAACCATTGTACTCAAATAAAACTTAAGGGCGAGTTTGTCCCTATTGTATCGGCTTCGGCCATTTCTAAATTAATGAAATCCAGTCTGTTTGTTTACTCGATATTTTTGAAAGAGCTGAGTGATGAGGATAGGACAAATGTGTCTGAACTTGATAAACATTGCCAAGATTTTCTCCTCTTTCATGCCGATTGCTTCTCAGAGGGCCTGCCAGGTGAGTTACCACCTGGTCGTCCTGAAGATCATACCATTGATCTGATACCTGGAAGCACACCACCGAACCGGCCACCTTACCGTGTGAGCCGACAACAGAACGAAGAGATTATGAACCAAGTGAAAGACCTCTTGGAAAAGGTTCTTGTCCAGCCTAGTACTTCACCGTATTGCTCTCTAATGTTGTTGGTTTTGAAGAAAGACGGATCTTGGAGAATGTGCATCGATTATACACCATCAAGAACAGATTTCCGATTCCTAGGATCGATGATATACTCGACAGATTACAGGGATCCTCGTGCTTTAGCAGAATTGATTTGAAGAGTGGATATTAGTAGATCCGAATCGCGTCGGGAGATGTCTACAAGACAGCCTTTCGGATGACTTTTGGGTTATTTGAATTTTTGGTGATGCCCTTTGGCCTAACCAATGCTCCTGCGACATTTAACCGGATGATGGACATGATTTTTCGAGAGTACAGGCCATTTGTTGGCACTTTCTTTGACGATATCATTGTTTTCTCCAAGAATAAGGCAGATGTCACCAGCGTGTGACTACTATCTATCCTTTTTGTTGATTTCTTTCTTATTATCTATTTACTTTCACTTTTTGGAAACACCCCTCGGGAAATCTAACTGCCCTGCATTGCATAGCTAGTGTGGAACTGTCCAGAGGGAGTCCAGGCCTAAGGGCAAGAGAGCACTAAGGTTGGACAAGGACTATGGTTAGCCAAAGTGGGGTCATTGACTAGCCAAAGTGGAATCCTTTGCTACAGAGGCTACATTTTAGTTCTGGATGTGGCCGCAGTGTACAAAGAGGGTCGGATGACCTAGAAAGATACAATGGCAGCATCTCCTAAAATTTAGGGAACTGCTATTTTGGGACCTGAAAATGTGTTGACGTCATTACCTCCGGAATGACAAGGGGAACATTTTCTTACTCTGCCGTGAAGTCAACTGGGCAACCGGTTGGGATATTTTTAGACGGCAACCCCGAAACGAGAAAATGCTTATAAATGTGCCAAGTGGCACCTTCTGGTGCACTTGCCTCATGCAACAAGAAGTGGCGCTGAATTTGAAGGAGAGAGAGCCTCATTTTCAGATTTTGTCACAGGTTAAGAGCTATGGAGTGCTTGCTTTCCCTCTTATGCACAGTGCGGTGCCAGGAGTGATGCCCTGCACGCTACGCACTGCCCTCTCTCCCCTTTGGCAGTATGTTATGCCCCTCTAGTGGGCTCTTCATTTGACCAATGTACGGTTGTGTGGGTTCATGCGCGATTGCCGAGGCAAGAGCCTCTTGCACAGGTACTGGATTAGCTAGCGGCTAATCCCCCCGCAGGTACATGTGAATTCGGAGAGGTTTCACGCCAGAAATCTCGTCCGATTCAAAGGGCAAGTAGCCCTACAGGTGCAGGAGCTCGAGGACTTGCTAAGGATGTGACCGGCACGCGAAATGGAGCCCGAGACAGTAAATTACAGCCTGCTGTGTATTTTTGCAGGTTTAGGGTTTTGGCCCTAAACGGACCCTAATACCCCCAGGAGGTTCGGGGACGCAAGGGGACCGCTGTACAGGTGATCTGGCGCAATTTCAGGGCTGAAAACAGAGAATTCAGCGTGCTGCAGATTCTCGCCAGGTTTTGCAAAGTGCCCGTATGCGTCGGGAAAGTCGGCCAATGCGTGGGAATACTGACTGTGAAGGGTTCTAGTACAGTTATGCTGCCGAAATCGGGTTGGAACAGTGGAAATTCAGCCGAGTTTGTGCGGGGCAGCTTGTAGGGAACCACAGCGTTTATTCCCTCTTTTGAACAATAAAGAAATACCGAAAGGGGCGCCTAAGTTAGGGGCCAATCTGGTGTCCGTCTACTCATACAGGTGCAATCTAGCAGCCTGTATCCCTCTCCCCTTTGTTGTGTCTTGAAAGTACATGTAAAATAGACGACTAATAATGGGTGAAAGCTAAATCAAGGTTTGAAGTAAAGTCTACCGCCCTTTTTGGATTGAACAGGCCGGTTTCATGGTTCCATCGACGGGATTAAATCACTTTTTCCCATAGAAGTGAGCCTTGGTCAGTTTTGGGCTTGAAGACACAGGGGATCATAGACCAGACACAGGAAATTGCAATTATGGCTGACAGACCAGATGATGTGACTGAAGAGGTTTCCTCTTCACAGGGTCAACAGACACATGAAGTGGGTGAGTCCTCAAGACCACCACAGACAGATGACGATATATTCAGGACCCAGTTAGCTACTGCTATGGCTATGTTCACACAAGTAATGCAGAATCCGAGGTTTTTAGCCTTTCTGCAACCTCCTGTTCCGTCTCAGCAAGTTGGGTCACTGGATCATATTCAAAAGCCTGTTAAGGCTCGAGCACAGGTGATTCATACCGCACAGTCAATGGAAACACCTGTACACTTGACGGAGAACATGCAGTCTCCACAACCTATGCCTAAGGTGCAAGAACAGGTGGCTGAGATGCCAGTCTTTCAAGCTGTACCAGTTCAGCCCGCCACCTTTCAGCAGCCTATAGCTGGTTCTAATGGGCAGGGAAGCAACCTACAGGCTATGCAACATGTCTTTCCACCACCTTCAGTACACCCTGGCTATTTTGGAGGTGGATCCGTATTCCAGAGCATGGCTGGTCATGCACCTGGAAATCAATTTTACATGCCAGGAACAGTGTTCGGGGGTGCTCAAACGATGATGCCTAACCCCATGTATGGTGTCACGGGTATGCTACCAGGGTTTCAGAGCACTCAGGGCCAATTTGGGATGCCACAGGCAAATTTTGGTATGGCTGGAATTACAAATCAGCAGCCAAATATGGCATTTTCAGGTCAAGTTAATAGCGGCCAAGGAACACAGATGAACTCTAATAGTGTTCCCATGTTTCAGTCACTTCCATATGACAATTTAACGCCGCTGGAGAGGCCAACTCCGTACAAAGAAGGTGGCAAAGGTGTGACATTCACGACCTTTACAGGGTTTGATGACAGGAAGAAGGCTCTTTCATTCCTCCAGCAGTTTGACAAGGCCTATGCAGGGGGAAACTTTACAGAGGCTTCAAAGGTCTGCAAGGCAGCCACTTTCTTGACAGGGAATGCGAGACAATGGTGGACAACTTTATTGCTTCAAGGGCAAGCTCCGTCCACATGGATTTACTTCAAGCAGATTTTTGCAGCAGCATGGTTATCTGATGACTTTGAAGCAGATGTCATGACAGAATGGCACCAGCTAAATGCTGTCACTTGCAAAAATCTGGATTATTACAATCGGAAGTTTTGGAAAGCTCTACTTCCAGTAACTTCCTATAGGTTTGTGCCATTGACAGAACAGATTGAAAAATACTGTTGTGGCCTACCCAAAGGATTGAGAAAATACTGCACGAAGACAAAAGTCACTACTTTGACGCAGCTCATCGAGGTAGCAAACACTGGCAATGGTTTGCTCAAGGGAGAAGATTGTGAATTTAACACTGGCGTCAAGGCAGGATCAGGCAAGAAAAATTCAGCCAAGAAGCACGTTCCCAATGAGGCTCCTAAAGGGACTCAGGAGTCAGCAAACGCAGGGAAAGATAAAGCTACGGCTGAATCAGAAAAGGGACCAGCGAAGAAATGGAAAAAACGTTTTCCTCGCAAGTCAGAAGAGCAAAAGAAGGTCCTGAGGATAGAAAACAAATGCTTTATATGTGAGCAGCTGGCCACATTGCTTACAACTGTCCTACAAAGAAAAGGCCAGCTGATTCTGATGACAAGGAAGACAGGAAAGGAAAGAAGCCCATGGTTGGTCTAGTGCCAGATATGGTGGGCGACAAGCCAAATTCAGATGCAAGTGAGCTTTGCAGAGCATGGGGAAAGGTTAGGGATCAAACAGTGCTCATCTTCTTTGATCTAGGTGCCAAAGCCAACTTCATTTCCCCAGAATTGGCTTCAAAGTTGGGAATCAGACCTTAAGAGATGGGGTATACAACAGAGGCAGGTTTGGCATGTCCTGGCCATACAGAGGCTGTGACACCCATCATTGGAAAGTTGCGTCTACATATCTAGTCCTATGTAGATGCTGAAGAATTTTACATCATGCCACTGGACGGATGTGATGTGTTGTTAGGTATTCCTTGGTTGTTTCGTGTACAGGGAATCATGGATGCCTACAACAAAAAGATCACTGTACAGAGCAGGGGAAAGACTCACATTTTGGATGTAAAGCTTAAAGGGGAGTCTATTCCTACTGTATCAGCTTCTGCTATTACTTCTGTAATGAAAAAGCATCTTTCTGCGTACTTGGTTTTTGCACGTGAAGTGTCAGATTGTGATGAATCAAATTTATCTGTGCTAGATAAAGAAAGGTCAATGTTTTTACAACAGTACAGTGACTGTTTTTCCGATTCATTACCGTCTCAATTACCGCCAGAGAGACCCGAGGACCATGCGATAGATTTGGTGCCAGGCAGTAGCCCACCAAATAAGCCTCCGTACAGGGTTAGTGCGGCTCAGCAGAAAGAGATAATGGGCCAAGTACAGGAGTTGTTAGAAAAGGGGCTGATTCAGCCCAGTTCATCTCCATTCTGTTCTCCAGTGTTGTTGGTGCAGAAAAAGGATGGCTCATGGCGTATGTGCATCGACTACCGTGCACTGAACAAGAATACCATCAAGAATAGGTTCCCTATACCTAGAATTGATGATATTATGGACAAATTAGAAGGAGCAGCTATGTTTAGCAGGATAGATCTAAAGAGTGGGTACCATCAGATCCGCATTAGATCAGAGGATGTGCACAAGACTGCTTTTAGAACGACGTTTGGCCTTTACGAATTTTTAGTGATGCCCTTTGGTCTCACAAATGCTCCTGCTACGTTCAATAGGATGATGGACAGAATGTTCCGTCCACACCAGCAGTTTGTTGGTACATTCTTTGATGACATGATAGTCTACTCAAAGAATGAAGAGGAGCATAGGCATCACTTGGCCATTGTGTTCAAAGAGCTACGCAGTCATAGGTTGCTCATCAATGCAAAGAAAAGTGAGTTTTTTCTGGAAGAGATTCACTTTCTGGGAC
This sequence comes from Adiantum capillus-veneris, assembly GCF_014529385.1. Classification (NCBI taxonomy): domain Eukaryota; kingdom Viridiplantae; phylum Streptophyta; class Polypodiopsida; order Polypodiales; family Pteridaceae; genus Adiantum; species Adiantum capillus-veneris. The sequence continues at coordinate 2,705,705 of NC_140945.1, forward strand.
ACATTGTGTCAAAGGATGGTGTCAGAATGGATCCTGCAAAAGTTGAAGCGATCAAGTCATGGCCAAATTTGAAGACGGTGCATGATGTCCGAAGCTTTTTGGGACTATGCTCCTATTACAGAAGGTTTATCCGAAATTTCACTGAGATTGCTTCACCTTTACATGCTCTTCAAAAGAAGGCAGTCACCTTTACATGGACACAAAAAGAGATTTCAGCTTTTAATCTCTTAAAGGAAAAGATGACTTCGGATCCAGTCATTGTGTTGCCAGATCTTAGGAAGTCATTTGTGGTCCAGTGCGATGCCTGCGGTGGTAGCATTGGTGCAGTGCTAATGCAAGATGGCAGGGTAGTAGCCTATGAGAGCAGAATTTTGCAAGGGCCAGAGATGACCATGCAGGCCTATGAGAAAGAGTTACTGGCTGTGATTCATCCGCTCTTAAGTTGGAAACACTACCTGCTAGGTGCAGATTTCGTTGTCCAAACGGATCATCAGACTTTGCGATACTTCTTGACACAGACAAAGTTATCTGAGAAGCATATGCGATGGGCAAATATCTTGTCTATGTTCCATTTTCAGATTGTGCATGTGGAAGGCAAGAAGAATGTTGTGGCTGATGCCTTGTCAAGGAAGCCACAAATTTCAGCTGTGTCAATTCCTTATCATCATGAACTTGATGATATGAGAGAACAGTATGAAAATGATGAAGATTTTGCAAGGTTCATGATGATGCATGGCAGATTGTGTGTCACAAAGCCATTGCGACGCAAAGTTATGGAAGAGAGTCATGTCCCACTGTATGCAGGGCATCGTGGTATTGATGCTACAGTTAAAGCGGTTGAGACATTCTTCTATTGGCCTACATTGAGAAGGGATGTGGATGCCTTTGTGCGAGAATGCCTAATATGCCAAAAGGTCAAGTTTGACAGGCAAAAGGCACCAGGGTTATTGCAACCACTACCTATTCCAGATAAACCATGGGAAAGTATTGCTATGGATTTTATCTTTGATCTTCCGAGAACGCAGACAGGAAACGATGGTATTTGGACCATTATTTGCAGATTTAGCAAACAGGCTCATTTTATTCCTGTCAGGAAGAAGATAAAGCCAGATCAGATGGCACGCTTGTTTATGAGCAATATTTTCAAGTATCATGGCATGCCACAGTCGATTGTTAGCGACCGTGATCCACGCATGACAAGTTTGTTCTAGAGAGGTTTGTTTGAGAATATGGGCACCATGCTCAAATTCTCTTCGTCATTTCATCCTCAAACAGATGGGCAGTCAGAAGAGGCAAATTCTACTGTCCTAGATCTGCTGAAGTGCTATGTGTCAGAGCATAAAGGAAAGTGGGAGCAGTATTTGCCATTGGTGGAGTATGCATACAATAATACAGTGCATTCATCAACTGGCAAGGCACCTTTTGAGATAGTTGAAGGTGGCAAGAAAGTTCCTCCCATACTGCATACAAAGGACAAGATATTTGAAGCAGATAAGTATGTTCAGGACATGGATGAAATGTACAAGAAGGTCAAAGTGGCCTTAGAAAGGACTTAGGCAAAGCAAAAGAAAGCAGCTGATCGTCACCGTCGTGAAGTGGTATATTCACTTGGTGATTGGGTGCTTTTACGCTTTGAAAAGGCAAGGTTAAAGCAGATGAAGGGCAAGGAAAGATTGTTTCCAAAGCTCAGCATGCGTTACTATGGGCCTTTTCAAGTGTGCGACATAATCAGTGATGTTGCATATAGGCTGAAATTGCCTGACAGTTGGAAGATTCACAATGGGTTTCATGTGAGTCTTCTCAGACCCTATGTGGGTGATGTGCCAGAAGATATGCCAGCTGAAGATCAGCCGGAAGTCGAGGAACTTGACGAGATCTTGGTCCCTGAACAGATTTTGGCACACAAAGAAAGGAAAGTGAAAGGCAAGGTTGCTAGGCGTTACTTGGTAAAGTTCAGAAACTATCCACCAATGGATGCTAAGTGGATGGAAGAAGGTGAACTTGCAGAGTCACCAACTGTGTTATCACTTTACCTGGAAGCCTTCGATTTGCAACCTACCTTGACCCCTTGAGTTTCAAAGCTACATGGATTGTCAGTGTGACAATGGCTTCTGAAACAAATGATGTACATGGTATTTAAAGTGAGCTCAAATCAAATACGTGTTACATGAATGTTAGAGCTGTACAGATTGTCAGTTTGTCAAGGATACAGTGATTGCTTCTATTGAAGAGTACATGTGTAACTGCATTCTTAAACTGTCGGTTTGGGTATGCTCGAAAGTGTTACGGGATCCAACGTGTACTATAAGACAGTGGCAAAATGTGCAGCTACCATTTTGTCATTGGAAAGTTAGTGACTCAAAGCAATGGCACAGTGCGAAGCTACCACTATGTCATTGGGACAGGGTTCACACGCAGGCAATACATGAGTCGACGAGGTGTTGAATACACCAGGGTTGACAATGAGCATGTATGTGTCGTATATGTGTCGACAGGTGTTGAATACATCAGTGTTGACAGTAAGCATGTACGACATAGATGCAAACGAGGACGTTTGAGATTTCAAGAGGGGGGTATGTCACCAGCGTGTGACTACTATCTATCCTTTTTGTTGATTTCTTTCTTATTATCTATTTACTTTCACTTTTTGGAAACACCCCTCGGGAAATCTAACTGCCCTGCATTGCATAGCTAGTGTGGAACTGTCCAGAGGGAGTCCAGGCCTAAGGGCAAGAGAGCACTAAGGTTGGACAAGGACTATGGTTAGCCAAAGTGGGGTCATTGACTAGCCAAGGTGGAATCCTTTGCTACAGAGGCTACATTTTAGTTCTGGATGTGGCCGCAGTGTACAAAGAGGGTCGGATGACCTAGAAAGATACAATGGCAGCATCTCCTAAAATTTAGGGAACTGCTATTTTGGGACCTGAAAATGTGTTGACGTCATTACCTCCGGAATGACAAGGGGAACATTTTCTTACTCTGCCGTGAAGTCAACTGGGCAACCGGTTGGGATATTTTTAGACGGCAACCCCGAAACGGGAAAATGCTTATGAATGTGCCAAGTGGCACCTTCTGGTGCACTTGCCTCATGCAACAAGAAGTGGCGCTGAATTTGAAGGAGAGAGAGCCTCATTTTCAGATTTTGTCACAGGTTAAGAGCTATGGAGTGCTTGCTTTCCCTCTTATGCACAGTGCGGTGCCAGGAGTGATGCCCTGCACGCTACGCACTGCCCTCTCTCTCCCCTTTGGCAGTATGTTATGCCCCTCTAGTGGGCTCTTCATTTGACCAATGTACAGTTGTGTGGGTTCATGCGCGATTGCCGAGGCAAGAGCCTCTTGCACAGGTACTGGATTAGCTAGCGGCTAATCCCCCCGCAGGTACAGGTGAATTCGGAGAGGTTTCACGCCAGAAATCTCGTCCGATTCAAAGGGCAAGTAGCCCTACAGGTGCAGGAGCTCGAGGACTTGCTAAGGATGCGACCGGCACGCGAAATGGAGCCCGAGACAGTAAATTACAGCCTGCTGTGTATTTTTGCAGGTTTAGGGTTTTGGCCCTAAACGGACCCTAATACCCCCAGGAGGTTCGGGGACGCAAGGGGACCGCTGTACAGGTGATCTGGCGCAATTTCAGGGCTGAAAACAGAGAATTCAGTGTGCTGCAGATTCTCGTCAGGTTTTGCAAAGTGCCCGTATGCGTCGAGAAAGTCGGCCAATGCGTGGGAATACTGACTGTGAAGGGTTCTAGTACAGTTATGCTGCCGAAATCGGGCTGGAACAGTGAAAATTCAGCCGAGTTTGTGCGGGGCAGCTTGTAGGGAACCACAGCGTTTATTCCCTCTTTTGAACAATAAAGAAATACCGAAAGGGGCGCCTAAGTTAGGGGCCAATCTGGTGTCCGTCTACTCATACAGGTGCAATCTAGCAGCCTGTATCCCTCTCCCCTTTGTTGTGTCTTGAAAGTACAGGTAAAATAGACGACTAATTATGGGTGAAAGCTAAATCAAGGTTTGAAGTAAAGTCTACCGCCCTTTTTGGATTGAACAGGCCGGTTTCAGCAGAACATAGAGATCATCTGCTTCAGGTCTTTCAGGCATTACGAGATCACAAGTTAGTGATTAATGCCAAGAAAAGTGAATTTTTCCTACCAGAGATACACTTTTTGGGACACATTGTGTCAGAGAGCAGAAGTGCAAATGGATCCGGCCAAGATAGAGACTATCCGTGATTGGCCCGATTTGAAGAATGTCCATGAAGTTAGAAGCTTCTTGGGATTGTGTTCGTACTACAGGCGATTCATTCGAAAGTTTGTAGAGGTTGCTTCCCCTTTGCATATCTTGACACAGAAAGGAGTCCCTTTGTCGTGGGGACCCACAGAGGTGATTGCCTTTCAGACTTTGAAAGAGAAATTGACTACGGGACCAGTTTTGACTTTGTCGGACTTGCAAAAGTCATTTGAAGTTTATTGTGATGCTTGTGGTCGTAGTCTGGGTGCGGTCGGAATTGACAGTACAGATTTATGAGAAAGAGCTTTTGGCGGTTATCCATGCTCTTACTCAGTGGCGGCACTACCTACTCGGAGCCGATTTTAGTGTCTTTACAGACCATCAGAGTTTACGCTACTTCTTGTCACAAAAGTAACTATCGGAAAAGCAAATGCGGTGGGCGAATATCTTGTCACAGTTTCACTTCCAGATTGTCCATGTTTAGGGACAGAAGAATTTGGTGGCAGATGCTTTGTCTCGGAAGCCGTTGGTTATGGCTATTTCCGCGATACATCATAGGAGCTTCGAGAATATGGTCGACCAATATGCCACAGATCCGGATTTTGAAGACGTTTTCACACGGATACGGGATGGGGAGACAGTAGCAGGATATTCCATTCGGGATGGCTACTTGATGAGGAAAACCATGTTGTGCGTTACACAGCCGTTGAGGGAAAAGGTTATGACTGAATGCCACTGTCCGCCTTTTACGGGTCACTGTGGCATTGCTACCACCATGAAAGGGGTAGAGAGATACTTCTTTTGGCCGAGACTCAAGAAGGATGTGGACGAGTTTGTGCGTAGGTGCTTGGTATGCCAGAAGGTCAAGTTTGACAGGCATAAAGCACAGGGATTGTTACAGCCTTTGCCCATACCCACCCGCCCCTGGGAAAGTATTGCAATGGATTTCATTTTTGATCTCCCGAGAACACAGAGTGGTCACGATGGTATATGGACTGTTATTGACAGATTTAGCAAACAGGCTCATTTCATTCCAGTGAAGAAAACAGTCAAGCTGGATCACTTAGCGAGATTGTTTGTGGCCCAGATTTTCAGATTACATGGTATGCCTAAGACGATTGTCTCCGACAGGGACCCCAGATTTACGAGTTTGTTTTGGAAGGCAATTTGGGAGAACATTGGCACGCGGTTGCAGTTCTCGTCATCTTTCCACCGCAGACTGACGGGCAATCTGAGATTGCCAATTCAGTGGTTTTAGATTTATTGAAGTCTTATATCTCAAATCAAAAGACTCAATGGGAAAAGTATCTACCTTTGGTGGAATTTGCCTACAACAACACGATACACTCTTCCATGGGGAAGGCGCCATTTGAGATTGTTGAAGGTGCTGCAAAGGTTCCACCCTTCCTAAGCACGAAAGATAAGATTTTTGAAGCTGGTGAGTATACGCGTGACTTAGACATGGCTTTTGCCAAGGTCCACGAGGCTTTGTAGAAATCTCAAGAAAGACAGAAAAAGGCAGCGGATCGCCATCGTCGCAATTTGAAATTGAAGGAAAATGATTGGGTGCTCTTACGTTTTGAGAAGGCACGCCTGAGAAAGAAAAAGGGAAAGGAGAGGCTTTTTCCAAAGCTTAATATGCGATACTATGGACCTTTTCAGATCTCCGAAAAGATCAATGATGTCTCCTTCCGACTGAAACTGCCTGACACTTGGAGGATTCACAATGCATTTCATGTGAGTTTCTTGAAACCTTTTAAAGGTGATGTGCGTGACGATGGGGAGCCTGACGAGCAACCCGAAGTGGAAGAAAACGAGGAGATTCTTGTTCCTGAACAAATTTTGGCACATAAGGACACAAAGAATAAGGGTAAAGTAAGAAGGCAGTTCTTGGTTAAAGTCGAGAACTATCCTGCATTGGATGCGAAGTGGATGGAGGAGGAGGACCTAGGAGATACTCCTCAGATTGTGAAACTTTACCTTGAAGCTTTTGGTTTAGCATAGTCTACTCCAAATGGAACCCAGAATTCAGCTTGGCTGCAGATCTGGTGCAATGGGATGCACAAGAATGGAGTTACTCCGCTCCTTTGTCAATAGATGCCTCGAATTTTCAGAATACTAGAGTCACTGATGTCTTTTTGAGCTTCAGGGATACTGAGAACTGGCACTATTCTGCTGTATGACTTTATGAAATGAAATTCCGGAATATGAAATTGATTTGTTCTTGACTTGTTTTTAAGTGCAGGAATTGATAGACGAAATGACTGCAGCATTTTGGTCTAAATGATCTCGAATTGACATGGTTGCAATAGGGGTTAGTCAATTGGACATCTATGAGGTCTCGATTGGATCTAGATGCAATTGCTAGCTACATTGCCGATAAATCATGGTCTAAGATCGGATTGAATGTTGAATGTCATGTGATGTCCTGTGATGTCTGTGATACGACCGTCGATTGGTACATGTGCTAGATGTGTATTCCTAGTACGTAGGTACTAACAGTCAATGTCTGCTAAGACGGTTTATGGCCTCTGTCTGTTTTGCAGGTGTAATCGAGGACGATTACAATGCTTTCAAGAGGGGGGTATGTCACAAATGTGATAACGTGGCCTGCCCACTAGACACACACACACACACACACACACACACACACACACACACACACACACACACACACACACACACACACACTGAAAACGCTGACATGGCTGGCTTCCGGCAGAAGTGACACGTGGCACTGCTGTACGGTATTCCGTGATTTCCGGCGGGATTTGCGGCAACAGGGGAAAAAGCAAAGCGGCAGCTTTTGCTGCTTTCCTACGAGAGAGAGAGAGAGAGAGAGAGAGAGAGAGAGAGAGAGAGAGAGAGAGAGAGAGAGAGAGAGAGAGCTAAAAAGCTTTTGCTTTATTTGCTTTAAGAAAACTGGAAAGAGAGAGAAGCCTTTTTGCTTTATTTTTCTATTGGCTCAAGAGAGAGCTTGTGAGAGAAAAAAGTGCTTTATCTTTAGGCTTTTGATTTTTCAGCTTTTGGGCTCTGCTTTTGGCATCCCAATGAACCTTTAAATAAGCGGGCTGGCCTCTCACAACTCAGAGCATCTGGACGCAGAGTCTGAGTTTGAGCGCCTGCCCGCACTCTTGTACTTTGAATAGAGATTAATACAAAAAGAAATAGCGAAAGGGGTGCCGGTCTTTGGGGCCAATATCTCTAGGCACGGAACTCCGCCGGGCCAGTGTCAAATAAATTGTGAACTGTGAGCTGTTTTTGAAGTGGTTATTTGGTGTTGTCGCGGTAGATTCTTGACTTGGAGTGTTCAAGTCTGTTACATCAGCAATCCAGCGCGATTCGCGGGTTGTCCGTATAGCTGCTGCCACGTCATATAGCTCTCCACGCAAGTCTTTTGGGTGCTTTATTTTAATGCCTTTAGTCACTTGGGCTCCATCGGACGGGTCCCCATAAGTTGGTGGGAACTCTTCTTTAAAAATAGGCCTCTCGGCAAGACTTTGCAAGTTGGTAAAACTTCTTGTGCCGCTTTTACTTCTTCGGCTGCTTCTTCTTAGAGTTTAGGCCCCTCGGCCGGGATTTGCAGGTTGGCTCCGTTCTTCAGTGGCTTGACACGTAATTTCCGAGGGTCATTCCGAGGGACATTCTGAGGGACAATCAATTTCTCTCATTCCAAATTGGAGCTCTTGATATCCTGGGTCGTTGGCTTTTCAGAAAATCTCATCCAAATAGTAGTATATTCTCATTCCAGATCGGAGCTCTTGATATTCTAGCGTAGCAAAATTAGCCATCACACTCAGACCGGGTTGATCTCCAACAGGTGTTTTGATGGACTAAAATTACATACCCAGGCAATCTCACCCAATTAGGAATATATTCAGTGGTTGGCACATCACAATGCAACACAAATGCTCACATATGCATGTTACAAAACACAATGAATAGCGTCGCTGAGCACTTCCCCGAAACAAACGGTCTGCGGTATGAAGCTACTTAACAACTACCCCGTCACTCCCCTTGCAAATAACCTAAAAACGTCTAGGCCATGAGCTCAGAGGATTGATACAACCAAACGCTCCCCAGACTGCAGCCTGCACTGCTCGGGAGGTTTCAAGTATACTGTCACAAAGTGATGACGTGGCGGACAGCAAAAACCCTAATTTCTGGCTGAAACCCTAAAATTCCTGCAAACCCTAAAATCTGCCAGAAACCCTAATTTGCAGCAAACCCTAATTTCAGGCTGAAACCCTAATTCAGCAAACCCTAATTCTGCCGAGGGTACCACGTGGCAGCAGCAGTACGGATTTCCGTAATTTGCGCTGGCAGCTTTTCTGCTTTTTCTACGCAAATAGCAAGAGAAAGAGAGAGAAAAAGTCTTTGCTTTTGGCTTTCAGAGCTTTTGATTTTGAAGCTTTTGGGGCTCTGCTTTTGGGCATCCCTTGTAACCTTTAAATTAGTGGTGAGGGCCTCACTTCTCAGAGCATCTGGATGCAGAGTCTGAGAGTGAAACCCTAGCCACTCTCTTGTACTTTGATCTGATTAATATAACAAGGAATACCGAAAGGGGCGCCAGTTTTTGGGGCCAATATCTCTAGGCATGGAACTCCGCTGGGCCGGTGCAAATCTATTATGATCCGTGAATTGTTTTGAAGTGGTTATTTGGTGCTGTCGCGGTTGATTCTTGACTTGGAGTGTCCAAGTCTGTTACAGTGGTATCAGAGCACGGCCGATTTCTCTTCTACGGGAAATCCGATCCCCGATTTTTTTTTTCCGCGGCACCTATGGCTTCAGGCAATGATTAGTCGACTCCCTCTGCATCTGGAGATGCGGGCAGGGATCACAACGAAGATTCCGGCACGGAGTATGGCCCACCTAGGCCTACTCCAGCGGAGCAGCGAGATATGGAGCATCGAAAATTGATTGATGATGCAACAAAGATGATGCTCAATTTTGCCAAGGACCCGAAGATGGCAAAATATATGAACCAGACCTCTTTGGAAGAGGTACAGACGGAGTGGCAGAGAACCACAACACCACTCCCGAAACCCGCTCTCAAGAAACCTTCTGCCTCCAAGAAATATACGGAGAAGGAACTGGAGAACGTGGTTGATGCACGGATTGCTCAGCTTTTCGATGTGCGAAAGAAAGACAAAAAGCACGGCAAAAAGCAAAAGAAAGGCACTGACTTCTCGGGATATTTGGGTTGTCGGTCGACATTCGACAAGGCAAGGAAACTGAAAAAGCGTGTCAAGTTTGAAGGCTTACCCAGTTCTTCTTCTTCTTCTTCTAACAGTTCTTCTAGCTCTTCAGACTCGAGCGAAGAAGACAGAAAAAGCAAAAAGCGAAGCAAGAAACAACGCTTCGGAAAGGGCAAGAAAAAGGCAAAGAAGTCTAAGTCTCGCCCAGTGAGTGATACTTCTATAGAGGACTCGTCTACGGACGGTTCAGACTTTGTCAATGGAAACTTTTATGCGAACAAGAAGAATTTTTACAAAGCCAACCAGTATGACTTTCTCGAAGATAAAAGCAAGAAAGTCCAAGAGTTTAAGGAAGATGGCCAAGCACTTAAGTTTGATACTTTTTCGGGATACTCCGATGCTTCGAAGGCTTTGTCTTTTATACAGCAGTTTGACATCGCTTTCGCGGGAGGATGCTATGCAGAGCACTCCAAGATTTGGAGAGCTGCCTCTTATTTCAAGGGGAATGCTCGCACTTGGTGGTCCACGCTTCTATTAAGCAAGACTGTGCCAGTTACATGGCTGAAATTCAAGAGGGTTTTTATTTCTTCTTGGTTGACTCAAGAGTTTGAGTGAGATATACGAGCTTCTTGGAACCATCTCCGGATGACCAAGAGCGATACAGTGAATTCTTACTGTGAAAGATTCTGGAGCTCTTTTCTACCCGCCTCTTCATTCAAGAAGATCTCGCTCAGAGAACAGATTGAGCGGTTTACCTTGGGTCTACCTACAGAGATCCAAGATCACTGCTTGGAACAGAAGTCAGCTTCTATTTAGGAGTTGATGAGTCATGCGAAGCGGGGCTTTGCCATTCACTCTGGCAGTCTGACCTACCCCACAGATGAGGCCATGACACAACGAGCCGAACAGACTTCTTGGAATGAAAGTAGAAAGAAAAAGAGCAACCCAGAGAAAAAGGATGCACGACCCAAGCTTACTTCTGAGGAGAGAGCTCGCTTCATCAGAGAGGGGAAGTGCTTTGGATGCGGGGAACAGGGACATATCTCTGCGAAGTGCCCTAAAAAGGCACAGAATGAACATAATGATAAAGACGACGACAGCCAGAGAGTTCGAGAGCAGCTGAGGAACGTGGCAAAAAAGACAGATAAAAAGCAGAACTGATACCACATGGCGTGGGACCTGCTTCGAATCTAATGAATGAAAGTACAAACTTTGCCGCTTTTGGGGCAAAGTGAAGGATCAGAAAGCTCTTTTGAAGGAGCCAAGGCCAACTTCTTTTCACGTGGAATTGGCGGCTCGATTTGGAATTACGCCCAATAGACTGACGCCACAGGCGGAGGTAGTTCGACTGGCACCCGGATGGGATGTTGCCATTACACCGAGCATTGGCGAACTTTGTTTGCAATGACAGGGGTGTTCAGGGCACGCGAGTGACGTTCTACTCAGGATCCCTTGGTACCACAAGAACTACGCCATGGTTGACTACCGGGCCGAGAAAGCGACTTTGATAAATGAAGGGCTTAGAGATTGTACTTGATGAACTTTAGTTTCTTACTCATTCTTTTGGGAGAGAACTGAACGATGGATAAAGGTTGAATATGTTTTGACCTGATCAAAAGAATGCCAAGATTTTTCTCCACACTCATGCCGATTGCTTTTTAGAGGGCCTGAAGATCATACCATTGATATGATACTTGGAAGCACACCACCGAACCGGCCACCTTACCGTGTGAGCCGATACAGAATGAAAAGATTATGAACCCAGTGAAAGGCCTCTTGGAAAAGGGTCTTGTCCAGCATAGTACTTCACCGTATTACTCTCCACTGTTGTTGGATTTGAAGAAAGATGGATCTTGGAGAATGTGCATCGATTGCGCTCTCAACAAAATCATCATCAAGAACAGATTTCCGATTCCTAGGATCGATGATATACTCGACAGGTTACAGGGATCCTCGTGCTTTAGCAGGATTGACTTGAAGAGTGGATATCATCAGATCCGAATCGTGTCGGGAGACGTCTACAAGATAGCCTTTCGGACGACCCTTGGGTTATTTGAGTTTTTGGTGATGCCTTTTGGCTTAACCAATGCTCCTGCGACATTTAACCGGATGATGGACAGGATTTTTCGAGAGTACAGGCTATTTGTTGGCACTTTCTTTGATGATATCATTGTTTTCTCCAAGAATGAGGCAGAACACAGAGATCCACAGAGGTGATTGCCTTTCAGACATTGAAGAGAAATTGACTATAGGACCAGATTTGACTTTGCCGGACTTGTAGAAGTCATTTGAAGTATTTTGTGATGCTTATGGTCGTAGTCTGGGTGCGGTCTTGATGTAAGAAGGCCATGTCATTGCTTACGAGAGCCGATTGTTCTCTAGGCCGGAGATGACAGCACATATTTATGAGAAAGAGCTTTTGGTGGTTATTCATGCTCTTACTCAGTGGCGGCATTACCTACTCGGAGCGGATTTTATTGTCTTTACAGACCATTAGAGTTTGCGCTACTTCTTGCCACAGAAGCAGCTTTTGGAAAAGCAGATGCGGTGGGAGAACATCTTGTCACAGTTTCACTACCAGATTGTCCATGTGCAGGGACAGAAGAATGTGGTGGCAGATGCTTTGTCTCGGAAGCCATTGGTTCTGGCTATTTCTGCGATACATCATAGGAGCTTTGAGGATATGGTCGATCAATATGCCACAGATACAGATTTTGCAGATGTTTTCACACGGATACGGGATGGGGAGACAGTAGCTGGATACTCCCTTCGGGAAAGCTACTTGATGAGAAAGACTATGTTGTGCGTTACACAGCCGTTGCGGGAAAAGGTTATGACTGAATGCCAGTGTCCACCTTTTACGGGTCACCGTGGCATTGCTACCACCATGAAGGGGTAGAGAGATACTTCTTTTGGTTGAGACTCAAAAAGGATGTGGAAGAGTTTGTGCGCAGTATGCTAGAAGGTCAAGTTTGACAGGCATAAGGCACAGGAATTGTTACAGCCTTTACCCATACCCACCCGCCCCTGGGAAAATATTGAAATGGATTTCATTTTTGATCTCCCGAGAACACAGAATGATCACGATGATTTTCCGATTACATGGCACGTATGAGATGATTGTCTCCGATAGAGTCAGATTTATGAGTTTGTTTTGGAAGGCAATTTGGGAGAACATTGGCACGCGGTTGCATTTCTCGTCATCGTTCCACTTGCAGACTGATGGGCAATCTGAGATTGCCAATTCAATGGTTTTAGATTTATTGAAGTCTTGTATCTCGGATCAGAAGACTCAATGGGAAAAGAACTTACCTTTGGTGGAATTTGCCTACAATAACAAGATACACTCTTCGACGGGGAAGACGCCTTTGAGATTGTTGAAAGTGCTGCGAAGGTTCCATCCTTCCTGAGCACGAAAGATTAGATATTTGAAGCGGATGAATATTCGCGAGATCTGGATACGACTTTTGCCAAGGTTCGCGAGACTTTGCAGAAGTCTCAAGAACGACAGAAAAAGGCAACGGATCGCCATCGTCGTGACATTAAATTGAAGGAGGATGATTGGGTGCTCTTACGTTTTGAGAAGGCACGCCTATGAAAGAAAAGCGAAAGGAGAGGCTTTTTCCAAAGCTTAGTATGCGATACTACGGCCCTTTCCAGATTACTGAAAAGATAAATGATGTCTCCTTCCGATTGAAACTGCCAGATACTTGGAGGATTCACAATGAGTCTCTTGAAACCTGTTAAGGGTGATGTGCCTGATGATGGGGAGCCTGATGAGCAACCCGAAGTGAAAGAAAACGAGGAGATCCTTGTTCCTGAATAGATTTTGGCACATAAGGATACGAACAATAAAGGTAAAGTCCGAAGGCGATTCTTGGTTAAGTTCAAGAATTATCCTGCACTTGATGCGAAGTGGATGGAGTAGGAGGACCTAGCGGATACTCAGATCGTGAAACTTTACCTCGATGCTTTTGGTTTAGCATAGTCTACTCCAAATGGAACCCAGAATTCAGCTTGGCCGGAGATCTGGTGCAGTGGGATGCACAAGAGGGGAGTTACTCCGCTCCTTTGTCAACAGATGCCTTGATTTTGATACGAAAGTCACTGATGTCTCTTTGAGCTTCAGGGATACTGAGAGCTGACAGTATTCTACTGGATGACTTTATGAAATGGAATTCCTGAGAATGATACTGATTTGTTCTTGACTTCTTTTGAGTGCAGGAACTGATAGCCGAAATGACTGCAGCATTTTGGTATGATTGATCTCGAATAGACATGGTTGCAATAGGGGTTAGTCAATCGGACATCGATGAGGTCTTGATTGGACCTAAATGTGATTGCTAGCTACATTGCCGATAAATCATGGTCTAAGATCCGAATGAATGTTGAATGTCATGTGATGTCCTGTGATGTGTGGTGATGTCCTGTGATGTCGTGTGATGTGACTGTCGATTTGGTACATGTGCTAGATGTGTGTTCCTAGTACGTAGGTACTAACAGTCAGTGTCTGCTAAGACGGTTTATGGCTTTTGTCGGTTTTGCAGGCGTAATCGCGGTCGATTACAATGCTTTCAAGAGGGGGGTATGTCACAAAGTGATGACGTGGCGGACAGCCCTGCAAACCCTAAAATCTGCTAGAAACCCTAATTTGCAGCAAACCCTAACTTCAGGCTGAAACCCTAATTCAGCAAACCCTAATTCTGCCGAGGGTGCCACGTGGCAGTAGCATTACAGATTTCCGTAATTTGCGGCGGAATTTGCGCTTGTAGCTTTTCTGCTTTTTCTACGCAAATAGCAAGAGAAAGAGAGAGAGAAAAAGTCTTTTTGCTTTTGGCTTTCAGAGCTTTTGGGGCTCTGCTTTTGGGCATCCCTTGTAACCTTTAAATTAGTGGTGAGGGCCTCACTTCTCAGAGCATTTGGACACAAAGTCTGAGAGTGAAACCCTAGCCACTCTCTCGTACTTAGATCTGATTAATATAAAAAGAAATACCAAAAGGGGCGCGAGTCTTTGGGGCCAATATCTCTAGGCACGGAACTCCGCCGGGTCAGTGCAAATCTATTGTGATCTGTGAATTGTTTTGAAGTGGTTATTTGGTGCTGTCGCGGTTGATTCTTGACTTGGAGTGTCCAAGTCTGTTACATATACAACCAAGCGCTCCCCAGCCATCCTGTTGGCGTCGTTCGAAGGTTTTCCAATATACAACGAAATGCTCTCTAGACATCCTGTCCGCGTTGTTCCGAGGTTCAGACTATACCAAAATAGCATTTCTTACTACTCCACCTGGGAGTAAGTCACCTATCATTGAAAGTAGTATTTAATTCAAAGTCAAACAGTTCAAATAAGCACCAAGGCAGGTGAAACCGGCCCGTAGGGCGGTAGGTGTTGGCTTTCACCCAAAATTCTTTACTTTAGACACACACAGAGAGCACTTTGCAAAGAGAACCTGCGACGGGAATTAACACTTGAATACACACACGGCTCGGAAGCTAGAATGCTCCGAGCAAACACCGACAACCTGTAGGCCCCAAAATTGGCGCCCTTTTCGGTATTTCTTTATTCTTTAGGAGGGTAAATTACAAGGTAAGGTCCTCGGAATCCTTCACGTGTATCCACCTAGATACCATTTGATTTGGCCAAATTTCGGCAGCATAACAACTCCAAAACTTGCGCGAAACCAATTCCCTTGTTAGAACTCACTTGCACTGGCGAATACCCTCTGATTCCTGCCCAAAAAAAGTAAATTCAGCACGCTGTATTTACTGGTTTTTGCCCTGTTTTCAGCCCCAAACAGTCCCCTAACTGTCCTCTGCCAGTGGGGAACGATTCCCAAAGGTTCTGGCGTTCGTATGGCTGAAAAACAGTAAAATTGCAGCGCATACACAACGCTGATTTTGCACCTGTATGGTGAGGTTATGACCCTCACCAGTGCCTGCTTTGGAGTAGTAGCTAGCTACCCCTGTTCCTGCTCAAGGAGGCTCTTGCCTTAGCACAAAAGCATGAACCCACACAGCTGTACATCAGTCAAATGAGGAGCCCTCTTGTGGGGCATCACATAACTGCACGTAGGGGAGAGAGAGAGCAGTGTGTAGTGTGCAGGGCATCACTCCTAGCACCACACTGTACATGAGAGGGAAAGGAAGCACTCCATAGCTCTTAACCTTTGACAAATTGCAAATGAAGGCCTTCCCAGCTTAAAAATTCAGCGCCACTTCTTCCTGAAGAGGTAAGTGCATGAGAAAATGACACTTGGCGCATTTTCAAGCATTTGCCCGTTTCGGGTTCGTCGCTTAAAAATATCGTGACCGGTTGCCCACTTGACTTCGCGGCAAAGTTGTAAAATGTTCCCCTAGTCATACCGGAGGTAATGACGCGAACACATTTCACGGCCCAAAATAGCAGTTCCCTAAATGTTAGGAGATGCTTCCGTTGGGCTCCCACTGGTCGTCTAACCATCTATCCTCATTGGGACCGCATCCAAAAGTGCAATGTGGCCCAACTGTCGGATACTTTCTGTTGGTAGTCCCACCTTGACTTTACGCCTTAATTGAGTTCACTTCCTAGTATCCACCAACTTGCTAAGTGCGACGAGGGGACCTATATGATCTTGCTCTGAGCCTAGAGATCCTCTTACCATACGAATTCCAGTGCCGACCACTTCCCGTCTGCGGGTGAATCTACCGTTCACATTGGCCATACAATGTCCGACCGTTTGCTACTTCAAAAAGAGGGTCTCAAAACAAATAAAATAAACCCCATTGGAAAGAAACCAACAACCAAGGTTAGCAGTTGCCACATCTCTGTGACATGGTTAATAATTGCCACGTCCTCGTGACAGCAGGTTTAAAATAGATACCATCTGTCACTAGACAGGCACCACGTGCCAATAGAAAAGAACAGATTGAACAAACTTTTAGTACTTCAATAACAACTGAACTGAGAGAGAGAGAGACGACACACGACACGGAGTGGCGGAATTCCACCCCAGAAAGTAGTGGCCCCAAACCTTGGCGCCCCTTTCGGTCTTTCTTTATATTTGCATCAACACAGTACAAGCCGGTACTCCAGACTCTGCACCTTCGTTAGGAAGCATGCCCGAGAATGAGCCCATGGTTTCATATTTAAAGGCCCTAGGCCCCAAAAGCATTTTACAGTGAAAAGCCTTCAAACTCAAAAGCATCTGGTCCAAAAGCAATGCCTAAAAGCTGCCAACGTAAATCACGGAAATCCGTACAACTGCCACGTCAGCATTGTCAGCGTGAAACGCGGAAATCCGTATAGTTTTGCCACGTCAGCAATCGACGGAAAATCCTGGGTGTGTATTGGTGGGTCCTGCTTTATTTTAATTCCTTTGTCACTGGGGCCTATCGGACGGGGTCCCCATAAGTTGGTAGGACTTCTTCTTCTATTACTTGTTCTTCCTAGGGTTTAGGCCCCTCGGCCGTGATATGAAGGTTGGCTCTGCTCTTTACTGATTTGACACGTGAGCAATTTGTGACATCGCCCGTTCTTGAAAGAAAGTAATCGTCCGCGATTACAGCATATCTGCAAAACAACTCAAGTTAGCTCAAAAATTTCCGAGGGACATTCCGAGGGACAATCAATAGTTGACTTCTCCTATCGGCTCTTTTGATCAAGGAGTTGGCTTCTCCTCTCGGCTCTTTTGATCAAGGAGTTGGCTTCTCCTTTCGTCCAGATCGGAACTCTTGATATGCTGGCGTAGTAAAATTAGCCATCACACCCAGACCGCACTGATCTTCCACGGGTGTCTTGATGCACTAAAATTACATACCCAGGCAATCTCATCCAGTTAGGAATATTCAGTAGTTGGCACATCACAATGCAACACAAATGCTTACATAGCATGTTACAAGACACAACAAATAGCGCCGCTGAGCCCTCCCCCAAGACAAACGGTCTAGGGTATGAAGCTACTCAACTACTACCTCGTCACTCCCCTCGCAAATGGCCTAAAAAGGTCCGGGCCATGAGCTCAGACAACTATACAACCAAACGTTCCCCATATCGTAGTTTGCGTCGCTTAGAGGTTCAAGCATACAACCAAATGCTCCCCAAGCATCGGCCTGCATCATTCGGAGGTTTTCTAGCATACAACGGAACGCTCCCCAAACATCAGCCTGCGTCGTTCCGAGGTTTTCAAACATACAACGAAACGCTCCCCAAGCATCAGCTATTGGAATTAGGGTTGCAGGAAACGCGCACAGCTTGGAGAAGACGAAGGAAGCTCAAGGCACACAACAGAGAGTGTATTACTTAGTGTGCAATGGAAAAGATTGATAGCCCTAGAGTGATGGGCATATATACAATGCATAGGGGAAAAAACCTAGTGAGGGAAAAAATGCCTCGGCGGTCCTAGTGTGTTCACACACATCACTACCTCATGTATATGGTAACAAATTCCCCCTGGGAATGATGCGGTGAACGAGGGTTGGCACGAAGAGTAAAGGGAAGTGCCATGCCCTGAGGACAGGATCAGTCCACAAGGGGAGCGAGCCCAAAGCTTTGCGGAAATTTTCGAACTTCTCACGCGACAATGCCTTTGTGAAAAGATCTGCAAGGTTGTCCTGTGTTGGCACATAAGCCAAGCCGATCTCTCCTGCTGAGAGCCTCTCCCTGACATAGTGGTAATGGATCTCAATGTGCTTTGTGCGAGCATGAAGAACTGGGTCCCTCGCAACTGCCAATGCGCTTTGACTGTCAGTGTAGATGATGTTGGCAATGTCTTGTCCAACACCCAAATCAACCATAAGGTGTCTGAGCCATACACACTCAACCGTAGCTGTAAAGACTGCCCTGTACTCAGCCTCACAACTGGAAGTGGCCACAGTAGATTGCTTCTTGCTCAACCATGATATACATGAATTGCCAAGCATGAAACAAAAACCACCTGTGGACACTCGCGTGCCAAAACAACCAGCCCAATCTGAGTCCGAAAAAGCATGTAAGTCTGGCGGCAATGATCCCCCCTTGGGATAAAACAAGCCAAGGTGTAGAGTGCCACTCAAGTAGCAGAAAATCCTCTTGACAGCCTGCCAATGCTTAGACCCTGGGCTATGCATAAATCTGCTGACCTGTGAGACTGCAAACTGAATATTCGGCCTCGTGTTGCATACATAAAATGAGGCATCCAACAACAGTTTGGTAAAGAGTGACATGTGCAGGATCATCAGCATCATGAAGACTCAATTTCAAACCTGTTTTCATGGAAGTGGCAATAGGTTCGCAATCCTCAAGTCCAAACTTCCATAGCAATGTCTCTATGTAACTTTTCTAACTTGCTTCAACCCATACAAAGCTTTGTTACATTTGCACACCTTATCCTCTTGTCCTTTCTTGACAAAACCGTGAGGCTGCGTTACATAAACTTCCTCAAATATGTCACCTTTCAAGAAAGCAGTAACAATGTCTGATTGATGTACATCCCAACCAAATGAGCTGTCAATGCACATAGAAAACGCATAGTAGTCATACGACATGTGGGAGCAAAAGTCTCTTCATAATCTATGCCTTTTTGATGTGCATAACTCTTTGCAACAAGTTGAGCCAGCGATCAATCTCACCATTCGGCTTGCGTTTCAACTTGTAAACCCACTTTGTGCGAATGGCCTTTTTGAAAGGAGACAAATCACATAAAGTCCATGTGTCATTTTCTATAAGTGCATCATATTCTGATTGCACTGCAGCCATCCAATTTTCTGAATTCTGTGCTTCATCAAAAGACAGAGGTTTCTTAACATCATGTAAGCTAGACACAGCCAAAGCATAACAATCTGATGCATAAGATGCATGGTGAGAGCCTGAACGAGTGCGACTAGACAAAGGTGCATCCAATTTA
This sequence comes from Adiantum capillus-veneris, assembly GCF_014529385.1. NCBI lineage: Eukaryota > Viridiplantae > Streptophyta > Polypodiopsida > Polypodiales > Pteridaceae > Adiantum > Adiantum capillus-veneris. Next base: position 2,724,983 of record NC_140945.1, read on the forward strand.
CTGTCACGCAATGTATGCACCAGCCATTTTGGCATACCTCTAGCCTGCTCATTTTCAGCCCTTTCCTCATCAAGTACATCATGTACATCTACATCAGTAATACCACTAAAAAGAGAAAACAAAGTGTCATAAATGTCTTGTGAGCTTACATTACTGTCTCTAGTACATGACAACAAAGGCTGAACAAAATCTTTCACAAACACAACATCCCGTGAGACCAAGATACGCTTTGTTTGCGGATGATACAACCTGTAACCTTTGCTTTCAGCACTATAACCAACGAAAATGCATTTGAAAGCCTTATCATTCAATTTTTTGCGTTGTATGTGTGGCACCAAAGCATATGCCAAATAGCCAAAAACACGCATGTGCTCAATAGAAGGCTTTCTATCATGCCATGCTTCATATGGAGTAATAGACTGCAAAGCTTTCGTAGGACACTTGTTTAGTACATAAGTGGCGCACATGATGGCCTCAAGCCAAAAAGATTGCGACAAAGCTTGACTTTTGACCATACATCGTGCCACTGCCACCATTAAGTGACCTGTTTTTCCTCTCAGCAACACCATTTTGCTGAGGCGTATAAGGCACATAAATACTTCGGACTTCACTTTAAGCCAGAAATTGTTTGAAGCACATAAATACTTCGGACTTCTCTTTAAGCGGAAATACCCATGCATGCCTGGAGTAATCATCAATGAAAGTCACAAAGTAAAGGTAATTGCCCAAGGACGGAGTTTGCATGGGCCCACAAACATCACTATGCACAAGTTGCATCCTGCATGTGGCCCTAACTGAACCATCCTTTGGAAACTTAGAACGCTGCATCTTACCCAAAATACAACCTCAACAAACGTGTTTGACAGGTGCTTCAAGAGACGACAAAGAAGCAACCATATCAGATTTTTGCAAATGTAGCAAACTGGCAAAACTTAGATGTCTAAAACGTGCATGCCAAAGTTTTGCATCTGAAATAGCCTTAGAATCCAAAACTGCATTTGCAAAATTTTGCCCACACTTGTCATACAAAGTGAGCTTATACATCCCACTACATAATATGCCAGATGCAACAATTTCATCACCAAAACTGAGATCATGTACTGAACATCTGTCATCCACAAACTTGACTACAAGTCCAAGTCTAGCAAGTGCAGATACAGACAAAAGATTCTTCTTTATCCCAGGTATATAAAGTGCACCAACAAGTGTGAAAGAACTGCCATTTGTAGCAGTAAGCACAATAAAGATTCTTCTTTATCCCAGGTATATAAAGTGCACCAACAAGTGTGAAAGATCTGCCATTTGTAGCAGTAAGCACAATCTTTCCAACTCCCTGAACCGGAGCCATTGTTGGCACAAGCGACTGAATCCCCATAAGGGACAGACTCGAGAGAGGTGGACAAATCACGATGTGAGGTGATGTGCTTTGTAGCACCACTGTCAAAATACCACACATGTGAATCTGCAGCAATTGACATGCATCCATCATGGACAACAGGATTATAGGTACACTCTGCACTAAAAGTCCATTGTGCATCAATATCAGTATCACTGTCTCCTTTCACAGAAGACTCAACACTAGCTGCATTTGTAGTGGAACCAGCATTTGCAGTGGAACCAACCTCTTTCTTCTTAACCTCTTTGGCCTTCATCTTACTTAGGACACTACTTGATCAAGTGTCACGTGACACATCCAACCCTATGTGTCCGTGGACAAGCTACAGCACGACAAGGGTTCATTCCAGTACATTTAGCCTATTTTACCCATTTTTGACATTTTTCACTTATTATTTTTAAGTGACTATTGTTGGAAAGTAGGTAGGGCAAATTGAGTAAGTTTGTATAAAGCAAACCTAGACTAGCACTAATTGGCAGAAGAGACAACAGGAGCCAAGCTCAACAGGCAATTTCTCGGCGGTTTCCCCCTCCAAGCAAGAAGAACCTTCCCCCATTCGCGTTTTCTCCAAGCAAGACTCAACCTAGCGTTTTCTTCATCTGCATCAGCCTTGCGTTTTCAGCATTTGCATCATCGCCAGCAAGTCCCTTGCCTTAGCGTTTTTGCATCAGCAGATCTTCACCGCAAGCAAGCCCACGCCTAGCGTTTTTGCAAGTTTCACCACCGGCAAAGTTGCAACATGTCAGCGTTTTCAGCCTTTGCCATCGCCACAGAAACCCCCATGCCTAGCGTTTTGATCCCAGCAAGATTCAGCCCTAAGGAGTAGCAGATTCAGCCCGGAAAGACCAGCAGTTTCAGCCCTTAAGAACCTAAGTTTTCAGCCCTAAAACCTGCAGATTTTCAACGACAAAGACCTACAAAAACAGCCCCAAAATCAGTGTTTTTGGACTAGCCGCAGATTTCAGCCCTCAGGTCGGTGTCGCCATCCCCGTCGTCATCGTCGACATAGCCTAGACTTGCATCAGTCATATGCATACAGTTTGTACCAGTTTGTGCAATCATAAGTAGACGACTCTCACTGACGAGAGTGGGGCCTTCGGAGGAGGGTTTTACAACGTCTCTGGTGTCGTATATCTCTTCTCTCCCTATCTCTCAGTCTCATACACTTGCACGCACAGTGTCCATTCACTTTGTTTGTGATCATAGCATTCTCTCATTAAGAACGGAAGGCTCTACCTTCCATAAGAACAAAAGGAACCTTGAGCACAGTTCGGAGCACTCATCTTGAGCAAAGCGAAAACATTCATTCCGCTGCACCTTACATTGGTGACAGAGCTTTGGCAGTGTTATGTATCACTCAAGGAAAGAACCAGAAGAATCACACTAATTTTTTTGCTTGTTGCGGTCGCACGTAACCCAAGATTCCTTGGGCGTGTCGATTTCTAATCTTGTTTTTGAAGAGTGACAGGAATCCCAGGAAAGAAGGGCTTGTCTAGCCTCCCCTTGAGCCTCTTTTCACTCATTGAGAGCGGACCGTGCACTTAGCGGCCGGCCAATCGACGTGAGGTGGGAAAAAGCAACCTTGGTGTGCGCGCAAGGCCACCAAGGGGTGCGCCCACAGAAAAGAGCAGAACTCGGGTGAAGAGAAGATCCTTCTCTAACACAAATTTCAAGCGAAAGAAGAACTGTAAGAACTCAAGAACCCCAAGAACCAAGACCCCCAAGAACTCAAGTTCCTCGTGAACTTAAGAACCCAAGAGCACAAGAGCCCACGACTTCAGTGGATAGTCATCACTCGAAGCGGAATGGCTACGTCGCTTGGAGGTGATGAGCATGAGAGAGGCGAAGAAGAATTTTCCTCACCAGGAGGTTTTTCCGACCCTTCGCCTTCCCCATCTACGTCAAGGATTACACTAACTCCTATGGAGGCTTTTGACAAGATGGTGATGGACATGAAGTTAGACCGCGAAGCACGAAAAGCACAAAGAGAAGCAGACAGAAAGGCCTACAAAGAAGAAATGGCAGCCATAGAGCGTCAGTACGACTTGGAAGAAAAAGAAAGTCAAGCCAAATTGGATCGCGAGATGAAAGAAAGTCAAGTAGAATTTGATCGCGAGAACAAAGCAAGACAAGCAGAATTTGATCGCGAGAACAAAACCCTCAAAGAAAAGAGCGACCAACACACGAAAGAGTTCTTGCGGCTCTTTTCTCAAGTACAGGCACAGATGCAAGAGATTCGGGAAAAGGAGACTCTCTCTGTCTGTTCTTCTCCCAAGCATGACACACAGGATTTGCATGATGATTTGAATGACAATGATAAGCATGATGATTTGGATGATAATGATGAGCATGATGATTTGCATGATCAAGATGTGATTTCTCACAAGCATGATGAGTTGTATAAAGAAGATGTGATTGTTCACAAGAAGGATGAGTTAGTGGATACTTTTTCTAGCGAAGCTCACCTCATTGCAGATTCGATTAGTCACGAAGAACCGATCTTGGCTCTTGAGCCTAGGTCCAAAGAATCCTCACAGGAAGTATTGTGTGTTCGCATGATTAGTACGCACGCATTGTACGAGTGTTTCATTCGTGATCGTTTCCTGTATTTTAGTCAGCGTCTTTATGTGATGCCTTTTCCTAGGCATGACATATTGTACGTTGAGCACGTTTCGCTCATGAATGAGCACGGATATATGCGGATTTTTCATGAAAAGCTGAAAGGTATGCATTCAAGGAAGTCACATTCCATGTCTCTTCCTTGGCATGGCACATTTGTAATAAGAGCACATGAAAGTATGAGCACCAAGCATGGGCATTTCCGTTGTGAATTGCCACAGTTGATTGCTCTAGATCATAAGAGAAAGATTCAATCTCATTGTTTGCGTGTATGTGGTGAATGGTTTAGCACTCCGTCTATTTGTTCATCTACATTGCATGCATAGTCTTTGAGGAAGACAATATTTTTTCCACTCACTTTACATGGAATAGGTATGTTCATGGTTTTGTGTTGGAAATGGTTTCAGGAATTTTCAGCCATGGAGATTCTTGAAGAAGCCAGAAGCATGACTCTCGACGAAGTTGAAGCATTGAAGGAGCCACAGAAGACTTTGTGTCGCTTTCGGTGCGGCCCAAAGAAGCAAGCATTGCAGACCTTTATGAAGTTTAAGTATCGCACGACCCACACATCAGAGTGGGCCGGCGAAGAGTCCCTTCCAGGATTCTGGATGCTATTGGCGATCTCCCTCGACGCCATACAGTTCGGTACCAGTACATCACTTTGAAAAGGAGGGGATGTCACGTGACACATCCAACCCTATGTGTGCGTGGACAAGCTACAACACGACAAGGGTTCAGTCAGTCGAGTCAGTCTAGATTAGAAGTGATCTGGCACTTTTGTGAGTCTTTTCGTAAACTGTGCATGCCCAATCACTTAGTGTAGATGCATATCCTTTGGTTGCACACAGCATGATCATAAGCATTCCCATCAGAATCCTTCAGGGAAATTTTCCAGTACATTTAGCCTATTTTACCTATTTTTGACATTTTTCACTTATTATTTTTAAGTGACTTTTGTTGGAAAGTAGGTAGGGTAAATTGAGTAAGTTTGTATATAAGCAAACCTAGACTAGCACTAATTGGCAGAAGAGGCAACAGGAGCCAAGCTGAGCAGGCAACTTCTCAAGCAAGACCTTGGCGGTTTCCCCCTCCAAGCAAGAAGAATCTTCGCCCAGTGGCATTTTCTCCAAGCAAGACTCAACCTAGCGTTTTCTTCATTTGCATCAGCCTTGTGTTTTCAGCATTTGCATCATCACTAGCAAGTCCCTTGCCTTAGTGTTTCTGCATCAGCAGATCTTCACCGCAAGCAAGCCCAAGCCTAGCGTTTTTGCAAGTTTCACCGCCGGCAAAGTTGCAACACATCAGCGTTTTCAGCCTTTGCCATCGCCACAGAAATCCCCATGCCTAGCGTTTTGATCCCAAAGAGATTCATCCCTAAGGAGTAGCAGATTCAGCCCGGAAAGACCAGCAGTTTCAGCCCTGAAGAACCTCAGTTTTCAGCCCTAAAACCTACAGATTTTCAGCGACAAAGACCTACAGAAACAGCCTCAAAATCAGCGTTTTTGGACTAGCCGCAGATTTCAGCCCTCAGGTTGGTATCGCCATCCCCGTCGTCATCGTCGACATAGCCTAAAATTGCATCAGTCATATGCATACAGTTTGTGCAATCATAAGTAGACTACTCTCGCCGACGAGAGTGGGGCCTTCGGAGGAGGGTTTTACAACGTCTTTGGTGTTGTATCTCTCTTCTCTCTCTATCTCTCAGTCTCATACACTTGCACGCACTGTGTCCATTCACTTTGTTTGTGATCATAGCATTCTCTCATTAAGAACGGAAGGCTCTACCTTCCATAAGAACAAAAGGAACCTTGAGCACAGTTCGGAGCACTCATCTTGAGCAAAGCGCAAACATTCATTCCGCTGCACCTTACATCAAGTGATCATTAGCTTTACAATAATGGCAATGCATCTTCTTTTTGCCCTTATCACCAGAATTTCCAGACAAATTGCTTCCAACAGACAAATTGCTTCCAACAGAAGCATTAGGAATAGGTGATTTTCCACTCGCAGAAGAACCATAAGTGGCTGCATCGCCGTTATCGCCCTTTCTTTGAGCAACAATAAAAGCCTGTTCAACTGCACGCCGTCTAGTCGTGTTTTTTCTGGAAAGCGACTCTTGTAGCAGCAATGTGCATAATGCATCAAACTTGAAGACAACTTTAGGATTTCCTTGGGTCATTAGTCTCCAAGTACTAGCAAAAGTCTGGTAAGAATCTGGCAAGGCATCAAGAACAGTTTGCGTAAGGAAACTGTCTGAAATGACTTAACCTGCAGAAATGACACCAGTAAGGAAAGTGTCCATATCATCTTCCTCATGCATAATCTTCGACTCCAGCTCTTTATGCAGCAATGCAATTTTTGCCTCATTGCGGCTTGCATAAAGGCCAGCCAGAATATCCCAAGGTTGTGTTTTGCAGATTCCGCTGAACGAATGTGAGGGGTAATGGTGCGCTTCACAGACAACGCAATCAACGCATGAGCCTGCGCATCCTTTACATCCCAACGAGTTTGTTTTGCCGTAGGCAAAATAACTCTAACAGCAGCAATCCTTGCAGCAAGACCTGCAACATTCTCAACATCGCCTACATCCTCAAAACTAGGACGTACATCAATGCCTTGCACAATATTCAAGACGCCCTTTGACACAAGAACATGTTGCATCATGTAAGCCCACATAGGGTAATTGTCCCCATCCAATCTGTCCTCAACAACAAACATCTTGAATACATCTGTGTTGTTGTCAACCATAGTAAATGCTACACCTGATGTGAAAACTGCTTGAAAAGAGGAGAAATGAAGCGGGAACAACACGTGCTATATAGCACAAACCGTAGAAGACTGTAAGGGACTTGTTATACAAAAAAAGGCATTGAAAAATTTTGCACAAAATGACGAAACAGCCTATGTAGTATTGCCTGTAGTGGAAACGGAGGCTGAAATGAGCTCGAATTAGAAATCTGAGCAGATTAAGCTCTACGAGTCGCACCGAACTTTTTGTCGACCTGCGAATGCTTGCCAAAGCTCACTGAAGTTGGAGAAAGTGAGCAGGAGTATACTCGAGCTGCTGGCGACTAAGCCCGGGAGGACGCAACCTGCTCTGATACCAATTGTTGGAATTAGGGTTGCAGGGAAACACACACAGCTTGGAGAAGACGAAGGAAGCTCAAGGCACACAACAGAGAGTGTTATACTAGTGTGCAACGGAAAAGATTGATAGCCCTAGAGTGATGGGCGTGTATACAATGCACGGGGGAAAAAAACCTCCTAAAGAGGGAAAAAATGCCCCGGTGGTCCTAGTGTGTTCACACACATCACTACCACATGTATATGGTAACATTGGCCTGCGTCTTTTCCGAGGTTCAAACAATACCAAAACAACATTTCTCACTTCTCCACCCGGGAGTAAAATCACCAATCATTGAAACCAATATTAAAACCAGAGTCAAACATTTCAAATCGGCACCAAAACAGGTCCAAAACAGATACCATCCATTTCAAGCAAATTTCAAACAAGATCACCAAACAAGTTCTCAAATAGAACTCAAACTTAAAAAGTAATCTCGACATCAATCGAGCTCGAAAAGTCGATTGACTTTCCATCTTGAAACTTGCAAAATTTTTTTGGGTTAGGTTCCTTCCATAAGGTTGTAGCCGACCACAACATGGTCCATAGATCTTGGACAGACAGTGTTCCTGTGGCGTTGATGGTAGTCCCAAGATATAGCAGTCACACTGGACCTCCAAGGTTATCAACTCGAAAAGAGACACCTACTGAGAGATTTTGAGAAATTTCAAGTTATAATCTGCTAGGGTTTCCATGGCAAGCATTTCAAGATACCCCACTCTACCAGAAGTTGCAGTCTGAAGGAAGACGTCAGAAACGATATAAGTTTGGGCAAAAATTTTCTTGAAATCTTGCCGAGTCCTTGGAGTGTGCGGCTTGGTAGCTATAGAGATCAACATCTGCATGGCACTGCTTTTGAGAAAAACAGTGACTCAAAACAAATCTTGGATCCTTCTCTTGCAAGTGATCTGTTTGGCTTATGCCCTGTAAGACATGAGCGGTGAAGACAGGAGCGCGCCCGATGCGCGATGAAGTAAGGGTGGGAGTGCCTAGTATGTCCGGGGTCAGGCCTCGAAGATACTTCAAGTAAAATTTCAATAGCTCTGTCTGCTCTTTTGTAGGACCAGTATGCTTTCAGAAAAGAGCACGCTTGATGCTCTGATACCACTGTCACAAGACGGGTACCACGTGCCAATAGAAAAGAACAGATTGAACAGACTTTTAGTACTTCAATAACAACTGAACTGAGAGAGAGAGAGAGACGACACACGACACGGAGTGGCGGAATTTCCCCAGAGAGTAGTGACCCCAAACTTTGGCGCCCCTTTCGGTATTTCTTTATATTTGCATCAATACAGTACAAGCCGGTACTCCAAGACTTTGCACCTTCGCCAGGAAGCATGCCCGAGAATGAGCCCATGGCCTCATATTTAAAGGCCCTAGGTCTCAAAAGCAATTTACAGTGAAAAGCCTTCAAACTCAAAAGCACCTGGTCCAAAAGCAATGCCCAAAAACTGCCAGTGTAAATCACAGAAATCCGTACAATAGCCACGTTAGCACTGTCAGCGTGTTTTGCGGAAATCCGCCACGTCAGCACTGTCAGCGTGAAACGTGGAAACCCGTACAGTTCTGCCACGTTAGCAATCGACGGAAAATCCTGGTTGTGTATTGGTGGGTCCTGCTTTATTTTAATTCCTTTGTCACTGGGGCCCCATCGGACGGGGTCCCATAAGTTGGTAGGACTTCTTCTTCTGTTACTTGTTCTTCTTAGGGTTTAGGCCCCTCGGCCGTGATCTGAAGGTTGGCTCAGCTCTTTACGGACTTGACACATCGATAGTTTGTGACACCATCCATTTCAAACAAATTTTAAACAAGAACAACAAACAAGTTTTCAAACAAAAAACTGCTAAATGAAACGGAAAAAGCATTCTCGACATTAGTCGAGCTAGAAAGTCGACAGGGATTCCTCTTGAAACCTGCACCAAAATCAGGGTTAGATTTCTTCCATAAGGTTGTAGCCAACCGCAGCGTGGTCCATAAGCTCTTGAATAGTCAAAATAGGCCTCGAAAGACAGTGTTCTTGTGGCGGTGATGGTAGTCCGAAGACTTAGCAATCACACTAGACCTCCAAGGTTATCAGGTCGAGAAGAGACACTTGTTACGAGATGTTCAAAAATTTCAAGTTTTAATCTGCTAGGGTTTTGCGTGGCAAGCATTTCAGGATACCCCACTTTGCCAGAAGCTGCACTCCAAAGAAAGATGTTTGAAGGCATGAACTTCGGACAAAATTTTTCTTGAAAACTTGCCAAGTCCTTGGAGCGTGCGGCTTGGTAGCTGTAATAAACTTGGACACTCTAAGTCAAGATTCTACCGCGACACTGCAGAGATTCACTTCAAAACAGTTCACAGTTCACAATTGATTCGACACGGCCCGGCGGAGTTCCGTGCCTCCAGATGTTGGCCCCAAAGATTGGCGCCCCTTTCGGTCTTTCTTTTTGTATTAATCCGTGTTCAAAGTACAAGAGAAATGAGAACTCATGTGTAATCTGGGATTCTTTTTGGCTTATGCCTTGTAAGACAGAGCGATGAAGACGGGAGCGCGCCCGATGCGCGATGAAATAAGGGTGGAAGTGGCTAATGTCACAAGATGGGCACCACGTGCCGATAGAAAAGAATAGGCTGAACAGACTTTTAGCACTTCAATAACAACTGAACGAAAGAGAGAGACGACACGCGACACGGAGTGGCGGAATTCCACCCCAGAGAGTATTGGCCCCCAAACCTTGGCGCCCCTTTCGGTATTTCTTTATATTGCATCACCTCAATACAAGCCGATACTCCAGACTCTGCACCTTCTCCATGAAGCATGCCAGAGAATGAGCCCTAACCTCATATTTAAAGGCCCTTGGCCTAAAAAGTAGTTTACAGTAAAAAGCCTTCAAACTTAAAAGCTTCTGGTCCAAAAGCAAAGCCAAAAAGCTGCTAGCGTAAATCACGGAAATCCGTACAACCTGCCACGTCATCAGCTAGCGCCAAACACGGAAATTCGTACAGCCTGCCACGTCATCATGCTAATGCAATTTTTGGAAATCTGCCACGCTGCCCTTAGGGTTAGGGTTAGGGTTTTTGCAGTTTTAGGGTTAGGGTTTCTAGAATTAGGGTTTGCAGGTTTTAGGGTTAGGGTTTCCAAAATTAGGGTTTCAGCAGTTAGGGTTTCTGGCAGAAATTAGGGTTTCCTTTCTTTAGGCTTTGACACGTCAGCAGTTTGTTACAGCTAATAAGTCCGGGGCCCACGGTCGGGACACGAAGATTCTTCAATAACAATTTCCAAAGTGCTCTGTCTGCTCTTTGATAGGACTGGTATGCTTTGAGAAAAGCACACGCATGATGCTCTGATACCACTGTCACAATCTTGGTCACCCCCAAGGCATGAATCTGACACGACACACGAGAGAATCCTTTAAAATACTTCAAAACTTTAAAATCACAGCTCAATTGAGTCGACACGGCCCAATGTTGTTCCGTGCCCAAGAGATTGGACCCAAAGACTGGCGCCCCTTTCGGGGATTCTTGTATATTAATGCTTGATCAAAGTACAACTCCCACGGGTCCTCGACTCTCATACTGTGCGTCCAGATGCTTTGAGGAGTGAGGCCCTTGGGTCCTTTTTATTCTTACAAGGGATGCCAAAAGGAGAACCCCAAAAGTAGCAAACTCAAAAGCAGTTGGTCCCAAAATCAATTGGTCAAAAATTTGCTAGCAAAAAGTGTCACAAACCAATGATGTGGCATGCCCGAAGACTTTTTAAAGTTGTTCCAACTTATGGATCATTGTCGAGGAGCTCCATTTCACGTGCCGGTCGCATCCGTAGCAAGCCCTCGAGCTTCCACACCTGTAGGGCTACTTGCCCTTTGAATCGGACGAGATTTCTCGCGTGAAATCTCTCTGAATTCACCTGTACCTACGGGACCTGTGCAAGAGGCTTTTGCCTTGGGAATCGCGCATGAACTCACACAACTGTACATACAGATGAAAAGCCCATGAGCGGGGCATCACGTTTTTGTATTCAAAGGGGGAGAGAGATGCACGAGCGCGGAATCATCGCGCTACGTAAGACAAGGGTGAAGGCAAGCTTTCCATTAAAGTTGTGAAACCTGCACCCTCTACTCACCCACACTCTGTAGTCACCTATGGGCAAAATCAGCCCCCTCTCTCATTTCGGGAGCCCCCTCTTCATGTGGACTTGGCAAAATCATATGTAATTGCCAAGTGTCCACTTTGCCTCTTTTGAGTTAATTTCCTAGTACCCACCGACTTATAAGTGTAGCGAGGGGGCCTAAATGACTTTGAATTGAGCCCAGACACCCCTTTACTGCTCGGATTCCAGTGCCGATCGGCCGGACCGACCAACCTGTGGCGATAAGGCCTTCCCACTTGCGGGTGAAACTCTCGGCCATCAACCGTTTCACACTGACCATACAATGTCCGGCCATTTGCAACTTCAAAAAGAGGGTCCCAAAAATTAAATAAAAATCATCGAAGAGAAACCAACAACTAAGGTTAGCAGTTGCCACGTCCTCGTGATAGTAATTAGTAGTTGCCATATCCTCGTGACTAACCCCCCTCTTGAAATCGCAAACGTCCTCGATTGCATGCGATATGTACATGCCATTGATGATCTTGTGTTGTTAGCACGCTTTTATCATCGCATTTACCCTCAAGAAAGGTCATAACACATAGATACAAATGACTTAATGAGACCTTCATACTTTTGTTATTTCCATCTATGATAGAAGTGAGCATAATACATATAACACTTGAAGAGCAATGCACACTTCTATTGCATTGAATCCATATGTACATTTGATGTGCTAGCTCCATCATTACCCCTCCTTTGAATACGTTGAGTTGGGGCATACGTAGGCTGTAACCCAAAGGCCTCAAGGTAAAGCTGCAATACATTTGGTGACTCTAGCAGTTCAGACTCTTCCATCCACTTTACATCCATAGGTGGATAGTTCTTAAACTTCACCAAATAGCGTCTTGCAACTTCCTTAACTTTCCTTTCTTTATGTGCCAATATCTGCTCAGGTATCACGATCTCATCAAGTTCATCAACTTGTGGTTGATCCTCTTGTCGCATATCTTCTGGCACATCACCCACAAAGGGTCTTAGAAGACTCATGTGAAACGCATTATGAGCCTTTGTATGCAAAATGGGAGGAACCTTTTTGCCACCTTCAACAATCTCAAAAGGTGCCTTGCCTGTGGACGAATGCACCGTATTGTTGTACGCATACTCAAGCATAGGAAAATACTGTTCCCACTTGCCCTTATTGTCTGACACATAACATTTCAGCAGATCCAAGACGATAGAATTAGCCTCTTCTGACTGTCCATCAGTTTGTGGATGAAACGGAGACGAGAACTTGAGCATAGTGTCCATGTTCTCAAACAATTCTCTCCAACACAAACTCGTCATGCCAGGATCACGATCATTGACAATCGATTGTGGCATACCATGGTACTTAAACACATTGTACATGAACAACCATGCCATCTGGTTAGATTTTATCTTCTTCTTGACATGAATGAAATGGGTCTGTTTGCTGAACCTGCAGATAATGGTCCATATACCATCATTCCCTGTTGGCGTTTTTGGAAGATCAAAGATAAAATCCGTAGCAATGCTTTCCCATGGCTTATTCGGAATCGGCAGTGGTTGTAATTACCCTGTTGCCTTTTGCCTGTCAAACTTGACTTTCTGGAAAATGACGCTTGCTCGCACAAAGGTATCCACATTTCTCCTCAAAGTAGGCCAATAAAAGAATGCCTTGACAGCTTTCACTGTCGCATCAATTCCACGATGCCTTGCATATGGTGGGACATGGCTTTCTACCATAACCTTATGTCGCAATGGCCCATTGACACATAGTCTGCCATGCATCATCATAAAACCATCCTTGAGGAGGTAGTGCTCATAGCGTTGCCCATCTTGCAATTGTTCAAAGATCCTTGCAAAATCTTCATCAGTAGCATACTATTCCTTCATGTCATCAAGCTCATGATAATAAGGAATTGACACAGCTGAAATTTGTGGCTTTCTTGATAACGCATCAGCCACAACATTCTTCTTGCCTTCCACATGCATAATCTGGAAGTGGAACATAGTTGCCCCTCGCATATGCTTTTCGGATAACTTTGACCGTGTCAAGAAGTATCGCAAGGTCTGATGATCTGTATGGACAACAAAATCAGCACCTAGCAGGTAGTGCTTCCAGCTAGAGAGCGCATGAATGATGGCCAATAGCTCTTTCTCATAGATTTGCAAAGTCTTTTCTGGCCGTTGCAAGATTCTACTCTCGTAAGCTACTACCCGACCATCTTGCATTAGCACTGCTCCGATGCTATTGCCACACGTGTCACACTAGACCACAAATGACCTCCTAGGATCTGGTAAAACAATCACGGGATCTGAAGTCAACTTTTCCTTTAAGAGACTGAAAGCTGAAATCTCTTTTTGGGTCCATCTGAAAGTGACCTCTTCCTTTTGCAAAAAGTGAAGAGGTGAAGCTATCTCTGCAAAATTCTTGATAAACCTTCTATAGTAAGAGCACAATCCCAAGAAGCGCAGTCATCGTGCACAGTCTTCAAGTCTGGCCATGTCTTAATAGCCTCAACCACTGTTCTTGGCATATATTGTTGGTTTCGAGGCGCATAACCAGCCATACTTTGGAACACAGATCGACCCCCAAAATACTTAGGATGTACTATGGGTGGTGGAAAAACCTGATGCATTGCCCGCAAAATGGTTCCCTGTCCCTGTAATGCAACATGTGGACTTTGAAAGGTGGCGGGCTGAACTGGAAAAACCTGTGGAATTGGCGTCCTAAGTGCTTGTTCATGGATGGAAGGAACCTTTCTTGGAGCCCCAACAGACTCCGCAACGTGCAAGTGCTCCCTATCCTGCTGGGACGCATGAATTACCCGGGCTTGAGCCTCAACGGGCTCTACTGGCTGTGTGAGTTGCCTTGTCTGTTGTGGCACTAATGGCGCTTGCAAAAACTCCATAAACCTTGGGTTCTGCACCAATCCAGTGAAAACATTCACAGTGGCAACCAACTGAGTCCTGAATGCATCATCTTCAAGTTGCCCAGTCATAAAGCCCTGCACTGGTGGAGCATTCACATCAACAAAAGGTACAGAGAGGAATGGCCGTGAACTCTCGCCAATCTCAAAGATTGTAGGGATTGCCTGTTCCATAATGCCTTTCCTTTTTTGGCCATAGTGTAGTCCTGCGATCGTGTACTTTTATGTCTTTACCAAAAACCAACCCGGGCTCACTTATCGAGGAAAAAGTGATTCTGTTCCGGCGACGGAACCATGAAACCGGCTCGTAGGGCGGTAGACTTTGGCTTTCACCTAAACTTTACTTTAGACTTTAGGACACAAAGAAACTTTGCAAATAAAACTGGTAACTGGAATTAACACTTCGAACACACACGTCTTGGAAGCTAGAGCGCTACCAAGCATACGCCGCCAACCGGCGCCCCTTTCGATATTTCTTTATTCTATTCAAAGAAGGAAAAAAACCTGCGACTTCCTACGAGCTGTCCCGCATGAGCTGAAAAAACCCGTTTTGCTCAACATAACCGTACTAGGAAACTTCACAGACAAAATCCCCACGCATTGGATGACTTCCCCGGCGCATACGGGCACTTTCCCAAACCTGACGAGAATAGCTGAATTCTCTGTTATCTGCCCCGAAAAATGCACCAGATCGCATGTACAACGATCCCTCGCTTCCCAGACCTCTTGGGCGTATTAGGGATCGATTAGGGCTAAAACCCTAAACCTGCAAAAATACACAGCAGGCTGTAATTCCCTGTTTCGGGCTCCATTTTGCGTGCCGGTCGCATCTGTGGCAAGCCCTCAAGCGGCCGCACTTGTAGGGCTACTTGCTTGTTGAATCGGACGAGATTTCTCGCGTGAAATCTCTCCGAATTCACCTATACCCGCGGAGGATTAGCAACTAGCTAATCCAGTACCTGTGCAAAAGGCTCTTGCGTTGGCAATCGCGCATAAACCCACACAACTGTACATACAGATGAAAAGCCCTCGAGCGGGGCATCACGTTTTTGAATTCAAAGGGGGAGAGAGATGCACGAGAGCGGAATCATCGCGCTACATAAGACAAGGGAGAAGGCAAGCTTTCCATTAAAGGTGTGAAACTTGCACCCACTACTCACCCACACTTTGTAGTCACTTATGGGCAAAAATCAGCCCCCTCATTTTGGATGCCCCCTCTTCATGCAGACTTGGCAAAATTATATGTAACCGCCAAGTGTCCACTTTGCCTCTTTTGAGTTAATTTCCTAGTACCCACCGACTTATAAGTGCAGCGAGGGGGCCTAAATGACTTTGAACTGAGCCTAGACATTCCTTTACTGCTCGGATTCCAGTGCCGGTCGGCCCGGCCAACCCGTGGCAACAAGGCGTGCCTGTCTGCGGGTGAAACTCTCGGCCATCAACCGTTTCACATTGGCCATACAATGCCTGGCCATTTGCAACTTCAAAAAGAGGGTCCCAAAAACTAAATAAAAATCATCGAAAAGAAACCAACAACTAAGGTTAGCAAGTGCCACATCCTCGTGACAGTAATTAGTAGTTGCCACGTCCTCGTGACAATCATACACTTGGATCACACTGAACATTGTGTTTCAATCATCCAATCCATTTGGAGATTCTCCCCACAAAGGACTCTCAGGGACATCAGAGGTCGCATTGACTCTTGCGGGTCGAGATGATCGTGATTGGATTCTGGATAGTGGTGCCTCACGGCACAGGACACCTTCAAAGGATCTTTTGTCCAGCATGCGACGACACTATGGTACTATCTTCATTGGCGACAAATCTGAAATTCCTATTCATAGCGAGGGATCTATGGAGCTCATTCTTGACGGTAGAGGGGGCATAGCTTGGCATGGAGGTGATCTTTACAAAGGAGGCATAATCTATATGGGATCGGCAATTCGCCAAAGAGGTCTAAGGGGGCTCGGTGGAGAACACTCTATAGGCTCCATGCTCTTTCTTCAGCGACACGGATATCCACAGGTGATGTTTGGCATTACAGATTTGGTCATTGAACAATGATTCTCTTCGGCTTGCTTTTCGTGGGCAGATGCTTACAGGCTTACGAGATGTTGGAAGTAAGCATGGGAAATGCATTACTTGCATTCGTGGGAAGCAACATCGAGAATCTATTTAGAGGCTTGCTATACGTCGAGCCATTGTTGTTTTGGAGTTGATTCACACCAACCTTTGTGGACCTATGGAGGCCCCTTCCCTCGGCAAGGCTCTTTATTTCATGTTATTGGTGGATGATTTCAGCCGCTTTACTTGGGTATACTTTCTATAGCACAAGCACGAGGCATTTGGCCTCTTCAAGAATTTGCGTTCTCTTGTGGAGAAGAAAGCAATCAAGTGTTGGAAGACTATTCAATTGGACAAAGCTGGGGGGTTTACCCCTAATGCCTTTATTCACTTTTGTGTAGACCATTGCATCAAGCGAGAGCTTGCGAATACTGGATCCCTTTCAGAGAATGGAGTTGTGGAGTGGAAGAATAGGATAGTGGTAGAAATGGCACGGACCATGCTTGAACATTGAGACTTGCCGAAGTCCTTATGGGCAGAGGCAGTTGCAATGGCAGTTCATACCATTAACCGATCTCCAACCTCTTTAGCTCCTAAGAAGATCCCATTTGAAGCCTATTTTCGTAAGAAGCCCGACGTCTCCCACTTTTGGATTTTTGGGAGCGATGCCTATGTCCATGTCACGAAGGAGCAGAGGGGAAAGTTTGACCCCAAGTCCCAAAGAATGATTTTTGTCGGCTACAACTATCTTTCTGAGGGATATTGACTTTATGATCTAGAGAAGAAGGATGTTGTACTTAGTCGTGATGTTGTCTTTGATGAGATTTTACCTTTAGAGGGGGCTTTCGTCAGTGTGGATTCGGAGGTTACTTTTGGAGATGGGCTTTCCCCAACAGGCGACCATCATGTACTCTGACAACCAGAGTTGTATAGGTATTGCGGGGAAACCGGTGTTCCATGCGCAGACCAAGCATATAGAGATACAATACCGTTTTGTTCGTGAGAAGACGCAGGATAGCTCTATAGACATACAGTACCGTTTTTGTTCGTGAGAAGACGTAGGATAGCTCTATTCGACTAGAGTACATCCCGACTTCGGATAACCCTGCTGACCAAGCATATAGAGATACAGTACCATTTTTGTTCGTGAGAAGACGCAGGATAGCTCTATTCGACTAGAGTACATCCCGACTTCGGATAACCCTGCTGACATCTTCACCAAACCTCCTCCGCAGGTGACATTATCCTCTCATGCGAGCTCCCTTGGACTCGTTTTCTGTCCAGGAAATGAGAGGGGATTCCTATCCGGGGATAGCTCTAGTATCTCCCAGGAGTAGATTAGGGAGTGAGGGCTGTTTTGTGGGTGTGCCCGGCCGTACTTGAGGTAGATGTACCTGTTCACGGTGGTGCACTTTATGGTGTTGCTCACCCGGTAGGTTGGCATGAGGCAGGAGCCCCGTTCTAGGGTTTCCTTGGGTCAGAGTCTCGAGTCTTTTGCAGTTTTGCTACTAAATATGTGTGTCAGGTCAGTTTTAGTGAGTTTACATATTTATTAGGATTTATTAGGCCATTTATGGGATCGTGGGGTTTTGTTGTAGGTAGGTCTGATTTGCCTATATATGCACCCCTCCCCCCCCCCCTCTTTTGTACTTTTGGGATGTGTTATCAGTGCAGAGATCCAGCGTTTGGCACACTCCCTCTCTTAAGCGTTTTCCAGATTGCTAGCGTTTTGCTATGTGCGGTCACTTTCTCTCTCTAGCTTTTTCTCTCACCACGGCGATCTCTCTCTCTCGTTGGCACTTTTCATCAGCGCTCTCTCTCTCTCTCTCTCTCTTTAAGGTCTCTTGGGATAGTTTTCTACGACGTTAAAACTCTCTTCTTCTTCTCTCTCTCTCTCTCTCTCTCTCTCTCTCTCTCTCTCTCTCTCTCTCTCTCCCCCCTCCCCCCTGTAACCGGCCTGTACTTTCAAAAAGGGCGGTAGACCTTAGACTTAAACCTTATTTTCTTTCACCCATTTAATTTGTTGCCCACTTTACCTGTACTTTCAAGACACAACAAAGGGCACTTTGTACCCCCTTTGTACACTGCAGCCACACCCAGAGTTGAAATGTAGCCTCCGTAGCAAAGGATTCAACTTTGGCTAGTCAATGACTCCACTTTGGCTAACCATAGTCCTTGTCCAACCTTAATGCTCTCTTGCTCTGAGGCCTGGACTCCTCTGAACAGTTCCACACTAGCTATGCAATGCAGGGCAGTTAGATTTCCCGAGGGGTGTTTCCAAAAAGGGAAAGTAAATAAATAATAAGAAAGAAATCAACAAAAAGGATAGATAGTAGTTGACGCTCGTGACATAACCCCCCTCTTGAAATCTCAAACGTCCTCGTTTGCATCTATGTCGTACATGCTCACAGTCAACACTGATGTATTCAACACCTTTCGACACATACATGCTCATTGTCAACCCTGGTGTATTCAACACCTTGTCGACACATGTATTGCTTGCGTGTGAACCCTGTCGCAATGACATAGTGGTAGCTTCGCACTCTGCCATTGCTTTGAGTCACTAACTTTCCAATGTCAAAATGGTAGCGACACACTTTGCCACTGTCTTATAGTACACGTTGGGCCCAGTAACACTTTCAAGCATACCCAAACCGACAGTTTAAGAATGCAGTTACACATGTACCCTTTAATAGAAGCAATTACTGTATCCTTGACAAACTGACAAGAAATACTCACTTCTATAGCACCAACCAAACTTTTGGACATTCCATAAGAGCAGTTGTTAAACTGACAATTTGTACAGCTCTAACATTCATGTAATAGGTATTTCATTTGACCTCACTTTAAATACCATGTACATCATTTCTTTCAGAAGCCATTGTCACACTGACAATCCATGTAGCTTTGAAACTCAAGGGGTCAAGGTAGGTTGCAAATCGAAGGCTTCAAGGTAAAGTGATAACACAGTTGGTGACTCTGCAAGTTCACCTTCTTCCATCCACTTAGCATCCATTGGTGGATAGTTTCTGAACTTTTCCAAGTAACGCCTAGCAACCTTGCCTTTCACTTTTCTTTCTTTATGTGCCAAAATCTGTTCCGGGACCAAGATCTCGTCAAGTTCCTCGACTTCCCGCTGATCTTCAGCTGACATATCCTCTGGTACATCACCGACATAGGGTCTGAGAAGACTCACATGAAACGCATTGTGAATCTTCCAACTGTTAGGCAATTTCAGCCTATATGCAACATCACTGATTATATCGCATTCTTGAAAAGGCCCATAGTAACGCATGCTGAGCTTTGGAAACAGTCTTTCCTTGCCCTTCATCTTCTTTAACGTTGCCTTTTCAAAGCGTACAAGCACCCAATCACCAAGTGAAAATACCACTTCATGACGGTGACGATGAGCTGCTTTCTTTTGCTTTGCTTGAGTCTTTTCTAAGGCCACTTTGACCTTCTTGTACATTTCATCCATGTTCTGAACATACTTATCTGCTTCAAATATCTTGTCCTTTGTATGCAGTATGGGAGGAACTTTCTTGCCACCTTCAACTATCTCAAAAGGTGCCTTGCCATTTGATGAATGCACTGTATTATTGTATGCATACTCCACCAATGGCAAATATTGCTCCCACTTTCCTTTATGCTCTGACACATAGCACTTCAGCAGATCTAGGACGGTAGAATTTGCCTCTTCTGAGTGCCCATCTGTTTGAGGATGAAATGACGAAGAGAATTTGAGCGTTGTGCCCATATTCTCAAACAAGCCTCTCCAGAACAAACTTGTCATGCGTGGATCATGGTCGCTAATAATCGACTGTGGCATACCATGATACTTGAAAATATTGCTTATAAACAAGCGTGCCATCTGATCTAGTTTTGTCTTCTTCTTGACAGGAATAAAATGAGCCTGCTTGCTGAATCTGCAAATGATGGCCCAAATACCACCGTTTCCTATCTGCGTTCTCGGAAGATCAAAGATAAAATCCATAGCAATACTTTCCCATGGTTTATCTAGAATAGGCAATGGTTGCAATAACCCTGGTGCCTTTTGCTTGTCAAACTTGACCTTCTGGCAAATTAGGCATTCTCGCACAAAGGCATCAACATCTCTTCTCAATGTAGGCCAGTAGAAGAATGTCTCAACCGCTTTAACTGTAGCATCGATACCACGATGCCCTGCATACGGTGGGACATGGCTCTCTTCCATAACTTTGCGTCGCAATGGCTTTGTGACACACAATCTGCCATGCATCATCATGAACCCATCTTTGAGAAGATAGTGTTCATGACGTTGTCCATCCATTAGCTGCTCGAAGACCCTTGTAAAATCTTCATCATTTGCATACTGTTCCCTCATATGATCAAGTTCATGATGATAAGGAATTGACACAGCTAAAATTTGTGGCTTCCTTGACAAGGCATCAGCCACAACGTTCTTCTTGCCTTCCACATGCACAATCTGAAAGTGGAACATGGACAAGATATTTCCCATCGCATATGCTTCTCAGATAACTTTGCCTGTGTCAAGAAGTATCGCAAGGTCTGATGGTCCGTTTGGACAACAAAGTCTGCACCTAGCAGGTAGTGTTTCCTAACTTAAGAGCGCATGAATCACGGCCTGCAGTTCTTTTTCATAGACTTGCATAGTCTTTTCTGGCCCTTGCAAGATTCTACTCTCATAGGCTACTACCCTGCCATCTTGCATTAGCAATGCACCAATGCTACTACCGCAGGTGTCGCACTGAACCACAAATGACTTCGTAAGATCTGGCAACACAATGACTGGATCTGAAGTCATCTTTTCCTTTGAGAGATTAAAAGCTGAAATCTCTTTCTGTGTCCATCTAAAGGTGACTGCCTTCTTTTGAAGAGCATGTAAAGGTGAAGCAATCTCAACGAAATTTCGGATAAACCTTCTGTAATAGGAGCATAGTTCCAAGAAACTTCGAACATCGTGCACCGTCTTCAAATCTGGCCATGACTTGATCGCTTCAACTTTTGCAGGATCCATTCTGACACCATCCTTTGAGACAATGTGTCCTAGAAAGTGAATCTCTTCCAGAAAAAAATCACTTTTCTTTGCATTGATGAGCAACCTATGATTGCGTAGCTCTTTGAACACAATGGCCAAGTGTCACCAAGAGGTGTATTTTTCCTGTTGCCTTCCGTAAATAAGTATTAGATATATTTATTTTATTTTTACTTGTTGGTCCCGGAACCCTTGAAAAGGTGCAAGTGGACATTGCATGGCCACAGTCAAACGACTGCAGCCAAATGGGTTTCTCACATCAGGGATCTAGGTCGGTTAGACAGGGACTGCCCCGGCCAGTTAGCAGTGAATTTTGATGAGTATGGAAGCTCGTGTGCGCATAACTGGAATTTGGGTCACTCGTCAAGTCATTGCAACTTTATAAGTTGAAAGGGGCCAGTAAATTAACCCACATTGTAGATGTTGGTCAAATGGTAGTCTTCAATGATGGTCAAGAGACCGATAGGGACACCATGGAAGCATCTCCTAAAATTTAGGGAACTGCTATTTTTGATCGGAAAATGTGTTCGCGTCATTACCTCTGGAATGACAAGGGGAACATTCTATTGCTCTGCTGCCAAGTCAACTGACGCACCAGTTGAGATATTTTTAGCAGGGAAAGCCCAAACTCGGAAACTGGGCGACGTGTCAGCCTGTGAGCGATTCTGCCACTCTGGGAGGCAAAACCGAGCTGCATATCAACAAAGGGGGCGCCATTCTCAGCCTCAGGTGGATTGTAGTAGGTACAAAAGCTATGGAATGCTTACCTTGCCCTCTATGCACATTATGGTGACGGGAGTGATGCCCCGCACGCTACATACTGCTCTCTTTCTCCCCTACGTACAGTATGTTATGCCCCACTAGTGGGCTTCTCATTTGACCTATGTACAGTTCTGGGGGTTTATGCGCGTTTGCCAAGGAAGGAGCCTTCTAAACAGGAACCGGATTAGCTAATTGCTAATCCCCCACAGGTACGCACAGTTCCATCACGAAAGATTGCGAGTTTGGAGAGTTTTCTCGCGTGAAAACTCGTCCAATTCACAGGGGAACTGTCCCATTGTGTGCTGGAGCCCTTGGGACACGCGTAGGCGTGTTCGCTCCGCTAAAAACGATCCGAAACAGGGAATTACAGCCTACTGTGTTTTTCTGCAGGTTTAGGGTTTCCCACCTAAACTGCAAGGGAACATCGGGGGAGCCTCGTGAGAGCGTTGGGATGCGTGTACAGGCTTTTGGGCTCCCGGCAGTGAAAAACAGAGAATTACGGCCCGCTGAATTTCTGTGACAGCTCACTAGCAAGCTTCTAGATATCGAGGGAATCCGTCCTAGACAGGTGTTTTTGACCTACAGGGGTTTTTGCGCTGTTATGCTGTCGAAATCCGGTCGAAAACCTGCGTTTTCAGCCCTCGCCAGGTTTGGGCAGTTTTGTGAAAGCTTGTGCTAAGTGGTCGGATCGTCTACCTTAATTTGAATAAAGAAATACCCAAAGGGGCGCCAGTCTTTGGGGCCTACAGGGTGTCGGTCTCGTGTGCGCAGTGACATTCTAGTCGCTGGACGCAACTGTGTTCTCTTCCCTTCTCAGTGCTCTGTGTAAAGTTAACAGGTAATTGAAATAGTACCGCCCTCTACGTTGTACAGGCCGGTTATATGGTTCCGCAACGGGATAGTCACTTTTTGTTCAAAAAGTGCAGCGTGGATTGTTGTGGGTGAAAGCAACACAGAGCTTGTCGATATGGCAGAGAAGAGAGACCAAGTACCTGAAGAGGGATCTTCCTCACATGGCACAGAGAAAATTCCTTCAACTCTTCAAGAAGAGGACAGGTTGTTTAGAACTCAACTGCGTTGTTGCATTGACATGTTTCAGCAGTTGGCTAACAACCCAAGGATGCAGGAATTCTTACAGGCCCCGACATAGGGTTTTCAGCCTCCTACACAGGGCATGACTGAGCCGTTGCAGGAAATGGAGATTTCCAATGCGCAGAGGACTCATGATGCTCGAGGGAAAGCCCATGTGGTTGAGCAACTAGCGGTGTCCAATGATCCAAAGCAACTTCCTTTAGCTGGACAGGAACCGTTTGTGAATGGTCAAGGGAGCAATGAACAGGCTATGCGTCAGACCCTTCCATTACCTAATACTTATCCTGGTTATTTTGGAGGTGGTTCAGTGTTTCAAGCTATGGCTGGACCTTCCACAGGTTATATGCCAGGGAATGTGTTCGGGACAATGCAAACAGGCATGGGTAACCCTATGTACTCGAACATGGGTGTCCAACCAGGTTTTCAGGGTGCCTATGGCCAGTTTCGAGTGCCTGGAACACAATTTGGTATGGCTGGTTTGTCGCAGCCATACGTACAAAATGCAGATATGACAGGGAAAACAGTTGATGCGAGTGCTGGAATGAACACTCATGGAGCACCACTGCTACAGGCACCTGTTTATGATAATGTGGCTCCTTTGAGTCAGCCTAAGGATTACAAGGAAGGTGGGCAGGGAGTGAAGTTTGAAACTTTCAGAGGAACTGAGGACCAATTAAAGGCTTTGACCTTTATACAACAGTTCGATGCAGCTTATGCTGGAGGCAACTTCACGGAATCTTCAAAGATACGCAAGGCTGCCACTTTCTTAAAAGGGAATGCGCTCCAATGGTGGACCGCATTGTTGAACCAGGGTCAAGCCCCAACAACGTGCGTCCAATTCAAACAACTTTATGCGCCTGCATGGTTGACAAACACTTTTGAAGTGGATGTAATGACGGAATGGCACGAGTTGATTGCTAAACAGTGTGCGGATCTCGAAGAGTAGAATAAACGGTTTTGGGCCGCACTGTTGCCAGTCACCTCTTACAGGTTTGTGCCTTTCTCAGAACAAATTGAGAAGTACTGTGGCGGTTTGCTTTAGAAAATCAGGGACTACTGCACAAAGACTACTGTCATGAATATGTTTCAATTGATAGAGAATGCAAGAGTGGCCAACAATCTGTCGAAGGGAGATTCCGATGGATTTAATAGCCACAAGAAAGGGTCCCAGGGCAAACAGTTTTCAGCCAAGGGCAATGTTGCAGGAAAGCCTTCTGAGCCTCCTGCAAAGAAGCCCTCCACTCAAGAAGCTGATACGTCCAAGAAGCAGTCTAAATCTTCTTCGGAACGAGGACAACGACAAAAAAGGCATTTTTCTGGCAAAACTTTTCAGGAAAGGAAAGCTCTTAGGGAGGCCAAGAAATGCTACATTTGTGAACAGGAAGGACACTTTGCAAATGAGTGCCCATAGAAGAAGTCACAGGATAAGGATGACAAGTCAGACCATAAAGGGAAGAAGCCAAAGCCGAGTGCAGGACTTGTTCCAGATTTGGTTGGAGACTAGCCAAACACAGATGCCACGGAGTTGTGCAGAGCTTGGGGCAAAGTTAGAGACCAGACAGTGCTGGTTTTCTTTGATCCAGGAGCCCGTGCAAATTTCATATCACCAGAATTGGCATCAAAGTTGGGCATTCGTGCAGAGGAGATGGGTATGACAGGGGAAGCAGGTTTGGCATGCCCATGACATTCAAAGCCTGTTACTCCTATTCTGGGAAAGCTTCGTCTGCACATTCAGAGCTATGTGGATGCGGAAGAATTTCATATTATGCCGCTTGAGGGCTGTGATGTGTTATTGGGTATCCCATGGTGTTACAGGTTGCATGCTATGGTGGATACTCACAACAAAAAGATTACCCTTGTACATAGAGGAAAGACTCATTACCTTGATGTAAAGCTGAAAGGCGACTCCGTTCCAGTTGTTTCTGCTTCTGCTATTTCATCTGTAATAAAGAATCATCTTTTTGCGTACTTGATCTTTGCAAAAGAAGTACCTCAAGTTGTATCTAATTTGTCTACCTTAGATAAAGACAGGTCAACTTTTTTGAGTGGTTTCAGTGATCGTTTTTCGGACTCTTTGCCAGGGGAGTTACCTCCTGAGAGACCTGAGCATCATACTATAGATCTTGTGCCAGGTTCTAGTCCACCGAATAGACCACCATAGAGGGTTAGTGCAGCCCAGCAGAAAGAGATTATGGGTCAGGTCAACGAGGTTTTAGAGAAGGGGCTGATTCATCCCAGCTCATCCCCTTTTTGTTCGCTTGTACTCTTAGTGCAGAAGAAGGATGGTTCATGGCGCATGTGCATTGACTATCGCGCCTTGAATAAGAATACCATCAAGAACAGGTCTATTCTTGATCGGCTTGAGGGAGCGTCATTGTTTAGAAGGATAGACCTAAAGAGTGGGTATCATCAGATACGCATTAGGCCAGAAGATGTCCATAAGACTGCGTTCAGGACAACATTTGGTCTCTATGAGTTTCTTGTCATGCCATTTGGTCTCACAAATGCTCCTGCCACATTTAATAGAATGATGGACAGAATTTTTAGACCACATAGAAACTTCGTGGGTACCTTCTTTGATGACATGATTGTCTACTCAAAGTCTGAAGAGGAGCATAGGGATCACTTGACTGCAGTTTTCAATGAGTTACGTAAGAACAGGCTACTCATTAATGCGGAGAAGAGTGAATTCTTTTTGCAAGAAATTCACTTCCTTGGGCACATTGTTTCAAACGATGGGGTACGCATGGATCCCGCTAAATGGAAGCAATTAGGTCATGGCCAGACTTGAAGTCCGTACATGACATTCGAAGCTTTCTAGGCTTATGTTCCTATTACAGGAGGTTCATCCGAAATTTTGCTGAGATTGCTTCTCCACTCCATGCACTGCAAGGAAAAGGAGTTACTTTCAAGTGGACAGCCAAGGAAATTTTAGCGTTCAAACACTTGAAAGAGAAGCTGACTTCAGATCCGGTAATTATTTTGCCAGATCTTTCTAAACCTTTTGTGGTTCAATGTGATGCGTGTGGCCATAGTCTTGGTGCAGTTTTAATGCAGAATGGCCGAGTAGTCGCATATGAGAGCAGAATTCTTTTGAAGACTGAAAGGAACTTGCAAGTCTATGAGAAAGAATTGCTGGCAGTAATTCATGCTCTCACTAGTTGGAAACACTATTTGCTAGGGGCTGATTTTGTTGTCCAAACGGATCATCAAACCTTGCGATATTTTGTTACAAAGACGAAGTTGTCTGAGAAGCACATGCGATGGGCAAACATCTTTTCAATGTTCCATTTTCAGATTGTGCATGTGCAAGGGAAAAAGAACGTGGTGGCTGATGCGTTGTCACGAAAGCCCCAAATTTCAGCAGTGTTAATTCCGTACCATTGTGAACTAGACGAAATGAAGACACAATATGCTGAAGATTCAGATTTTGCAAGGATCTATGACCAGCTTGTTGATGGGCAACATCATGAGCACTATATGCTTAAGAATGACTTTCTCATGATGCATGGAAAGTTATGCGTTACTAAACAGTTACGGCCAAAGATTTTGATGGAAAGTCATGCTCCACCTTATGCTGGGCATTGTGGAATTGACGCGACAGTGAAAGGGGTTGAGGCATTCTTGTATTGGCCAGCTTTGCGTCAAGATGTTGACACATTTGTACGATCATGCTTAGTATGCCAAAAAGTCAAATTTGACAGACAAAAGCAACCGGGATTGTTGCAGCCATTGCCGATCCCTGATAGGCCATGGGAAAGTATAGCAATGGACTTTATCTTTAATCTTCCAAGGACGCAAATAGGAAATGATGGGATTTGGACTATCATTTGTAGGTTCAGTAAGCAGGCCCATTTCATTCCTGTCAGGAAGAAGATAAAGCCAGAACACATGGTCAAGATATTCATGAGCAATATCTTTAAATATCATGGGATGCCTCAGTCAATTGTCAGTGACAGGGATCCACGTATGACGAGTCTTTTCTGGAAGGCATTGTTTGAGAACATGGGCACTACGCTCAAGTTATCTTCTTCGTTTCATCCGCAAACTGATGGACAGTCAGAAGAGGCAAATTCTACTGTCTTGGACCTACTCAAATGTTATGTCTCAGAGCAGAAGGCAACTTGGGAACACCATCTCCCATTGGTTGAATATGCTTACAATAACACCGTGCATACATCAACAGGTAAGGCACCATTTGAGATAGTGGAAGGAGGAAAGAAAGTCCCACCCATTTTGCAGACTAAGGACAAGATATTTGAGGCAGACAAGTATGTGCAAGATATGGATGAAACATACAGGAAGATAAAGATTGCTCTTGAGAAAACTCAGGCTAAGGAAAAGAAAGCTGCTGATCGTCACCGTCGTGAACTTGTATTTTCACTTGGTGATTGGGTACTTTGGCGCTTTGAAAAGGCCAGGTTAAGGAAAACGAAGGGCAAGGAACGCTTGTTTCCTAAGCTCAGTATGCGATATTATGGTCCTTTTCAGATTTCAGAAAAGATCAGCGATGTAGCTTACAGGTTAAAGCTACCAGAAGGCTGGAAAATACATAATGCTTTTCATGTCAGCCTTCTAAGGCCCTTTGTTGGTGATGTGCCAGAGAATATGCTTGATGAGGAACAACCCGAAGTGGAAGAATTGGATGAAATCCTTGTTCTTGAACAGATATTGGCACATAAAGAAAGAAAGGTTAGAGGAAAGGTTGCAAGACGCTATTTGGTGAAGTTCAAGAACTATCCATCATTAGATGCCAAATGGATGGAAGAGTCTGAATTGCTTGATTCACCTCAGCTATTGCAATTGTATCTTGAAGCCTTTCAAATGGAACCCACAGTGACTTGATGCAACCTTTTTGGAGCAAGGCAAGAGCATGGTTCATGATGCTCAAGAGAGTAGTTAAGCAATTGTATCTACTCTTTCCATACAGAATTTAGCTAGAGAAGTTTGTGCTCAAGAGTACACTAGAAGACTTCTATGCTTGATCTATGTGTCGTAGCCAGGTTGGTGGGATTGTTTAATCGTCCAACGCTACATTTCCGGAAGCATGTATATCTTGGATTCCGATCATAGAATATATGTGATATCAGGAGATATCTGCACGTATTATTGGCATGCAAGCGAGGTCGCTTGCAGCATTTCAAGTGTGGGGTGTGTCACCAGGAGGTGTATTTTTCCTGTTGCCTTTCGTAAATAAGTATTAGATATATTTATTTTATTTTTACTTGTTTGTCCCGGAACCCTTGAAAAGGTGCAAGTGGACATTGCATGGCCAGTGTGAAACAGCTGCAGCCAAATGGGTTTCTCACATCGGGGATTTAGGTCGGTCTTACAGGGACTGCCCGGGCCAGTTAGCACTGAATTCTGATGAGTATGGAAGCTCGTGTGCACCAAACTGGAATTTGGATCACTCGTCAAGTCACTGCAACTTTATAAGTTGAAAGGGGCCAGTAAATTAACCCACATTGTAGATGTTGGTCAAATGGTAGTCTTCAATGATGGTCAGGAGACCAATAGGAACGCCATGGAAGCATCTCCTAAAATTTAGGGAACTGCTATTTTTGACCGGAAAATGTGTACGCGTCATTAGCTCTGGAATGACAAGGGGAACATTCTATTGCTCTGCTGCCAAGTCAACTGACGCACCAATTGAGATATTTTTAGCAGGGAAAGCCCAAACTCGGAAACTGGGCGACCTGTCAACCTGTGAGCGATTCTGCCACTCTGGGAGGCAAAAACGAGCTGCATATCAACAAAAGGGGCGCCATTCTCAGCCTCAGGTGGATTGTAGCAGGTATAGAAGCTATGGAATGCTTACCTTGCCCTCTATGCACAGTATGGTGACGGGAGTGATGCCCCGCACGCTACATACCGCTCTCTTTCTCCCCTACGTACAGTATGTTATGCCCCACTAGTGGGCTTCTCATTTGACCTATGTACAGTTCTGGGGGTTTATGCGCGTTTGCCAAGGCAAGAGCCTTCTAAACAGGAACCGGATTAGCTAATTGCTAATCCCCCACAGGTACGCACAGTTCCATCATGAAAGATTGCGAGTTTGGAGAGTTTTCTCGCGTGAAAACTCGTCCAATTCACAGGGGAACTGTCCCATTGCGTGCGGGAGCCCTTGGGACACGCGTAGGCGTGTTCGCTCCGCTAAAAACGATCCGAAACAGGGAATTACAGCCTGCTGTGTTTTTCTGCAGGTTTAGGGTTTAGCACCTAAACTGCAAGGGAACATTGGGGGAGCCTCATGAGAGCCTTGGGACGCGTGTACAGGCTTTTGGGCTCCCGGCAGTGAAAAACAGAGAATTACAGCCCGCTGAATTTCTGTGACAGCTCACCAGCAAGCTTCCAGATATAGAGGGAATCCGTCCTAGACAGGTGTTTTTGACCTACAGGGGTTTTTGCACCGTTATGTTGTCGAAATCCGGTCGAAAACCTGCATTTTCAGCCCTCGCCAGGTTTGGACAGCTTTGTGAAAGCTTGTGCTAAGTGGTCGGATTATCTACCTTAATTTGAATAAAGAAATACCGAATGGGGCGCCAGTCTTTGGGGCCTACAGGGTGTCGGTCTCGTGTGCGCAGTGACATTCTAGTCGCTGGACGCAACTGTGTTCTCTTCCCTTCTCAGTGCTCTGTGTAAAGTTAACAGGTAATTGAAATAGTACCGGCCTATACAACGTGATGCCTATGCTCCTCTTCATTCTTTGAGTAGACTATCATGTCATCAAAGAATGTACCAACAAACTTCTGGTGTGGACGGAAAATTCTGTCCATTATTCTATTGAACGTAGAAGGAGCATTTGTGAGACCAAAGGGCATCACTAAAAATTCGTAAAGGCCAAACGTCGTTCTAAAAGCAGTCTTTGGCACATGCTCTTATCTAATGCGGATCTGATGCTACCCACTCTTTAGATCTATCCTGCTAAACATAGCTGCTCCTTCTAATTTGTCCAGAATATCATCAATTCTAGGTATAGGGAACCTATTCTTGATGGCATTCTTGTTCACTGCACGGTAGTCGATGCACATACGCCATGAGCCATCCTTTTTCTGCACCAACAACACTGGAGAACAGAATGGGGATGAACTGGGCTGAATCAGCTCCTTTTCTAACAGCTCCTGTACTTGGCTCATTATCTCTTTCCGCTGAGCTGCACTAACCCTGTAGGGAGGCTTATTTGGTGGGCTATTGGCTGGCACCAAATCTATCGCATGGTCCTCGGGTCTCTCTGGCGGTAATTGAGACGGTAATGAATCAGAAAAACAGTCACTATACTATTGTAAAAACATTGACCTTTCTTTATCTAGCACAGATAAATTTGATTTATCACAATCTGACACTTCATGTGCAAAAACCAACTACGCAGAAAGATGGTTTTTTATTACAGAAGTAATAGCAGAAGCTGATACAGTGGGAATAGACTCCCCTTTAAGCTTTACGTCCAGAATGTGAGTCTTTCCCTTGCTCTGTATAGTGATCTTTTTGTTGTAGGCATCCATGATTCCCTGTACAGGAAATAACCAAGGAATACCTAACAACACATCACATCCGTCCAGTGGCATGATGTAAAATTCTTGAGCGTCTACATAGGACTGGATATGTAGGCGCAACTTTCCAATGATGGGTGTCACAGCCTCTGTATGGCCAGGACATGCCAAACCTGCCTCTGCTGTATATCCCATCTCTTCAGGTCTGATTTCCAACTTGGAAGCCAATTCTGGGGAAATGAAGCTGGCTTTGGTACCTGGATCAAAGAAGATAAGGGCTGTTTGATCCCTGACCTTTCCCCATGCTCTGCAAAGCTCACTTGCATCTGAATTTGGCTCGTCGCCCACCATATCTGGCACTAGACCAGCCATGGGCTTCTTTCCTTTCCTGTCTCCCTTGTCTTCAGAATCCAGCTGGCCTTTTCTTTGTAGGACAATTGTAAGCAATGTGGCCAGGCTGCTCACAGATGAAGCATTTGTTCTCTGACCTCAGGACCTTCTTTTGCCCTTCCGACTTGCGAGGAAAACGTCTTTTCCATTTCTTTGCTGGTCCCTTTTTTGATTCAGCGGTAGCTTTGCCTTTCCCTGCGTTGGCTGGCTCCTGAGTCCCTTTAGGAACCTCATTCGGAACGTGCTTCTTCGCTGAATTTTTCTTGGCTGATCCTTCCTTGACGCCAGTATTGAATTCACAATCTTCTCCCTTGAGCAAACCATTGCCAGTGTTTGCTACCTCGATAAGCGGCGTCAAAGTAGTGACTTTGGTCTTCGTGCAGTACTTTCTTAATCCTTTGGGTAGGCCACAACAGTATTTTTCAATCTGTTCTGTCAATGGCACAAACCTATAGGAAGTTACTGGAAGTAGAGATTTCCAAAACTTCCGATTGTAGTCATCCAGATTGTTGCAAGTGGCAGCATTAAGCTGGTGCCATTTTGTCATGACATCTGCTTCAAAGTCATCAGATAACCATGCTGCTGCAAAAATCTGCTTGAAGTAAATTCATGTGGACGGAGCTTGCCCTTGAAGCAATAAAGTTGTCTACCATTGTCCCGCATTCCCTGTCAAGAAAGTGGCTGCCTTGCGGACCTTTGAAGCCTCTGTAAAGTTTCCCCTTGCATAGGCCTTGTCAAACTGTTGGAGGAATCAGAGAGCCTTCTTCCTGGCATCAAACCTTGTAAAGGTCGTGAATGTCACACCTTTGCCACCTTCTTTGTACGGAGGTGGCCTCTCCAGCGGCATTAAGTTCTCATATGGAAGTGACTGAAACATGGGAACACTGTCAGGCTTCATCTGTGTTCCCTGATTGCAACTAAGTTGACGTGGAAATGCCATATTTGGCTGTTGATTTGTAATTCCAGCCATACCAAAATTTGCCTGTGGCATCCCAAATTGGCCCTGAGTGCTTTGGAACCCCGGTATCATGCCTGTGACACCATACATGGGATTAGGTATCATTGTTTGAGCACCCCCGAACACTGTTCCTGGCGTGTAAAACTGATTTCTAGGTGCATGACCAGCCATGCTCTGGAATACCGATCCACCTCAAAAATAGCTAGGGTGTATTGAAGGTGGTGGGAAGACTTGCTGCATAGCCTGTAGGTTGCTTCCCTGCCCATTAGAACCAGCTATAGGCTGCTGAAAAGTGGTTGGTTGAATTGGTACAGCTTGAAAGACTGGCATCTCAGCCACTTGTTCTTGCACCTTAGGCACAGGTTGTGGAGACTGCATGTTCTCCGTTAAGTGTACAGGTGTTTCCATTGACTCTGCAGTATGAATCACCTGTGCTCGAGCCTTAATAGGCTTTTGAATATGATCCAGTGACCCAACTTGCTGAGACGGAAGAGAAGGTTGCAGAAAGGCTAAAAACCTCGGGTTCTGCATTACTTGTGTGAACATAGCCACAGAAGTAGCCAACTGGGTCCTGAATATATCATCATCCGTCTGTGGTGGTCTTGAAGACTCACCCACTTCATGTGTCTGTTGACCCTGTGAAGAGGAAACCTCTTCAGTCACATCATATGGTCTGTCAGCCATAATTGCAATTCCCTGTGTCTGGTCTATGATCCCCTGTGTCTTCAAGCCCATCCTGACCAAGGCTCACTTCTATGGGAAAAAGTGATTTAATCCCGGTGATGGAACCATGAAACCGGCCTGTACTTTCAGAAAGGGCGGTAGACCTTAGACTTAAACCTTATTTGTTTTCACTATTTAATTTGTCACCCACTTTACCTGTACTTTCAAGACACAACAAAGGGGAAAGGGATACAGGCTGCTAGAATGCACCTGTATGTGAAGACCAGATTGGCCCCTATCTTAGGCGCCCCTTTCGGTATTTCTTTATTGTTTAAAAGAGGGAATAAACGCTGTGGTTCCCTACAAGCTGCTCTGCACAACCTTGGCTGAATTTCAACTGTTCCGGCCCGATTTCGGCAGCATAACTGTACTAGGACCCTTCACAGTCAGTATTCCCAGGCATTGAATGACTTTCCCGACGCATACGGGCACTTTGCAAAACTTGGCGAGAATCTGCAGCACGCTGAATTCTCTGTTTTCAGCCCCGAAAATGCGCCAGATCACCTGGACAACGGTCCCCTCGCGTCCCCGAACCTCCTGGGGGTATTAGGGTCCGTTTATGGCCAAAACCCTAAACCTGCAAAAATACACAGCAGGCTGTCATTTACTGTGTCGGGCTCCGTTTCGGGTGCCCGTCGCATCCGTAGCAAGTCCTCGCGCTTCCGCACCTGTAGGGCTACTTGCCCTTTGAATCGAACGAGATTTCTGGCGTGAAACCTCTCCGAATTCACTTGTACCTGCGGGGGATTAGCCGCTAGCTAATCCAGTACCTGTGCAAGAGGCTCTTGCCTCGGCAATCGCGCATGAACCCACACAACTGTACATTGGTCAATTGAAAAGCCTTCTAGTGGGGCATAACATACTGCCATAGGGGAGAGAGAGGGCAGTGCGTAGCGTGCAGGGCATCACTCCTGGCACCGCACTGTACATAAGAGGGAAAGGAAGCACTCCATAGCTCTTAACCTGTGACAAAAACTGCAAATGAGCCCCTCCCTCCTCCAAATTCAGCGCCACTTCTTCATGCATGAGGAAAGTGCACAGAAATGTGCCACTTGGCACATTTACAGCCTATTTCCTGTTTCGGGGTTGCCGCCTAAAAATCTCCCAGCCGGTTGCTCAGTTGACTTCACGGCAGAGTAATAAAATGTTCCCCTTGTCATTCCGGAGGTAATGACGCAAACACATTTTCAGGTCCCAAAATAGCAGTTCCCTAAATTTTAGGAGATGCTGCCATTGTATCTTTCTAGGTCACCTGACCCCCTTTGTACACTGCAGCCACACCCAGAGTTGAAATGTAGCCTCCGTAGCAAAGGATTCAACTTTGGCTAGTCAATGACTCCACTTTGGCTAACCATAGTCCTTGTCCAACCTTAATGCTCTCTTGCTCTGAGGCATGGACTCCTCTGAACAGTTCCACACTAGCTATGCAATGCAGGGCAGTTAGATTTCCCGAGGGGTGTTTCCAAAAAGGGAAAGTAAATAAATAATAAGAAAGAAATCAACAAAAAGGATAGATAGTAGTTAGACGCTCGTGACACACCCCCCCCCCCCCCCCCCCCCCCCCCGCCCCAACAGGTAGATGTGATACGTGCCGGGAGACAACCCAGAGCAGAGGGATATCGTGCTCGACGAGCGCACCAAAGGGAGATCTATCAGATTCGAACACAGCATGAGCAGGCCAGACAGAGAGAGATACAAGGAGTCTTCTCTGACCCGTCTTCCATACTACACGGGCTCTTCACACCCTACCCTCCTATGCATGATATCCTAGACCCTCAATTTTCTACCGGATGGAGCTAGAATGCATCTCATCATTGTACTGTTGAGCATATAATTTCAAATCTACTAGAGATAGAGCTCCATCCCCTCAGTATACTGGCACATGTGTTACCCCGCCTCTTATCTGATTACTGCCGCACTGTACGACCTCACCTCTAGTCTTGTATCACTTTAGTTCAGTTCTTTTTCAACACTTTTATCCTTTATTGGATACCTAGAGGATACAGACATGTACATGGTTTTGTCTCATAGGCCGAGTTCGGCCTCTAGAAGACGTTAATAAAGCTTTCTTTCTTTCTTTCTTTCCTCTCTCTCTCTCTCTCTCTCTCTCTCTCTCTCTCTCTCTCTCTCTCTCTCTCTCTCCTCCGCCGTGTGCACACCCTCCCGGTGTAGCATTGCCCATAGAGAGTTCATTTGCCTGTTCGATGGGCTGTACGCGCTAGGAGCTTAACGATCAGGAGATCCATCGCGATAGATCCGAGATCTATTGACTGCCCATTACAGAGAGGTGGTTTGCTTGCAGTTGCAGACAAGTTTATCACCCGATTCACCGTTTTCTGCCGCACCTTTGACAAACTTGCAGTTGGGTTTGTACACAGCTCTGTCGAGATTCCCCACCGGTAAATTGCCAAAATCTTTGTTGGTTTCTTCTGTACCCTGACTAGGACTCAGCTTTTCTTCATCTCCTTGTAGACTAACTGTCGGAGGGGTGTCATCTCTGTCACGTTCTCTTCAGAACCCATGTGTGCTGCAAAAAGGATCGGCTCCTCCGTAGAGGAGGAATTGTTCTGAGCTCGGATCAATCATCTATGCAAAAGAAAATGACATCAAATAACAAACTTCATGATAGACACTACATAAAAAAGACTCAAAATTTGGCGCTCGGGGATTTAAAGCTCAAAAATCCAACCAAAATGTGTGAAAGCTCCATTTTTTAAAACCGAATTTTGGCCAAGTTTGAAATCAGATTTCAAAATCTAGTTTTTTAGACATTTTTAAGTGCTTAATAAGTATTCAAATGTGCTCCGCTGCAACTATGGCTGGCGCTCTGGCCATGAATCATTAGGGAGCCCAAGGGTTACGGAAAGTATCTGCTAATTAAGCAACTATGTTCAACAATGCATGTTGGAATTTACAAGAAAACAATTGTAGAAAATTGCTACATAAGTAGTGTCGATGTCACAAACTGGGGACGTGGCAGGCTTCCAGACACACACACACACACACACACACACACACACACACACACACACACACACACACACACACACACACACAGAGTGACTGTGGCAGAAATGCCACGTGGCAGCAATATGGATCCTCGCAAAATGCTCTGGCAGGCTGACGTGGCAAATTGTACGGAATCCCGCTTCTTGCGCTAGCTGATGATGTGGCAGCCTGTATGGATTTCCGTAAATTGCGCTGGCTGATTTTTATGACAGCTTTTGGGACAATTGCTTTTGAGATTAACAGCTTTTGAGTTTAATGCTTTCAGGGCTCTGCTTTTGGGCATCCCTTGTACCTTTAAATAAGTGGGCAAGGCCTCACTTCTCAGAGTATCTGGACGCAGAGTCTGAGAGTGAGCACTTGCTTGCTCTCTTGTACTTCGAACACAGATTAATACAAAAAGAAATACCGAAAGGGGTGCCAGTCTTTGGGGCCAATATCTCTAGGCACGGAACTACGCCGGGCCGTGTCATCTTTGTGAACTGTTTTGAAGTGAATCTCTGTTGTGTTGCGGTAGAAACTTGACTTGGGGTGTCCAAGTTTGTTACAGTTGATTTAGCCACGTCATCAGTGTCGTACAGGTTGCCACCTCATCAATCCGTATCAGCTGCCACATCATCAGTTCATACAGTTCACCATGTCAGCTCTCTATGACCCCTCTCTGGCTCTCTGCTCTTGGGTTGGCCTATTCCGTACGGTTTACACATACCAGGTGGGCCTATTCTGTACGGTTGACACATACCAATCTGTGACACTAGCCTGAGGTTGTTGTCGAAGAAAAGTAGGCAGCAAAGCGTGCTCATGTGCGCACGCATGCACACACACATATCTATGTACGACATGGCATCAACCTGCATGGCTTTTGTATTTAGGTTAGCATGGGTGTGCAGTGTTTTCTGTGTACTGTGGACTTTGTGAAAGTCATGAATATGCTGACAATGAATGATATGTCGTATGCAGACACTGCAAAAGTTGGAGAAGTCTGTGGATGCTGGAAATTATTATGAAGCGCAACAAATGTATAAAACCGTCTATGCAAGGTAATGTAAAGTGGCAAAAAGCATACATCTGGAAAGCCAGCATAACGCCTGAACATGTCAAGTTATTTATCCTTGTACTTAACCATGTTGAGTTATTTACTGTGATACATTTGTCATTATAGGTTGTCTCTGCACACATTTTACTGTATGATAATACGAAGACACTTGTCAACTAATATGGACTCAGTGATGAATTCTTTTTCCTCAACAGACAATGGGATACTTTTCTGTTAAAGAAAGAATAATGGGCAATCAGTCACTTTCCTAAAGGCCATCAAGTGGGAAACTGAGTCATCTATGTGAAAAAAGTCGTGAAAGTCGTCATTGATTGCAAGGTTCTCCATTATGGCAGTGGCCTTGGATTATAGTGTTAGCTACCTACATTGCTGGGCCTCGATCATATTGCACGCTTCACTGGTTGCGACTAGGGAGTTTCTTGAAATTCATTATCTGCGTAGTTCGTATCACACCTTAAATTGGCTGTCTTAGGGGGCACTTTATCAGAAAATCAATGTAAACAATCATGAGCATTTGCATCATGCTGTGGTATAAAAAACTAGAAGCATGAGCAATAAAAGTTTGTTTGGTTTTTGGACTTTATGCTCAGGGGACCACGGCTTTCTATGCTTGAGGCTTGAACATCTTCACCCCACAGAGGCTTGCTCTTGCTGTGCAACATACCCTTCACCCAAGCTGATGTTGGTCCCTTTGCTCGCATTGTCTGTGAGCGTTGATGCCGTGCACTGTGCCATTGTGGCACTCCCAAAGGGCCAAAAGCAATGCATGCAAAGGCTTTCGGCCCCTCATTGTTCACACAACCACATCTCTATTGAAGGAAGTAGCAATTGCCACTATGTTAACAGACCCTTGAACTAACAAGCAGCCACGCAGTAGCAAAGTCTACATAGGCAGGAATGACCTCAAGAATCAGAAGCGAGCCATCTATATACAAGGTTTTTTGAGGCGTTACTATTTTGCATAGATTCTCAAATTGAGCAGCAAGAGAGTGTCATAGGCGCTAGATTAATAAACGATATAAAAAATGGACATGTGCAATCTGTTGCAACATTGTGAACAAAAAGAACAAAAGAGGTTCATGAGATTGGATATATTTAGGAAGTTTGATTTTGTCACGTGCACTCTGGATGTATGTGCCATGCGGGTATGTTAAACCTATTCTAGAGCCAAACTTTGTCTATAGATGTCACAAAGTGATGACGTGGCATGACCACTCGGACAATCTCTGACAGATAAAATGATTTTATAAGTTGTACCAGCTTATGGGGTCCCGTCCGATGGGGCCCCAGGGGACATAAAGAAGAAATAAAAACCCTAGCGCTGGTTGCACGCCCGAAAAACGAGCTGGATGGTGACGTGGCAGGACTATACGGATTTTTCGTAAATTGAGTTGCTGTGTTGATGTGGCAGGCTGTACGCATTTCCGAAAATCACGCTGGCTGCTTTTGGGAGTCCCCAGTGCTAGCTTTTGAGAGCAAATGCTTTTGGGTTTAGTGCTTTTGAGCGGAATGCTTTTGGAGCTTTGCTTTTGAGCATCCCTTGTAAATTTATAAGAGCCCCTGGGGCCTCACTTTGCAGAGCATGTGGACGCAGAGTTTGAGAGCAAAGGTCCCTCGGGAGTTGTACTTTGCAATGATTAATGATAAAGAAATTACCGAAAGGGGCGCTAGACTTTGGAGCCAATACATCTGGGCATGGAACTCCGCTGGGCCGTGTCGACTCTCTCTTCTCTCTCTATCTCTATTAAAGTTCAGTAATTTTGAAGTTTCTGTTCATTTGTTGCTATTGATTTCTTTCTTGGAGTGTCCAAGCCTATTACAATGGTATCAAAGGTTAGAAAGATTCTTCTTCTACGGCGGATCCGATCCCTTTCGTAGCACACGGAGATTCTGGAGGAGAGCATGACATATTAGTCAAGATTTTATCTATATGTAAAACAATCTTCGTGCCCCGACCCCGGACTTATTAGCCACTCCCACCATTCGTACATCGTGCATCAGGTGCGCTCCCTTTTTCATCCTCTGTCTTGCAGGGCATAAGCCATAAAGAACCCTAGATTACACATGGGTTCTCGTGGAGAATCTGATAGAGGTAACACCTGGTTAGGAAAAGGAAAGTTGAAATCCGACGCGGGAACTGAACAAAAGAATGAAGATTTGGACGAATTCTTGGCAGAAAAGTTTGCTAGAGCGGAGTACAAATGTCAACTGCAGGTTGACACATTGATCAAGTACTCAAGAGACCCAACATTTGCGAAACACCTCAAGGATTACCCGATTGATGAGATTTACTCAAGATGGCGAGAGGCCATTGATTCTCCTCTCAGGTCGGGGGGAAAGTTGAAAGGACAGGCGAGTGTAGAAAAGCGGAACCTGTACTCGCAGAAAGAGCTGGACATAATTCTTGAAAACTGGAACCAAAGGACCACCAAAAGACAAGTCAGGGAATTCTAGAGTAGGCGAAGAGCGTAGAAGAAAAGGAAAGACGAAAGGCGAACGGGTACCAGACTTTGTGAGGACTAACCCTGATGAAATGGACCAAAGTACCGAACTTTGCAAAGCCTGGGGCAAATTGCTAGACCAGGAAGTCCTTATCTTCTTGATGGAGAAGCCAAGGCCAACTTCATTTCAACCGAATTGCGGCTTGACTTGGAATTTCACCCGAGGAAATGGGGCCACTGGCCGAGGCTGTTCTAGAGGCACCCGGACGGGATGTTGCCATTACACCTGTCATTTGCAAACTATGTTGCATTGTCAGGGGTATTTAGGGCTCGAGGACTTTTACATCATGCCTTTGGAAGGGTGTGATGTTCTCCGAGGAATCCCTTGGTTCCCCAAGAACAGTGCCGTGGTCGATTATAGGGCAAGGAAAGCCATCTTGAAGAATGAGAAGGGCAAAGAGATTGTACTTGATGTAAAACTAAAAGGCGAGTCCGTCCCACTTGATGAAATCCAGTCTTTTTGAAAGAACTAAATGATGATCAAAGGTCAAATATGTCTGACCTTGAAAAGGAATGACAAGATTTTCTGCAAGCTTAGGGTGACTATTTCCCTAAGGGCTTACCAGGCGAGTTGCTTTTTTCACGTCCTGAAGATCATCGATTGATTTGATTCCCGGTAGTACACCACCGAAGCGGCCACCTCACTGAGTTAGCCGAGCCCAAAATGAAGAAATAATGAACCAAGTGAAATAATTTCTTGAAAAGGGTCTCATCCAACCTAGCACTTCACCTTTCTGTGCACCGGTGTTGCTAGTACTAAAGAAAGATGGATCTTGGAGAATGTGCATTGATTATAGAGCTCTCATTAAAATCGCCATCAAGAACAGATTCCCTATCCCAAGGATTGATGATATTCTCGACAGACTTTAGGGGTCCTCTTGTTATAGCATAATTGATATGAAGAGTGGATATCATTAGATCTGAATTTGCTCCTGGAGACGTCTACAAGAGAGTTTTTAGGAGGACTTTTTAGGCTGTATAAATATTTGGTGATGCCATTTGGCCATACGAATGCTCTGGCTACATTCAACCATAGGATGGATAGGTTTTTAAGAGAGTACTGATCGTTTGTGGGCACTTTCTTTGACAACATCATCGTCTTCTCCGAGAGTGAGGCAGAGCACAGACACCATCTGTTACAAGTTTTCCAGACATTGCGGCAACTTAAACTAGTTGTAAATGCGAAAAAGAGCGAGTTTTTCTTGTGCGAGATACAATTTCTGGGACACATCATCTCAATGGAAGGTGTAAAGATGGACCCGGCCAAAGTTGAGACCATTTATGATTGACCCGATTTCAAGAATGTTCAAGAAGTTCGAAAAGCTTTTTGGGTTCATGCTCCTATTATCAGTGGTATATTCGAAAATTTGCAAAGATAGCTTCTCCTTTGCATGTGTTGATTCAGAAAGGGATTCCCTTTACTTGGGGACCAACAGAGATTGCAGCCTTTCAGACTCTCAAGGAAAAGCTGACAACAGGACCAGCGTTGGCCTTGCCAGAGTTGCAAAAGCCATTCGAAGTTTACTGTGATGCTTGTGGTCGCAGTTTGGGAGCAGTCTTGATGCAAGAAGGCCATGTCATAGCTTACGAGAGCAGGATGTTTTCACGTCCTGAATAGGTTGCACAAATTTATGAGAGAGAGCTTTTGGCAGTTATCCATGCTCTTACTCAGTGGCGACATTTTCTACTTGGAGCCGACTTTACCGTCTTCACAGACCATCAGAGTTTACTCTACTTCTTGTCGTAGAAGGAGCTTTCGGAAAAGCAGATGAGGTGGGCTAATATCCTGTCACAGTTTCATTTCCAGATAGTCCATGTTCAGGGACATAAGAATTTAGTGGTAGATGTGTTGTCTAGAAAGCCCTTGGTTGTGGCTATTTCTACGATACATCATCGAAGCTTCGAGGATATGGTAGATCAGTACGCCACAGGTCTTGATTTTGCAGACATCTTTCATCGGATACGGAGTGAGGAGACAATTGCAAGCTATTCTTTATGGGACGGCTATTTGATGTAGAAAATGATGTTGTGCTACACAACCATTGATGGAAAAGGTTCTGACAGAGTTCCACCTTGAAGGGTGTTGAGTGTTACTTTTATTGGCCGAGGCTCAGAAAGGATGTGGACGAGTTTGTTCCTAGTTGCTTAGTATGCCAAAAGGTCAAGTTTGACAGGTATAAGGCACTAGGACTTCTACAACATTTACTCATACCCTCCCGCCCCTAGGAAAGCATTGCTATGGATTTCATCTTTGACCTTCCCAAGACTCAAAGTGGGCATGATGGCATTTTGACAGTCATTGGCAAATTTAGCAAGCAGGCCCACTTCATTCCAGTAAAGAAGACAATTAAGCCTTACCATTTGGCGAGACTGTTTATCTCACAGATTTTTCAAGTACATGGCATGCTTGAGTCCACAGTTTCGGACAGAGATCCCCGATTCTTTCACGAGTTTGTTTTGGAGGGAAATCTAGGAGAACATTGGCACGCGGTTGTAGTTCTCTTCCTTGTTCCACCCGTTGACAGATGGGCAATTTGAGATAGCAATTCAGTGGTTTTGAATTTGTTGAAGTCTTATATTTCGAATCAGAAGACTCAATGGGAAAAGTATTTGCCCTTGGTGGCGTTTGCCTACAACAACACAGTTCATTCTTTGACGTGGAAGGCGCCATTTGAGGTAGTCGAGGGTGCGTAAGCACCAAAGACAAGATTTTTGAAGCGGAGAAAAAGCAAGAAAACCAGATTTTTGAGAAAGTCTAGAAGGCATGGAAGGCCATCTAGTAGTTCAGAGGAGGAGAGCTTGTTCTTTTCTGACATTGACCAAATGAGCAAGAGACAGGGGATCAGGCCGTCAGGTTCGAAACATTTTCAGGCTACTAGGACACCCATTGAGCCCTTGAAATTGTACAACAGTTTGACGCCGTCTTCTCTGGAGATTGGTTCACAAACACTTCAAGGTGCGAAGGGCGGCATCTTACTTGAAAGGAACAGCATCGACATGGGGGTCTACTCTGTTGTTATGCACAGAAGCGCCTGCGATGTGGTTAAAATTCAAGAAATTTTTCACGTCAACTTGATGAATAGGAAAGAAATGTCATCATGGCTTGGCATCATTTGAGAATGACTACTGAACTGGGTTATGGCTTATGTTTGATCTTGCAGGCGTAATTGAGGGCGATTACAATTCTTTCAAGAGGGGGTATGTCACAAAGTGATGATGTGGCATGACCACCCGAACAATCCTTGATAGATAAAATGATTTTATAAGTTATTCCAACTTATGGGGTCCCGTCCGATGGGGGCCTGGGGACATAACGAGTCTTGCTTGGTGGACATTGCTATATCACGTCTATGGAATATAGAAAGTCATATGCAAAATGATATCAAGCATCTAGTAGTAAAGGAAAGAAGACCCTTATTAAGATGTTTTTATGTTTATGAGAGGACACAAAGCTAAGTGCATTGGCTAGTAACCGTATGCAAGGAGTTACGTGTGTAATTAACATGTGTAGATGTTGGTCGAGTATATAGCTCTGAAAACAACATCCAAGTAAACTAAACCAAAGGAAGTAATGTGCAAAATTCCAAAACAAGGAAACGGATAAAGCATCAATGAACTGCAACAAAAAATGAAGTGCTTTACTGATCTGCAATGCTGTACTGGTGCTTTTTGATTGGCCAAACTATAGGCCGATATTTGAGTCAAGCTACAAAAAAGCAATGTGAGTAATTAAACATATCGTCTTGCAATGAAACATCACAGATTGAAACCACAAAGTATACAGTGCACGTCATGCAGAGGTGCCATACAAAAGTAAAGTGGAGAGCTGGCACTGTGGTCTCTCCAAAATTTATAAGAAACGGAAGCCGTGCCCTGCCCCGTAGCGTTTATGTGTTGCGACAAGCAAACGCAGACATGGAAAATTGTATATAGATAACGGACCTTGCGATGTTGTCAAGCTGGGGTTGCGCTTGTGCAATCAAAATTTCCAAGTCTTGTGAATATATGTCCTCTCTGCCATACACAAAACATGCATTAAGATAAATACACAAAAGCTGCAAGATATTGATTAAGCTTAAAGGATATAGATCTAGCTTTATGTTCTATGTACTCTGATCAGTATTAGCCTCTCTCTCTCTCTCTCTCTCTCTCTCTCTCTCTCTCTCTCTCTCCAGACAATAACAAGTGTGTCGAATCCTTTGGTGGACACACGACATGACCAACAAAGCTTTTGTGTCCAATCATTGTTTTCTCCAGTGCATAATTGTTCTGATCATCTGGCCCCCAAAGGCGCATTGTACAGTAGCGAGAGCATGTGGCAAACTTGTGCTCTTCACAGACTCCAATTCCACGAGCATCTTCTTGATGAACGTGAAGCTGTTGACTTAGCTTAAACTCTGCAACTTCAGCTTCAGCTTCCATGGTGGACAATCATGATTCGGTCTCACAGCAACTGGAAACGTGTGTCCTAGTTTTGTCTCTCTCTCTCTCTCTCTCTCTCTCTCTCTCTCTCAAAGAGTGTCAACTGATAATATCCCGGGGGAGCTGCATTATGCGTTACTCTCTCTCTCTCTCTCTCTCTCTCTCTCTCTCTCTCTCTCTCTCTCTCTCTCTCTCCACAGGATATTGCAGGGCGCAACCTTCTCCCACAGAGGGAGCTGCGCGTAGATTGAGCCAGCGCCCAATAGGGGCTTGTCTGAGCCGTGAGCTGACCTGTTGGGGGGGCCGCGTGCATCTCTCTGCCACTACAGGTACAGAGCAGGTAGCCGACCCTGCTGGGGGCAGCGTTATTGGCTTTTGGCTGTGGTATATGCTGTGTACCCTGCGGGGTTGGCATTTTATTGTAAGCTCCCCCAATCCAGGGGACTGCGCAGGTTTATGTTTGGAAGGTTACACGGATTCATCACAGGACAGCGGGCGCAAGGCCTTCATTTGAGTTGCTTTGGTTGCTTATGCCCGCAGTGGGCTGAGTTGATGTATACATACACCCGCATCGGGTTGTGGTATTTTGTTTTCTCCGCCTGGACTCTGCCGAGCCAGACGTCGAGCTGTTTTGGAGGTTGTGCTGATTCCTCGAATGGGCCACGAACCCACATCTTTGTATGCCAGGAGTTGGGTGAGCCAGCGTGCTCCGATCCCTCACCATTTTGTATTGTAAGCCATGTTAGGCTCGCCGATCTGAGGAGGATATACCCCCGCTTGCCTATCCTTGTTCTTGGATTGGTTTCTAGTGTGTCCTATCCGCATGGACTCAGCCGAGCCAGAGCATCGAGGTATACCCGCATCGCCAATGGAGGCCATGAGCGCTTCGCCAGTGGAGGCCATGATCATTTCACCAGTATGTAAGCCCCATACGAAGCCAACCTTTGTGCTTACAAACAAGCGGATAACACAAATGGAAAGGGAGATGAAAGAATGGAAAGCAGAGACGGAGGGATGGTGGAAAGAGAAGGCCAACCTTCTTCAAATGTTTCTCAATGAAGGCGCGCAATGGCAGAAGGAGAAAG
This sequence comes from Adiantum capillus-veneris, assembly GCF_014529385.1. Taxonomy (NCBI): domain Eukaryota; kingdom Viridiplantae; phylum Streptophyta; class Polypodiopsida; order Polypodiales; family Pteridaceae; genus Adiantum; species Adiantum capillus-veneris. The sequence goes on from NC_140945.1 coordinate 2,769,736, forward strand.
AGGACTTGCACACAGAGATACAAGCATTTAAGGCGGATTCACAAGCACTTAGAGAAGAGGTCACAGCCCTCAAGCGAGAGCTTGCGGATAGAGTAAGCAGTGGACTGGAAGAAGGGGAATTTCAGCCCTTGGTGATAGACGAGATCAAGGTCATCAAGGAGTAGGTACGGATGATCACAGAGGAGGAGAAACAGAAGGTGGTAAAGACGTCTTCATGGATGGATGTGATCACGAAGACGCAGAAGAAGGCGGATGAGGCCGAGAAATGGATAGAAGTCGCTAAGAAAGGAAAAGGGAAAGAAACCACATCCGTCCCCACTCCTACAACCATCAACATGACTCTAGAAGAAGAGCAGCGAAGGAAAACTAGAGCCTTGCATATAAGAGTAACCGGTCTAAAAGACAGAGATGATGTGGAAGGGGAAGTCGAAGAACTTCTCCGCATGATGGGTAGTGAGGCTACTCATACAAAGGCATGGAGGGTAGGGAAGAAGACACAAGGCAATGGGGAGACTTCAAAAGGGAGAGCTTTAATCATCCGTTTCCCATCCATGGAGGCAAAGAAGGATTAAAGAAAACGGGCATATTCCTTGGAGATGACCTCACTCTCACACAACTTGTGCATATGAGAGGTGTGATGCCAGAGATTCAAGCGGCAAGGGAGAAGGGAAAGACGGCCTTCTACAGAGATGGCCGATGGTGATTGTAGAGCGGCGCTCCACATGACGGTGCGAGACCTATGGGAGCACACTCAAAGTTTCCACTTGGAATTGTAATGGATCTATGCGCCTTGATGTGGGTGCTTTTGAGGATAGTTTTACAGGAAGAAACATCGTCTTCTACTCTGAGACACATTAGGCCCTGGGGAAATCTATGCCTCACATTAGTGGGTATAGATGGGAGACAGCCTGTAGACAGGAGACACGATCAGAGCACAGAGGGCGGGGCTCAGGAGGAGTGGCAGTGTTATTCAGGGAGGAGCTGCAGCCATTGATACTTATAGCCCGCAGGGATGAGCAAGCTAGGTACATGTGGGTGAGATTGAGACAGAGACAGACAGGTATCTTTACATTGCTATTTGCTACTTTCCCCCGAGTACGTCAGTTTATGCACCACCCAGAGGACAGTCCCCCTTCTCTAGTCTGGATGATGACATATGGGAGTTTTCTAGAGATGGTGACATCATCATTCTAGGGGATTTCAATTCTAGGACTGCCCATCATCAGACAGTATTTTATGATACTTCATAGGAGATGCTGAGAGAGTTGGATGTTGCAGAGACGGGCCTATCCAGACTATCACAGGATGGAGAACACACTGAGTATGGACGACACTTGATAGACATGGGGACTGCACATGGATTGGCCATCTTGAATGGCCTACTGAGATTTCTCGCTTCGGGGGGGTTTACATGCTTTCGACACAGACATGGAGCCATCACAGTGGATTATGTTATGGCACAGCCGAGCCTCATCTCTAGTATCCAGGCCCTCACGGTTGGACCCAGACCTGTTGGTGTGGCAGTGGATCATGCTTTTGTGTCACTGACCATTTCTTTTCAGTTTACTGTAGCACACAGGCTACGGGCAGCAACCCCTACTCGCTACACCTTCACGTGGGAGACTGACTCTGTATACATAGATGGGATCGCAGACGCCTGTGCACAGAGGAGCCAGGGCGACCTCTGGAGGAGCTTACTACTATATTGATACAGACACTACATGATGCAGCAGCCGAGGCATACCCACATACCCAGGCTGAGCAGAGACACCGTCGGGGGAGCATGCCCCAGAATAGTTGGTATGATGAGGAATGTCGGGACACTAGAGCTAGACTTCAGAGGCAGGTGCTTTTGGGGGACATCACTCACAGGCAGTCACAGATTGACTTCCGACGCCTAGTGCGGCGGAAGAAGAGGGCATTTTTGGCTCGCCTAGAGCAGGATCTATACCAGCTATTCTTGAGTCACTCATGTGAGGCATGGAGGCTCTTTCATGAGCACTCCCCCCCCCCCCTCTCCATCACTTCTACAGAGGCCTAGGGTCAGTACGCATCATCTCTGTACACAGTTCTTGAGCAGCCCCCCTTCCCGGTCCCCCCGATCCATGCCCACACACATGTGCTTTTTTCACCGCTGAGATGGTGAGGAAGGCCATTGACAGGATGAGGACTGGGAGAGCATATGATCATGATGGCTTAGTGGCTGAGCATTTCACGCATGCCAGAGATTTACTAGCAGAGCTTCTAGCAGTTATGTTTAACCGTGCCATGTGTGAGGGCTTGCCTGATACTTGGAACCTATCTATTATTGTACCTATCTTCAAATCGGGAGACCCTATGGAGCCTGGGAACTATCGCAGTATCATGATTGGACACACATTGGCATGGTTGTACGCATCTATTCTTGCGCAGCAGCAGCTGAGTAGATGGGTAGAGAGGGAGGGGATACGCGCAGCCGGGTAGGCAAGTTTCAGGAGGGGTTTTTCTACTCTTGACCATATCTTGACACTCAGAGCCATCATTGAGGAGGGCAGATCGCGTGGGAGACGGATCTATTGTAGCTTTGTGGATTTCTGCAAAGCATTTGACACAATGCCCAGAGCTAGATTGATGCGTAGATTACAGCAGATGGGAGTACCCACAGAGCTCATTTGGGGGGTCATGGCATAATACAGGTTAGTAGTGGGGCATGTACGCACCCCAGAGGGTCTCTCCACACTGGTTTACTCCACTATTTGGGTGAAGGAGGGCTGCCCGCTCTCTCCTACTCTATTTGGTATGTATGTAGATGAGGTTTTTGACTACATTGAGAGAGATGGTGATAGAGGTGCACAGCTGGCAGGGATATGGATCCCAATATTGTTATATGCTGATGATATTGTGTTGATCTCCGACTCTCCGGAGGGGATGCAACGTCACTTGGATGCTTTGCATAGGTTTGCCCAGGAAAGTGGTTTGTCCGTCAAACCTTGGTAAAACCAAGGTCATGGTATTTAATACCACCCCACAGTGGATCAGGAGGTCACAACCCGCCTTCACATACGGCCAGGAGAAGGTGGAGTAAACAAATGCTTACACTTACCTTGGAGTGGTTTTTTGTGGGCCAGCGTTTTCATTGAGGAGGGCAGCAGAGACTAGATTGACCAGAGCCCAGGATGCGTTCACAGGTTCAGTTTCAGGAGCCTTGGACGAAGCTCTGGCTCTTTGACACTTTGGTGGCTTCTGCATTGCTTTATGGAGCTGAGATTTGGGGACCTTCACTGGATCATCACGGGAGGACAGGCCGCAGTGATGGATGGGGGGGCATGGAGAAGCCTTTGGTCTCTATGATCTCGCGGCTCATTAGAGCCAAGGCTTCAGTACCACGTGCTATTGTATGAGTAGCGCTGCCCCCCCACTGGTGGTTGAGGCGCTCACTAGATGTGTCTCCATACACCGCATGTGGGAACTTCCCAGAGACAGATATGCACGCCTTGCACTTGAGTCCTCTTGACAGTTAGCCATGCAGGGAGATACAACACGCTGGTATGGGGAGATGACATTATGGTTTCAGGCGCATGGGTTCAGCATAGACAGATTGCCTCCCTTCCAATACTCACTGGATGCGCCCTCTCTGACTCTTACACAGTCCAAGATCACCAGCTCATTCGCTAGGACTTGACTCAGGTAGACACCAAGAGGACATGGATGCAGCCAGCACAGGAGCTGGGCACGAAGATGGCTTTCTACAGAGAGAATCTCCTCCAGCTTACGGAGGATGGTTTTGTGACGAGGCCCAAATACCTGGACACCCACTTGTCTCATGGGATACGATGTGCTATTGGCCAGATACACACATCTTCACACCAGCTGCGGATCGAGACTGGGAGATACAGCGGAGTACCAGTAGAGGCCAGGACATGCCCCCTGTGTGACATCGAGCGTGAGACAGAGTTGCACTACACATGCCACTGCCCCCTCTACTACGAGATATGAGGCCGCTTCCATTGCTTGTTTAGAGAGGGCTTTGGACCATTCTCTAGAGTCGAGGATCAGAGATGCTTGGGTTTGTTTTTGCTCGAGCTGCACAGACACAGAGAGAGCCTGATGAGAGGAGAGGCTAGCCAGTCTCAGAGACAGATCATAGACTTGTTTAGAGCTGCCACTGGACACCCGGAGGAGTTACTACCACAGCAGAGCTCGTCGCTTTACACGAGAGGCATACTGATCGACCGAGCGACTGAGCTGGGGAGATCCAGACGCCCACGACTGCGGAGGACTACACAGCATCGACGGAGGCTGCATCAGAGGATTCGGGTCACTTTGGCTCGACATGCACGATGCATGGTCAGACTATTGACCATGGAGGAGATTGAGGAGATCCGCCAGCGACCGATGCTGGATCTCATGTGATCTAGCTATCCCAACTAGCTGTTTAGCTGCTTAGTCCTCACCTAGCAGTTTAGGATTCCGTAGTATTTTATATTGCCATTTTGTCATTCTGTCATTTTGTCATCTTGTTACTCTGACTTTGTATCATATCCACCACATTGTAACTTTATGGTCTCATAGGTCACTTTGGCCTTTTGAAGACGTTAATATAACATTTCATTTCATTTCTCTCTCTCTCTGTTAGGTGCAGCGGAATGAATGTTGTATTTTTCTCAAGATTAGTGATCTTTATTGCTCAAGGTTCCTTTTAGTTCTTAGGGAAAGAGAGAGATTTCCGTCTTATGGAGAGTGCTATGATCACGAACAAAGTGAGTGGATATTGTGCGTGCAAGTGAATGAGACTGAGAGAAGGAGAGAGAAGAGATACGACACCCAAGAGGTTGTAAAACCCTCCTCCGAAGGCCCTAGTCTCGTCGGCGAGAGTGGTCTACTTTGATTGCACAAAGGTGTACAATGCGTATGCAATGGACTGATGCAACTTGGACTATGCCGATGACGACGATGGTGGTGACGACGACGACTTGATGGCTGAAATCTGAGATCTTCTAATCGCTGAATTTCGGGACTGTTTCGGTGGCTGAAAATGACTATTTTGGCTGCTTTTTTATGGCTGAAAATGGGGGAACATCTGCAACCAACTTGGGGCTGATCTGCTATTGTGTCTAAGGCTGGAAATGGTGTGTATCTGTGGCGGTTAGGGCTGAAAACCACTAACGCTGGCTGAGGTGTCCTTTAGCCAAACACGCTGATGCTTGTTGAGCAAAAACGCTGGTGGCTGAAATGGAAATGCTGCTGATCTGCTAAATCTGCCACCACTTGGGATCGCCAATGTTGGGGTCTGCAAGGCTGGGCTGCTTCTTCAAAACGCCAAGGCTGAGATAACCAAAAACGCTAGAAGAGCTGATTCTGCAAAAACGTTGGAGAAGCTGGATTTGTTGGCGATGGTGCTGCGGGGGGTACTGCTGAGAAGTTGCCTGTTGAGCGGGAAGCTCCTGCTGCCTCTTCGGCCAGAAAGTGCTAACTTGGGTTTGCTTATATATTAACTTAGCAAAATTGCCCTACCTACTTTGTTGGAAAGTCACTTAAAAATAATAAGTGAAAATAACCAAAAATAGGAAAAATAGGCTAAATGCACTGGAAAATTCCCCTAACTGATGCTAATGGATTTTGATGGGGATTCCGATGATCATGTTGTCTGCAACCGGAGGATATGCATCTATGCTAAGTGACTGGGCATGCACGGTCTACGAATAGACTCACAAAAGTGCCAGATCATTGCTAATCTAGACTTGACTGAACTGACTGAACCCTGCTGTGGTGTAGCTTGTCCACGGACACAGGGTTGGGATGTGTCACGTGACATCCCCTCCTTTTCAAAGGGAGGTACTGGTACAGAACTGTATGGCGTCGAGGGAGATCGCCAATAGCATCCGGAATCCTGGAAGGGACTCTTCGTCGGCCCACTCTGATGTGTGGGTCGTGCGGTACTTGAAGTTCATAAAGGTCTGCAACGCTTGCTTCTTTGGGCCGCGCCGAAAGCGACACAAAGTCTTATGTGGCTCCTTTGATGCTTCAACTTTGTCGAGTATCTTGCTTCTTTCGTCTTCAAGAATCTCCATGGCTGAAAATTCCTGAAACCATCTCCAACACAAAACCATGAACATACCCATTCCATGTAAAGTGAAGGAAAAAAATCTTGTCTTCTCTAAAGATTGTGTATGCAATGTAGATGAATATAGATACGGAGTGACAACCCGTTCATCAAACACATGCAAACAATGAGGTCGAATCTTTTCTGTGTGATCGAAATCAATCAACTGTGGCAAATCACAATGGAAATGCCCATGCTTGTGGTGCTCATACTATCATGTGCTCGTTCGGAAACTATGTCATGCCAAGGAAGAGACATGGAATGTGACTTCCTGACATACAAACTTTTCAACTTTTCATGAACAATCCGCATACATTTGTGCTCATCCATGAGAGAAACGTGCTCAACATACAGTATGTCATGCCTAGGAAAAGGGATCACATAATGATGCTGACTAAAATACAGGAAACCGTAACGAATGAAACACTCGAACAATTCGTGCGTATCAATCATGCGAACACAAAACACTTCCTGTGAGGATTCTTTGGACCAAGGCTCGAGAGCCAAGACCGCTTCTTTGGGATCTATCGAATCGTCTTGTGGGGGATCTGTGGACCTCGACTCGAAAGCCAAGATCGATTCTTGGTGATTGATCGAATCTACAACGAGGTTAGTTTCGCTAGGAAAAGCATCCACTAACACATCATCCTTGTGAACAATCACATCATCTTCATGTAATTCATCATGCTTGTCTTTTCATCATGCTTGTCTTTTTCATCCAAATCATCATGCAAATCATTATCCATCAAATCATCATGCTTCTCATAATCATGCAAATCCTGTGTGTCATGCTGTGGAGAAAAAGAGACTGAGAGAGTCTCCTTATTTCGAATCCTTTCAATCTTGTCCTGCAGATTAGCAATGAGAGATGGAGAAGGAGCAATGTCCTCTCCATGAATGACAATAGGAGAATCACTGTCGGCATTGAGAGTTATAGTTGTTAGCCGTAAATTTCATGAGAGCGTCATTATCATGAAACCATCGAATGCCCAAAATCATATCACATCCGGAGAGAGGAGAAACAACAAATCTTCTAGTGAAGGCAGTTTGTTGAATTGCAAACAACACATCAAGGCACTCCTTCGTGATGAGAGCGTCCATACCAAGACGAAAGCCAGAGACCTCGATAGGAGATCTCGGACTAACTTCAAGGCGGGCTCTCTCAACAAGAGAGGAACTGATCACATCATGCATACTACCTGGGTCAAACAATATGACAAAACGGTGCCTTGACGTACGACCATAACATTTAATGAGAATCATCAATGGGAGGGTCCTGAGAAACTTTGGGCACAAACGTGTTATCATTCATTGCATTGACAGATGTAGTGGGTGCTGTGGGTTCTTTAGATTCACTCGATTCAAGCTTAGGACATGTTCTTTTAATGTGACCCTTAATGTGACAATGAAAACAACGACTTTCCTTAGAATAAGTGCTTTGTTCTTCCGAAGTGATCTATCCTCCTACAATTCCTTGTGCTACCTTTTCATCTGGCGTAAGCTTAGGTTGTTGAGATCGATTGGATCGAATACCTCGACATCGTACTTGATATACTCGTCCAATCCAAAGAGAAAAGCCTCTTTGCGCTCATTATCCGACATGCGTAATTGGGTACCTAGCTGTAAAACACGATTAGAAAAAGACATAACTGGCATACCATTTTGCTTGAGAGCGCACCAATCGTCCTTCAATTGTGCGAGGTACTCAGGTGGCATAAACCGCGCCTTGAGCTTGTTTTGGAAATCAGCTCAACTAAAAGAGAGGGGCGTGAAATCGTCGGCTGCCTCTAGGTGCGCGGCTAGCTGTGCCTCTTGCCATGCGTGGTACCAATTAATGGCATCACCGGAAAGGTACATAGCTGCCGTCGAAACTTTGCTTTTTCCTGTCTTCTTAGTTGTTGCAAAATAAGCATTAAATTGATGCAACCAAGAATGAATAACTGTAGGATCCATCTTACCGTCATACTTACTGAAAGTCAACTTCGCTGTGACTGGATAGTTGGAATCCGCATCGTGGCTTGCGTCACTTGACGAACTCCCACGATCTTTGGGTGGTTCGGTCTTCGAGGCTAGGACTTGGGCCATAAATTCTTGATTGCGAAGCTCCCTTTGAGCTTCATGCTCGGCGTCCTTTTTTGCTTTTCGTTCATCGCGCTCGTGTTTGAGAGCAAGTGGATTTTCTTCTTGTTCTGCGGCAAATCTTGCGTTTCTTTCGTCGCGCTCGCGGTCCTTGGCTGCTTGGTCTGCAGCCATTCTTGCAATTCTGTCGTTGCGCGTGTCACCAGGAGGTGTATTTTTCCTGTTGCCTTCCGTAAATAAGTACTAGATATTTTTATTTATTTTTATTTTTTTACATGTTTCCCCGGGACCCTTGAAATAGTGCAAGTGGACATTGTATGGCCAGTGTGAAACGGTTGCGGCCGAATAGGTTTTTCACATCAGGAGTCTAGGTCGGTCAGTCTGAGACTGGTCGGGCCAGTTAGCACTGAATTCTGATGAGTATGGAAGCCTGTGTGCGCCCAATGAAGCCTGGGCCACTCGGAAAGTCACTTATAACTTTATAAGTCAGTGGGAACTAGAGAATTAACTCAAAAGGGGTAAACTGGACACATGGCGGTTCCAGGTGGATTTTCCACTTCCATCAGTAAGACGGGGCGCCCAATTTGAGAGAGGAGGCTGATTTTTGCATTAAGTGAGCTACAGTGTGTGTGTGAGTAGTGGGTGCAGGTCTACAGCTTTAATGGAAAGCTTGCCTTCTCCTCTGTCTCATGTAGCACGATGATTTTCTCTCGTGCATCTCTCTCTCCCCTTTGGCACATATGGTAATGCCCCACTAGATGGGCTACTCAGTTGAACATGTACAGTTCTGGGGTTTATGCGCATTTGCCAAGGCAAGCGCCTTCTGAACAGGAACCGGATTAGCTAATTGCTAATCCCCCACAGGTACGTACAGTTCCATCGCGAAAGATTGCGAGTTCGGAGAGTTTTCTCGCGTGAAAACTTGTTCAATTCACAGGGGAACTGTCCCATTGCGTGCAGGAGCCCTTGGGGACACGCGCAGGCGTGTTCGCTTCGCTAAAAACGATCCGAAACAGGGAATTACAGCCTGCTGTGTTTTTCTGCAGGTTTAGGGTTTCGCACCTAAACTGCAAGGGAACACCGGGGGAGTCTCGTGAGAGCCTTGGGATGCATGTACAGGCTTTTGGGCACCCAGCAGTGAAAAACACAGAATTACAGCCTGCTGAAATTTTGTGACAGCTCACTAGAAAGCTTCCAGATATCGAGGGAATCCGTTCTAGACAGGTGTTTTTGATCTACAGGGGTTTTTGCGCCGTTATGCTGTCGAAATCCGATCGAAAATCTGCGTTTTCAGCCCTCGCTAGGTTTGGACAGCTTTGTGAAAGCTTGTGCTAAGTGGTCGGATCGTCTACCTTAATTTGAATAAAGAAATACCCAAAGGGGCGCCAGTCTTTGGGGCCTACAGGGTGTCGGTCTCGTGTGTGCAGTGACATTCTAGTCGCTGGACGCAACTGTGTTCTCTTCCCTTCTCAGTGCTCTGTGTAAAGTTAACAGGTAATTGAAATAGTACCGCCCTCTACGTTGTACAGGCCGGTTATATGGTTCCGCAACGGGATAGTCACTTTTTGTTCAAAAAGTGCAGCGTGGATTGTTGTGGGTGAAAGCAACACAAAGGTTGTCGATATGGGAGAGAAGAGAGACCAAGTACCTGAAGAGGGATCTTCCTCACATGGCACAGAGAAAATTCCTTCAACTCTTCAAGAAGAGGACAAGTTGTTTAGAACTCAACTGCATTGTTGCATGGACATGTTTCAGCAGTTGGCTAACAACCCAAGGATGCAGGAATTCTTACAGGCTCCGACACAGGGTTTTCAGCCTCCTACACAGGGCATGACTGAGCCGTTGCAGGAAAAGGAGATTTCCAATGCGCAGAGGACTCATGATGCTCGAGGGAAAGCCCATGTGGTTGAGCAACTAGCGGTGTCCAATGATCCAAAGCAACTTGCTTTAGCTGGATAGGAACCGTTTGTGAATGGTCAAGGGAGCAATGAACAGGCTATGCGTCAGACCCTTCCATTACCTAATACTTATCCTGGTTATTTTGTAGGTGGTTCAGTGCTTCAAGCTATGGCTGGACCTTCCACTGGTTATATGCCAGGGAATGTGTTCGGGACAATGCAAACAGGCATGGGTAACCCTATGTACTCGAACATGGGAGTCCAACTAGGTTTTCAGGGTGCCTATGGCCAGTTTCGAGTGCCTGGAACACAATTTGGTATGGCTGGTTTTTCACAGCCATACGTACAAAATGCAGATATGACAGGGAAAACAGTTGATGCGAGTGCTGGAATGAACAGTAATGGAGCACCACTGCTACAGGGACCTGTTTATGATAATGTGGCTCCTTTGAGTCAGCCTAAGGATTACAAGGAAGGTGGGCAGGGAGTGAAGTTTGAAACTTTCAGAGGAACTGAGGACCAATTAAAGGCTTTGACCTTCATACAGTTGTTCGATGCAGCTTATGCTGGAGGCAACTTCACGGAATCTTCAAAGATACGCAAGGCTGCCACTTTGTTGAAGGGGAATGCGCTTCAATGGTGGACCGCATTGTTGAACCAGGGTCAAGCCCCAACAACGTGGGTCCAATTCAAACAACTTTTTGCGCCTCCATGGTTGACAAACACTTTTGAAGTGGATGTGATGACAGAATGGCACGAGTTGAATGCTAAACAGTGTGCGAATTTGGAAGAGTACAATAAACAGTTTTGGGCTGCACTGTTGCCAGTCACCTCTTACAGGTTTGTGCCATTGTCAGAACAGATTGAGAAGTACTGTTGCGGATTGCCCAAGAAAATCAGGGACTACTGCACAAAGACTACTGTCATGAATATGTTTCAATTGATAGAGAATGCAAGAGTGGCCAACAATCTGTCGAAGGGAGATTCCGATGGATTTAATAGCCACAAGAAAGGGGCCCAGGGCAAACAGTTTTCAGCCAAGGGCAATGTTGCAGCAAAGCCTTTTGAGTCTCCTGCAAAGAAGCCCTCCACTCAAGAAGCTGATACGTCGAAGAAGCAGTCTAAATCTTCTTCGGAACGAGGACAAGGACAAAAAAGGCATTTTTCTTGCAAAACTTTTCAAGAAAGGAAAGCTCTTACGGAGGCCAAGAAATGCTACATTTGTGAACAGGAGGGACACTTTGCAAATGAGTGCCCACAGAAGAAGTCACAGGATAAGGATGACGAGTCAGACCATAAAGGGAAGAAGCCAAAGCCGAGTGCAAGACTTGTTCCAGATTTGGTTGGAGACTAGCCAAACATAGATGCCACGGAGCTGTGCAGAGCTTGGAGCAAAGTTAGAGACTAGACAGTGCTGGTATTCTTTGATCTAGGAGCCCGTGCAAATTTCATATCACCAGAATTGGCATCAAAGTTGGGCATTCGTGCAGAGGAGATGGGTATGACAGCGGAAGCAGGTTTGGCATGCCCAGGACATTCAGAGCCTGTTACTCCCATTCTGGGAAAGCTTCGTCTGCACATTCAGAGCTATGTGGATGCGGAAAAATTTCATATTATGCCGCTTGAGGGCTGTGATGTGTTATTGGGTATCCCATGGTGTTACAGGTTGCATGCTATGGTGGATACTTACAACAAAAAGATTACCCTTGTACATAGAGGAAAGACTCATGTCCTTGATGTAAAGCTTAAAGGCGAGTCTGTTGGAGTTGTTTCTGCTTCTGCTATTTCATCTGTAATAAAGACTCATCTTTCTGCATACTTGATCTTTGTAAAAGAAGTACCTCAAGTTGTATCTAATTTGTCTACCTTAGATAAAGACAAGTCAACTTTTTTGAGTGGTTTCAGTGATTGTTTTTCGGACTCTTTGCCAGGGGAGTTACCTCCTGAGAGACCTGAGGATCATACTATAGATCTTGTGCCAGGTTCTAGTCCACCGAATAGACCACCATACAGGGTTAGTGCAGCCCTGCAGAAAGAGATTATGAGTCAGGTCAACGAGCTTTTAGAGAAGGGGCTGATTCAGCCCAGTTCATCCCCTTTTTGTTCGCTTGTACTCTTAGTGCAGAAGAAGGATGGTTCATGGCGCATGTGCATTGACTATCGTGCCTTGAATAAGAATACCATGAAGAACAGGTTCCCCATATCGAGGATAGATGACATTCTTGATCGGCTTGAGGGAGCGTCATTGTTTAGAAGGATAGACCTAAAGAGTGGGTATCATCAGATACGCATTAGGCCAGAAGATGTCCATAAGACTGCGTTCAGGACAACATTTGGTCTCTATGAGTTTCTTGTCATGCCATTTGGTCTCACAAATGCTCCTGCCACATTTAATAGAATGATGGACAGAATTTTTAGACCACATAGAAACTTCGTGGGTACCTTCTTTGATGACATGATTGTCTACTCAAAGTCTGAAGAGGAGCATAGGGATCACTTGACTGCAGTTTTCAATGAGTTACGTAAGAACAGGCTACTCATTAATGCGAAGAAAAGTGAGTTCTTTTTGCAAGAAATTCACTTCCTTGGGCACATTGTTTCAAAGGATGGGGTACGCATGGATCCTGCTAAAGTGGAAGCAATTAGGTGATGGCCAGACTTGAAGTCCGTCCATGACATTCGAAGCTTTCTAGGCTTATGTTCCTACTACAGGAGGTTCATCCGAAATTTTGCTGAGATTGCTTCTCCACTCCATGCACTACAAGGAAAAGGAGTTACTTTCAAGTGGACAGCCAAGGAAATTTTAGCGTTCAAACACTTGAAAGAGAAGCTGACTTCAGATCCGGTAATTATTTTGCGAGATATTTCGAAACCTTTTGTGGTTCAGTGTGATGCGTGTGGCCATAGTCTTGGTGCAGTTCTAATGCAGAATAGCCGAGTAGTTGCATATGAGAGCAGAATTCTTTTGAAGACTGAAAGGAACTTGCAAGTCTATGAGAAAGAATTGCTGGCAGTAATTCATGCTCTCACTAGTTGGAAACACTATTTGCTAGGGGCTGATTTTTTTGTTCAAACGGATCATCAAACCTTACGATATTTTCTCACACAGACCAAGTTGTCTGAGAAGCACATGCGATGGGCAAAGTTGCAAGACGCTATTTGGTGAAGTTCAAGAACTATCCATTATTAGATGCCAAATGGATGGAAGAGTCTGAATTGCTTGATTCACCTCGGCTATTGCAATTGTATCTTGAAGCCTTTCAAATGGAACCCACAGAAACTTTATGCATCCTTTTTGGAGCAAGGCAAGAGCATGGTTCATGATGCTCAAGAGAGTAGTTAAGCAATTGTATCTACTCTTTCCATACTGAATTTAGCTAGAGAAGTTTGTGCTCAAGAGTACACTAGAAGACTTCTATGCTTGATATATGTGTCGTAGCCAGGTTGGTGGGATTGTTTAATCGTTCAACGCTACATTTCCGGAAGCATGTATATCTTGGATTCCCATCATAGAATATATGTGATATCAGGAGATATCTGCATGTATTATTGGCATGCAAGCGAGGTCGCTTGCAGTATTTCAAGGGTTGGGTGTGTCACCAGGAGGTGTAGTTTTCCTGTTGCCTTCCGTAAATAAGTACTAGATATTTTTATTTATTTTTATTTTTTTACTTGTTTCCCTGGGACCCTTGAAAAGGTGCAAGTGGACATTGTATGGCCAGTGTGAAACGGTTGCGGCCGAATAGGTTTCTCACATCGAGAGTCTAGGTCGGTCAGTCTGGGACTGGACGGGCCAGTTAGCACTGAATTCTGATGAGTATGGAAGCCTGTGTGCGCCAAATGAAGTCGGGGCCACTCGGAAAGTCACTTATAACTTTGTAAGTCAGTGGGAACTAGAGAATTAACTCAAAAGGGGTAAACTGGACACATGGCGGTTCCAGGTGGATTTTCCACTTCCATCAGCAAGAGGGGGCGCCCAATTTGAGAGAGGAGGCTGATTTTTGCATTAAGTGAGCTACAGTGTGCGTGTGAGTAGTGGGTGCAGGTCTACAGCTTTAATGGAAAGCTTGCCTTCTCCTCTGTCTCATGTAGCGCGATGATTTGCTCTCGTGCATCTCTCTCTCCCCTATGGCACATATAGTAATGCCCCACTAGATGGGCTACTCAGTTGAACATGTACAGTTATGGGGGTTTTTGCGCGTGTTCCAAGGCAAGATCCTTCTGAACAGGAACCGGATTAGCTAATTGCTAATCCCCCACAGGTACGCACAGTTCCATCGCGAAAGATTGCGAGTTCGGAGAGTTTTCTCGCGTGAAAACTCGTCCAATTCACAGGGGAACTGTCCCATTGCGTGCGGGAGCCCTTGGGACACGCGTAGGCGTGTTCGCTCCGCTAAAAACGATCCAAAACAGGGAATTACAGCCTGCTGTGTTTTTTTGCAGGTTTAGGGTTTCGCACTTAAACTGCAAGGGAACGCCAGGGGAGTCTCGTGAGAGCCTTGGGATGCGTGTACAGGCTTTTGGGCACCCGACAGTGAAAAACACAGAATTACAGCCTGCTGAAATTCTGTGACAGCTCACCAGAAAGCTTCCAGATATCGAGGGAATCCGTCCTAGACAGGTGTTTTTGATCTACAGGGGTTTTTGCGCCGTTATGCTGTCGAAATCCGGTCGAAAACCCGCGTTTTCAGCCCTCGCTAGGTTTGGACAGCTTTGTGAAAGCTTGTGCTAAGTGGTCGGATCGTCTACCTTAATTTGAATAAAGAAATATCGAAAGGGGCGCCAGTCTTTGGGGCCTACAGGGTGTCGGTCTCGTGTGCGCAGTGACATTCTAGTCGTTGGACGCAACTGTGTTCTCTTCCCTTCTCAGTGCTCTATGTAAAGTTAACAGGTAATTGAAATAGTACCGCCCTCTACGTTGTACAGGCCGGTTATAGCGCTCACGGTCCTGAGCAAGGCGCTCGCGTTCTAAAGCAAGGCGCTTGTGTTCCTGTCTATCCATCATGGCCATCATCTGCTTGACCATTGCCTCCATAGGGTGTGGTGCACTTGGTGGCGTAGATGGCGAAAGGGGGGGGTTGAAGAAATCATCTCCGGGTGGGGACGAGTCTTCGTCTCCTCTCTCATGCTCATCACATGTATGCGAAGTATCCATTCTGCTTCGGGTGACGACCATGCACTATGATCTTGGGGTCTTAAGCTCGCGAGGAACTTGGGTTCTTGAGGTTCTTGAGGTCCTTGATTCGTGAGAATGAGGTTCTTGAGGTTCTTGATTGTTGAGGGTTTTGGGTTCTTGAGGTTTTCTTTCGCTTGCAAATCGCGTTGGAGAAGGATCTTCTCTTCACCCGAGTTCTACTCCTTTCTGCGGGCGCACCCCTTTGTGGCCTTGCGCTCACACCAAGGTTGCTTTTTAAATTTTCCCACCTCACGTCGATTGGCCGGCCGCTAAGTGCACGGTCTGCTCTCAATGAGCGAAAAGAGACACAAGGGGAGGCTGGACAAGCCCTTCTTTCTCGGGATTCCTATCACTCTTCAACAAAACACGATTAGGAATCGCCACGCCCATGTAAACTTGGGTTCGTGCGATTGCAACAAGCAAAAAAAATTCTTGTGGTTCTTGTGGTTCTTTCCTTGAGTAATGCAAAACACTTCTGAAGCTCTGATACCAATGTTAGGTGCAATGGAATGAATGTTGTATTTTCTCAAGATTAGTGATCTTTATTGCTCAAGGTTCCTTTTAGTTTTTAGGGAAAGAGAGAGCTTTCTGTCTTATGGAGAGTGCTATGATCACGAACAAAGTGAGTGGATATTGTGCGTGCAAGTGAATGAGACTGAGAGAAGGAGAGAGAAGAGATATGACACCCGAGAGGTTGTAAAACCCTCCTCCGAAGGCCCCAGTCTCGTCGGCGAGAGTGGTCTACTTTGATTGCACAAAGGTGTACAATGCGTATGCAATGGACTGATGCAACTTGGACTATGCCGATGACGACGACGGTGGTGACGACGACAACTTGATGGCTGAAATCTGAGATCTTCTAATCGCTGACTTTCGGGACTGTTTCGGTGGCTGAAAATGACTATTTTGTCTGCGTTTTTATGGCTGAAAATGGGGGAACATCTGCCACCAACTTGGGGCTGATCTGTTACTGTGTCTAAGGCTGAAAACGGTGTGTATCTGTGGCGGTTAGGATTGAAAACCACTAACGCTTGCTGAGGTGTCCTTTAGCCAAAAACGCTGATGCTTGCTGAGCAAAAACGCTGGTGGCTGAAATGGAAACGCTGCTGATCTGCTAAATCTGCTACTACTTGGGATCGCCAATGTTGGGGTCTGCAAGGCTGGGCTGCTTCTTCGAAACGCAAAGACTGAGATAACCAAAAACGCTAGAAGGGCTGATTCTGCAAAAACGCTGGACAAGCTGGATCTGCTGGCGATGGTGCTGCAGGGGGGGTACTGTCGAGAAGTTGCCTGTTGAGCGGGAAGCTCCTAATGCCTCTTGTAGCAGGCTACAGTGTCACTTTCACAGGACACAATTACAGTTAGTACAGTTGGTCTGGTCTGTTCACACTGTACGGACACTCTAGGCAGTGACACGTGGCAGGGATACGGATGGTGGCCTAGCGGACATGTGGCCAGGTCACTTAGCTGGCTGACATTTATGAGCCGTTGGTGTCTCTTTATGATTGTATCTATGAGTAGTAGCCGTTGGGTCATTATCATTATCTTTTATAGATGGTCAGGTCATCGTCTAGGTAGAGAGTCCGACACAGAGCATTGCTTCACCATCCCTGCACATCTGAGCCTCGACACCCCCATTGTACCTGTGAGTCCTGGGCTGGAGCTGAGTGTGTTGCTACGCGAGAGTCTGTACAGGGGTAGAAGTAGACGTGTGACGCTGAAGATGTACCCTAGTCTGCTGGCTCTCAGAAACTGGCAAGGAGAGTAGAGACTTCACTGTATCCTTCACTACTTTCTCCTTGATCTTCTTTTTCTTGGTGACTGTGGGGTCAACCTGCATGCTCACGGTTTTCCTTTTCCCTTTCGAGGTTCCCTTCTCCTCATCCACTTCATTTGGGTTAATAGGTATGTTTATGACCCATGCCAAGAGAGGTGCCGCAAAACATTTAAAACTTAACTGCACAGACTGCACTTGGACCCGAAATCTTTTAGTCCTAGTCTGCAAAGAGCTGAAGAGAATCTGGTGGAATCCACAAGGGATAGTGTGGATTAAACAGTATAGCCCGTCGCAGTGGGAGAAGGTAGTGAGAAGGTCAGTTTTTTCCTTGTCTTCTTTGGCATCTCGAGCCAGAAAGTAATACCTGAAGATTGCGTGAAGCCGTCTGTTTCGCTCATAATCCGGGTGATCCGAACTCAATAGCTCGACATGCTTGAATTGTCGCATCCTTGGAGAACAAAGAGAAAGTGCGAGTAGTAGGCTTCACAGTTGGAAAGTTGGTCATACCCATGGCATGGCCAAGCCTTGTAGATGTTAGCTTGTGGCCCCGGACCTTTGGAAAGTCTTTCAACAGTTGATGTATCATCTCTGCTGGAACCATATCAGGTAAATGTGCATCAGCTGATGCTGTGAGGCCTAGAGTCCGTAGCTGAGCAATCGAAAGCACCTCTCTGAGAGATGGTCGAGGTTGCTGCATATAAAAATTTAATGAGAATGCTGTGCGATTTTTCCAAGAAGCAGGCCTCTTGATTTCATGAGTGATGATTGGCTGCTTTCCTGATCACTGGAAGCACCTGACTCGGAATTTACATGTGAATCATCAGATGCTGCTGAGTCTGCTTTGTAGCTCTCATCACTTGGGTCACTGGAGGTAAAGTCATCTATGCCATGGCTGCTGCTTGCAGATACTTCCTCTGCTTCGCTCTCTGATTCTGCAACCAGAGCTTTCCTCTTCTTCAACTCTACCTTTCTCTTGCTACTTCCTTCTGGCTGTTTCTCCTGTTGCTTGCTACCTCCCGCCATGGTGAGGTCTAGAGTATAGAAACGATTTGGGATTGGGCTAGGCAGAGGCTGGACAGAAGGGGAGCTGGGGCGATTTAGGGTGGGGCTGGCCGAGAGGATTCGATTGAGGATTGGGTATAGGGGCGATTGGGTAGGTAGGGGCGAATCAAGAGGTAATAGGCGAATGAAGTTAGGGCTGGGGCGAGTAAGTTAGGGTAGGGGCGAATGAAGTTAGGGTAGGGGCGAGTAAGTTAGAAGTTAGGGCTGGTGCGAGTAAGTTAGGGTAGGGGCGAATGAAGTTAGGGTAGGGGCGAGTAAGTTATCTGGGCGAAATTAATAAGGCTTGGGCGAATTTGAGGCATGGGCGAATTTTCTTGGGCTGGGGCGAATGTAGAGGGAACTGGGTAGGGGCGAATCCAATATAGGGTAGGGGCGAATCCAATAGGCAAGGAGGGCGAATTTTGCAGGCCCTAGGCGAATCCAATATAGGGCAGGGGCGAATCCAATAGGCAGAGGAGGGCGAATTTTGCAGGCCCGAATTCTTGCAGTCAACAGCAAGGAAAGGGGACGAATTGGGAGGGAAGGGGGAATTGGAAGGCAGAGGGCTAATTAGGAGGGCTGATATGACGAGAGGGCGATTTTGGGAAATAGGGGACGAATATGAGGCACAGGGTGAATTTGGGAAGGGAGGGGGTCGAATTAGGAGGCATAGGGGGCGAAATGGGCAGGGTCGAATTGGGATGGGAGAGAGGGACGAATTGGGAACTAGGGGAGGGGTTCTAATTGGTAGGAGAAGGCAGGAGAGGGGCGAATTCTGGAAGGGGCTAATTCAGCCTGGGCGAATTTGGGAGGGAAGGGAGCCGAATTTGGAGAGAGCAGAGGAGGGCGAATTTAAGAGATAGGGGAGGGAGACTAATTGGACAAATGGGATGATTGGCAGCCAATGCTGAAGACGAAAATTTGAGGCTGTGCCCCTCCGGTGAGGATACCATACATCACTTTGCACACTTTGCAGAGAGGCATACAGCAAAGAGTTTACCGCTGCTTGATACCAAGCATGTCCTTGAATTTTTCCCATTGTGACCACAGTGGGAACAATGCTCAGCCATTTTCGAGGAAGGCCAAGCAAGGCTAAGAACTTACTTACCAAATCTTTACTGACAAGCTACTTATATGTGGCAGACCTTGAGAGGAGGTAGTAACCTTAAAGAAACGATCACGAAAGAGACTAGGAGCTTAACTGGAAATACCTTAGTGCTAATGTCAAATAACACTGATGATAGAACAATTAGAGAAAGAGTGATTGAATTGTAAGAAGTTGAAGACGATACCCAATTATCGAGACTGAGTGGGAAATGATACTTCGGACTGAAAGATGGAAACTTCTACAAACCTAGCAGAGATTGCGACATAACAAAACTCTCGTTCTGGTGGTGGAAAGGTAGTTGGGATGAGAGAGATGGGATATTTGAACCAACATATGTCGAAATGCTGCAGATTGCTTACTCAGAGTAATAGCACTTGATTCTGGAGCCATTTACCAGAGGCAGTGGGACACCTTCTAGAGTGACTAACTGGACTGCTCCCTGTGGTAAAATCTCTTCCACCACGAAGGGCCCTTGCCAAGCTGGAACCAGCTTCTTTGCTTTTTTCAAATATTTTGCCTGATAGAGTAGCACCAGTGTGCCTTGCGTTATTTTCGGCTTTCTGAGGTGGCGATCATGCCACGCTTTGCGACGAAGTTGCTCCGCTTGCAGAGCATGTGAAACTATTTCATTCAATAAGGTAAGACGTGATATAGAAGCAGATTCCATGCCCCAACTTGCACGCAGACTACCCACCCTAGGGGATCCGGAGTTGAACTCAAATGGAGCTATGGCTTCCAAACCGAAAGCGAGTTGAAAAGGCGTGTGATTCGTTGTTGCTTTGAAAGATGTGCGGTATGCCCAAAGAGTGCCTGCCGTGCACAGCCTGAGCCCACGATGGTGGATGGAGATGACATGATTTCCGCAGGAGTGCGATCAGAACCTTGTTGGTGCTCTCGGCCTGCCCATTGGCTCTAGGGTAATAAGAGCACGACTTGCGATGAAAAATCTTGTAATTGGCCAGCAAAGTTGAGATCATGTCATTGACAAAATGATTGCCCCTATCACTAGTGATCTCTAAGGGACATCCAAATCTGCATAAAATATTTTCATATAAAAATTTGGCTACTGTATTGCCAGTGCAATCTACTGTCGCTAGTACCTCCGCCCACTTTGTTGCATAGTCTGTAGCCACTAGCAGATATTTGCGATTACGTGGTTGAGCCGGGGGATATATTGGACCCACAAAGTCCAAGCCCCATCTCTCAAAAGGTAGCCACGCCATCGAGACCTGCAGAGGACGGTTGGATTGCTTACTTGGCTTCGGCCCAGAGCGCTGGCACACATCACAAACCTTAGAATATGCTATTGCATCCTTAAAAACGTAGGGCCACCATAGACCACTCTGTAGAATCTTCTGGGCGGTGATGTGACCAGGATAATGGCCACCGGTGGGACCATTGTGGGCATCCTCCAGAATATGCTCCACCTCATGAGGCGAGACACAACGCTTCAGAACACCATCTGGTCCCGATTTGTAGAGCTGGCCCCCAATCAGAGTGAAAGGCCTGGACTTCAACAGCAATCTCCTCTTCTGCAGTGGAGATGCGTTCTCTGGGTACAGCCCAGTAGATAGAAAATGTAAGACCTCGCCGTACCATTCCGGTGTTGTATCTATTTTAAAAAGATTGCTATCTGGAAAGTCATCCGCAATCCCGGTAGCTTCTTCACCTGTGTGAATGCGAGAGAGGTGGTCAGCCATTACATGATGCTTACCAAGACGGAGTACCACTTCAAAATCAAACTCTTGGAATAGGAGGAGCCATCGCCATACTCGACCTGCGACCTGTGGCTTATTAAGCAGATAGCGCAAGGCATGGTGATCAGTAATAATTGTGAAGTGGACCCCTAGCAAATAGTGACGAAATTTTTGTAGAGCATACACTATAGCCAAACCTTCCCTCTCTGTGGTGCTATAGTTGCGCTCTGCTTTGGTGAGCAGGCGACTTGCATAATGTACAGGGCGATCCAAGTTGAACTCTTTGCTAGGGTGAGTCAGCACAGCACCCACAGCCAGCAGACTGGCATCCGTATGCACATGAAAAGGTAGGCCCCAATCCGGGGCAACTAGAATAGGCGCTTCAGTGAGGCGTTTTTTGAGGTATGCAAATGCTTCAGCCTCGGGTGTTGACCACTGGAAGGGAACAGCAACACTGGTGAGCCGGGTCAATGGTTGAGCCACCTGGGCATACATACGTATAAACCTGCGATGATAGGCGGTGTGGCCCACAAAGCTCTGAACACCTTTGGGATTTATGGGAGGAGGTAACTTCAAGATGGCCACTATCTTCTCTGGGTCAGGTGCTAAACCTTGAGCAGACACCACATGGCCCAACAGTGTGCCCTCGGTGACCAAAAAATGACACTTGTTCGGATTGAGCTTCAACCGTGCCTCTCTGCACCTGAGGAAGACTGCAGAGAGCTGAGCAAGATGCTCCTTTAGATTTTCTACTGGGGTCGAACATTGAGCACCCGAGAAGGTGGAAAAGTCGTCCATGAATATGCGAAGGTGATCAGTAAGCAGAGGATAAAAGATGAGATATACTATGCGATTGAAAGAAGGCGGTGCATTTTTAAGCCCAAAAGACATTTTGGTGTAGATGAAAATACCCCAGGGAGTCACAAAAGCTGTTTTGATTTGGTCGTCAGGATGTATTCCTAACTGATTGTAGCCGCTGAACCCGTCCATAAAACTATACAGTACATGGCCAGCGACATCTTTGGGGACTCTCTCAGTGAAAGGTGTTGGAAATCCATCCGGGATTGTGACCTTATTCAGAGCTCGGTAGTCGACGCAAACTCGAATTTTGTTGGACTGCTTCTTTTGGGCAATAACCATAGGGGACAACCATTCTGAGTGCTCTACTGGTACAATAATACCTACTTCTTGCATTTTTTCCAACTCGATTTTGACTGCTTCTGCATACTTGGGATTCAGTTTGTAAGCCCGTCCTCTGACCGGCTTAGCCCCCTCAACCAGAGGAATTGTGTGGACTCCTAGCTTTGCTGGGATTCCTTCCAAATCTTGGTAAGACCAGGCAAACACATCCTTGAAAGAGCGCACGAAAGAGATTACCAGGTCGAGTAGAGCGGGGTGATCCCATAACCAAGCGGCTAACAAGATGGGCTGATTGTTGTCAGGGCCGTCCGGGTTGACGTCTCTGACTGGGTCAGGCGGTGCAGTGGGCGAGGCTGAGTCAGGGAGAGAAGACCGTGCCGCCTCTGTGAGCTTCTGGACATTACGAGCTGGCGTCTGATCAATGTTGAAATCAGCATACTCTTCCTGCAACCATCCTGATGGAAGCTTTGCGAATGGTAAATCCTCAGATACCTCAAAGTGCTCCGGCATGGGTGGAGAGTCAGATGGTGTAGTGGCTAAGGAAGGAGCTGGGGTGTTGGCCAACTCTTGCAAGGGAGACTTTTTCCCCCTTCTATGGTGGGTTATAGGCTCACCCAGCCCGACGGTTTCCACCAAGGGACCCTCTGAAGGATGGTCACCAGAGACCGGTCCACTTGGTTCTGGCGCACTTGGCTGACTGAGATTACTGGCTTCAGGTGTAGCTTCAGGTGTAGAATCAGGAGGAGAGGGTGAATCTGTTGGCAAAGGTTGAAGAGAGACTACATAGCATGGCATCGAAGAGGTAGCTTCTAACCACTGCAGTAAGTCTTCATCGGACCCATCAGAAGGGACCGGCCGCTCCAAGTCAGGGTTGGACTCTACTGACAAAGAGCTATGCTGAACGACCGGATCCATACCTCCTTCGAGACGAATTTGTTGCATTGGAGAGCCAGGAGTATGTATCCACATGGCGTCGTTTCCCCAGTCGTGAAGTGCTTTCGTATGTCGCAACCATGGCCTACCAATCAGCAAGGGATAACCTCCCTCTACCTGGGGAAGATTAACTACCACAAAATCCAAGTTAAAAGTGAAATCTTGTACCTTCAGAGGCACCTTGTCGACTATGCCCACTGGGTAGACTGTTCTCTGATCGGCCAATGTAACAGTGAAAGGAGCAGGTCGGGTAGGCTTTAGACCTAAGGCCATCATAGTGAATTTGGGCATCAAATTGATTCCAGATCCACCATCAACGATGACGCCGGATAGTTGGTGCCCAAGAATAGATACAGTGAGACGAGGACTTTTATAATCGGTGAGGGGAGCAGTTGGATAGGAAATCAAATAAGACTCTGAGGGCTGTACAGGCAGGTGCCCGCCACTAGGCCCAGCCCCCGGGTACAGAGACTGAATGACTGACAGGGTGTCACTTCTAAGTGTTGCATCGAGCCTTAGCATGTCGTATAGTGACACCTGTTGAAAAGTATTTTCAAGATGGCTTCTGCTGTGGGCTTGTCGCCTTCGAACTGGGCTCCCTTTGGGACCTTCATCTGTTCCAAGTCAGCCACTGCTTCCAAGAAGGCTCCATCAATGTCAGATAACAGGGAAGTTGGTTTGCTCTGAGCAATTTTGAAGGACTCGTCCTTTGGGTCAGGTAGACCGGATTGAGGAAGTGGGAACTGGCGATGTGGACATGTGGGCAGATTGAGACCAAGAGCTGCTCTTTGTGCCCGAGTAAGGACACCAGCAGGCTCCTCCACTTGTAGTGGCTTAACCACATGAGTAGCAGGTGATGGTTGAGGCACAGTGTTCACAGTAATCAAATTTATCTTCGGGAAGGTAAAATCTTGCTGGTTCTGAGTCGAGCCTGAAGACGTGGATGCCCTTTGCGTGGGACAATCTTTCGAATCAGGGCAATGACGATAAGGAGGGGACCCCTCAGGTAAAGGACACTTGCTCTGATAATGCCCATATTCTCCGCATTTGTAGCAGAGTATGGGCCGATTGGAAGGACGAAACGGGGGACGAGGTGGTTGCTGCATGGAGTTGGAGGTTGAAGTGTAGAAGCTCTGAGGGGTTGAGGTGGCATTAGCATTATAAAAACTTTGAGTCGGGAAAGTACTTGACATACCTTGGACAGCAGGGGTATTGAGCAAAGGTGGCATGTAGTTGGGATGGCCGTAGTGGGAAACCATGTTGGATGCTGGTGCTAACCCCTGTTGAAGAGTAGGACCAAGACTTTGCTGTATTTTGTGCAATCCCTTTATATAGTAGCAATCCTTATCTTCATGATCCGATTTTTCGCAGAAGTGACAATAAGAGCGAAGGGGACAGTCCTGTGGAGGGTGTCCTGGAGAGCGGCATGAACTACACCATACCATAGCCTTAGTCTCCTACTGAGACCTGAGCTCTTCTAACTCTCTTTTAAGTTGATCATAAGCCTCTTGATGTGGAGGCTTCTCCTGTCTGAGAGAGAAGGATCTCTCTTCTTGAAGGGCCCGCTGTAACTCTAGGGCTTCCAGTTCCCTTCGTAAAGAAGTCAAGGGGTCTGATGGACTGTCCACGAGTACACGGGCAGTATCTAATTGAGGAGAGTCAGTGAACTGCCTTCTTGCTCCCTCTATTCTAGTAGCAGTAGCAACAAAGTCCTCCAGATTGGCTTTAGGACGGAGACTTTCTCTGAGCTTTTGTTGAGAAGTCTTAGGCAGAGCCTTCTCTACCCACTTCTTCACCATGAATTCCCTTGGTTGCTGAGGCAGCTTGGCGACCAGGGACTTTGTTCTGGTCATGAGCTCTGCAAATGTCTCTTTGCGCTGGAGCAACAGGTTGGCCAACCCATCTAGAATCTTCTCTTGATAATCCCCTGGTCGGAAAGCTTCACAGAACTGCTGTCTTAACATGATCCAAGTAGTAAAGTGGTTTTCAGCAAATTGACTGTACCATTTATCTGCAAGACCATCCAAGGTGGACGGAAAGAGCACCATGTATGCGTCTTCTCTGTTGAGGTCACGACCTCTGCAAAGAGAGACAAACCTCCGAGCATGGTCGTCTGCATCTTCTGTGGAGAGACCTTTAAAGGTAGGGAACTTGATGTTCACCTTTGCCAGAACACTTGTGAGCTCCTCCATGGCCTCTTGCTCCTGAGTCTGTTGCTCACTAGCTTGCTGTAACAAAATGGGGGAGAGCCTTACCGAAGAAGGTGACCTGGAGAATGTAGAACCGGTCGAAGGAATGGAGGTAGCCGTATGAGTAGGTATGGGTGATGGGGTTAATATGATTCTACTGGGCACCAAGGGTTGATGCCGTCTGTGGTAGTACTTCAGAGGACTCAGTAGTGCACTTTGACGCTCCAATGACCTCCTTGTATGTGTCATGCAGTAACCGCCAACCCCACCAAGCTTTGGGCAAGAAGACCTTCACTTGGGCAAGACAACCTTCACTTGGCTGAACATTGGTGTAGACTCTACTAGACCAGGACGAGTGACTAGACCACCTGGCCTGGACCGGGACGAGGAAGGACTAGACCAGGGACGAGAAGGACTAGACCAGGACGAGGACTGGGTGGACCAAGGCGAGAGAGGACCAGACCAACAAGGCGACAGACTAGATCAGCTAGATTAAGCTGTCAAGGGTGAAACTGGACCAGACCAACAGGCTGCACAGGCGAAGCGAAGAAACCGGCTACTCAACAGAGTGAGACTTCAGTTGAGGTCCCACTGTGATCGCCAAAATGAGAGCACCTGTAGCACGGATAATGTGTCGTGCTCTCTACAGTGTGGGTGCCCCTCAGTGCAATGTGCGTGACAATCTCACTCAAACAAATGGAAACTCTCTCAAACAGAATGAAACACAGAAACAATGGATAACAACAGAGGAACAACAGTGCGCAGAACATGTGGACTCGACTAGCTCAAAGAACCATGTACAGACTCTGGCGTGGCAGCACTCTCAGCTCCAGCCCAGGACTCACAGGTACAATGGGGGTGTCGAGGCTCAGATGTGCAGGGATGGTGAAGTAGTGCTCTGTGCCGGACCCTCTACCTAGACGATGACCCGACCATCTATAAAAGATAATGATAATGACCCAACGGCTACTACTCATAGATACAATCATAAAGAGCCACCAACGGCTCATAAATGTCAGCCAGCTAAGTGTGACCTGGCCACATGTCCACTAGGCCACCATCCGTATCCCTGCCACGTGTCACTGCCTAGAGTGTCCGTCCAGTGTGAACAGACTAGATTAACTGTACTAACTGTAACTGTGTCCTGTGAAAGTGACACTGTAGCCTGCTACACCTCTTCGCCAGAAAGTGCTAACTTGGGTTTGCTTATATATTAACTTAGCAAAATTGCCTTACCTAGTTTTGTTGGAAAGTCACTTAAAAATAATAAGTGAAAATAACCAAAAATAGGGAAAATAGGCTAAATGCACTGGAAAATTCCCCTAACTGATGCTAATGGATTCTGATGGGAATTCCGATGATCATGCTGCGTGCAACCGGAGGATATGCATCTATGCTAAGTGATTGGGCATGCACGGTCTACGAATAGACTCACAAAAGTGCCAGATCACTGCTAATCTAGACTTGACTAAATTGACTGAACCCTGCTGTGGTGTAGCTTGTCCACGGACACATAGGGTTGGGATGTGTCACGTGACACTCTCTCTCTCTCTCTCTCTCTCTCTCTCTATTAAAGTTCAGTGATTTTGAAGTTTTTGTTTGTGTTGCTATTGATTTCCTGCTTGGAGTGTCCAAGCCTGCTACAATAGATCCTAGGGGATTTGTACCTGCAATTTGTGAACGAGTTTGCACAACCTGCATGTTCACACAAGTCTATTAGATTGGGTTTTGTTAGGTCATGACCCTCTCTGTATGAATGATTTATACAAGGAAGTGGCAGGTGTTATTGCACTTTCATTTGCTTAGAAGTATTTCTAAAAATTATGCATTATTCTTGGCCATAAGAAGCATTGATGGGCCTCGCCATTAGGGAGACATGGCACTTATTAGGGATGATGTTAAGAATTTCTGGACATCTTTTTATGTCAGGGCGAGTTGCCTGCTTGGGACTCACTTAATTTGAAAGGATATCCTTGGGGTCACTTATAAATCCCTCCAAAACAAACTTGGGACTCACTTAATTTGAAAGGATATCCTTGGGGTCTCTTCTAAAGCGCTCCAAAACAAACTAGGCAGCTTGGGTCTCTGTCTTGACACAATAGACTTTGGCATCACATGATATTTGAAGATCTGTGCTATCAACAACCTAGCCATGTTATCGGCTTTGAATTGTTCAGTAGGAGTCCTCGTGCTTTGCATCTATGCTATTTTATCTTCTAACATACCGCACAAGTCCGCACAAAGGCATCCACATCAAGTTTGAGCGAAGGCCAATAAAAGCAGCTCTCTACTGCCTCTATGCTCCACAGAAGATGGATTATGACACATAGTCAACACTTTCTGTCACAAAGCCCGTGGCATATAGCTGATATCGTCTCCCCATTTTGCAGTTGATCAAGGATAGTGTCAAAATCTGGATCTGAAGCATACTGCTCCTTCATATCATCAAACCTGTGATGAAATATAGTTGTGACTGTGGAAATTTGTGGATTGTGAGATAGAGCATTGGCAACCACATTCTTCTTGCCCTCAACGTAGAATCTCTGGAAGTAAAATTGCGACTATAAATTTGCCCATCTCATCTGCTTGTCGGACAACTTCGACTGATTAGAATATTGCAAACTCTGATGGTAAGTGTGCACTGTAAAGTCTGCACCAAGCAAGTAATGCTTCCATGAGCTCAAAGCATGCATCAAGGCTAAGGGCTCCTTCTCATAAATTTGTGCAACCCTTTTTAACTTCAGGAGAGACTCATTAGCTACCACGTGGCCATCTTGCATCAACATAGCTCCTAGACTTCCACAACATGCATCATAATGCACCTCAAATGACTTGAATCAAAACTGGTCATATGGTTAGCTTCTCCTTAGTCACTCGAAAGCTGTAATCTGAGTAGGCCCTCATGTGAATGGAACCACTTTCTTTGTAAGGGCATGCAACGGTGAAGCAGCCTCTGCAAACATTCGGATACTTCTCCTCTACTATGAGCATAACCACAAAAACATGTCATGCAGGCTCTTCAAATGGGGCCAACTGTGAATAGCCTCAACCGTGGGTTGGATCCATGCAGACATCGTCAGGGGATATGATGTGTCCTGAGAAGTGTATCATCCATATAAAGAACTCACTCTTTCTTCCATTCAAATGACGAGCTTATGCTCTTGCAATGCTCAAAAGACCCTGCTAGATGCTCTCAATGCTCGGCCTTGGACTTGGTGAAAACAATCAAATTATCAAAGAATGTGCCTATATAATGCCCTATGCTCTTTGAATATCCAATCTGTCATCCCGTTGAAGGTTGTAGGAGCTTTGGTAAGCCCGAATGGCACCACCAAAAACCACACACTCCGAAGGATGTCTGATTGTGGTCTTATGTACATCCCAAACAACGATCTTGACCTGGTATTCACTCTTAAGATTGAACCTTGTAACTTGTTAAAATATATTATCGATCCTAAGTATTGAAAACCTCTTCTTGATAGTGATTTGTTGAGACCTTGTAGTCTGCACATTCTCCAAGATCTGTCCTTTTGAACAAGAAGCAATGGTGAACAAAACGGAAAAGAATTGGGCTGGATAAACTTTTGGCCAAGAGCTCATTCATAATGGCTCATTATCTCTTCTTCTTGCGCTGGGCTTACTCTGTGTGAGGGTTTATTGGGAGTGAACCCCCTTGCAGAAGGTCTATTTTGTGGTCTCCTGGTCTTTCAGGAGGAGAAGAGTCTCCGAAAACAATCTCCATACGACTTGAGAATGCAACCCTACTGACTTCAGTAGCATCCGACTGTTATAAGCTACTACGTGGCCTTCTTGCACCAAGACCGCTCCCAAACTGCTATCACATGCATTGCAGTAGGTCTCAAAAGCCTTCTGCAAGTCTGGAAGTATCAAAATAGGTCCTGTTGTCAACTTCTCTTTCGTAATCTATGTAGATCCCCATGTTAGTGGTAGACCTTTCTGAGTAAGGGCATACAACGGCGAAGAAATGTCCGCAAACTATTGGATGAACCTCCCCGATAGTGATGTTTTAAACATGGCCTTGGGCGTGATTCTGTTTGCACACTGGTTACATTTGTGGATGAAGTACACACCCCTATTTTAAAATATTGAACTGTCTGTGTTTTCATGGACATATATCAAGATATTTGAGTAATGGTTTCCATAACAATTTCAATGCTAATTTTTATTTATTTATATTTTTTAGATATGTTGCTGCAAAGAATTACGGTGCAGCTGTGGATCTTCTTCAGTCAGGGGCCTCAGTTCAGCTTAGGCATGCACAGGTTTTTTCTGTTTTTCAATCTTAAGAGTTCTCAATTTATTCATGTTCACCCAGGGTCAGCTTTCGTAGCATTACAAATTACAGCCCTTCCACAGTGGTTCCTGTTACATTCGTCCTGCCACCTTTGATGTACATATAGCCGTTGTGTAGCTCTTCAGTTTTTGTACGGCCTCGGGAGAGTCGGTTGGTAGCATCATCAGGGCATTTCAGCACCCTAAACCCTAACCCTCCCAATTTCTTTTTGATGCACATGTAGAAGACCTTTTAGAGGCAGTGGAAGTCTTGGTACCTATACCTTGTGCCCTGTGTGAATACATTTGCATGGTGTGGTCTATCTACTTCATACAAGTTTTACATTGGGTAGGCTTAGACGAGTTATCACTTTCCACAGCCCTCTTTGATAATTAATGTTTGCCTTTCAGTCAGGTAACCTCTCTATTTGCTTGAAGACTTGGACTACCTTCTTTATCCCTGTTTCTAGTATTACCTTAGATGACGTTAGCTTATTTTCATCCGTGGTGGGTTCATGGACATTATAACTGATAACAAAGACAAAATTTGTACGGCTGTATATATTTAGGCACCTTACCAAGGGTCTTTTGTTGGGTGAATCAAACGTAATGATGTACTATCCACAAGAACACTGCTCAAAAGTACCTGATAAATTGTTCATGTTATGCGTTTCCTTATATGAATCCCTTGACCATTTCAGCAGAGCTGTTCATACTCCACGTGAAAGTAGTTCACAAAGATATTTTTTCTACAGTAGCTGAAAGGTCAGTGTATGTTTGCTATGTAGGTGACATGTGGAGTTGAGCTTGGTAATTTACTGGTGGAAACTCTTGGGAAGGCAAACATGAAATATGATACGACAGTTGTAGGTAATGGTCAAATAAATTCTGCACTATGAATAAAAATGATAGGCATGGTTAATATGGCTAAAAGACGAAAGGTATGTGTTTAGTAGCTCTTTTCTTGAAGACTGTTCCAAATGGCTGAGGGACTTACTGTTTCAAGGAGCACTGCATACTTTAAGTTCTGCACCTCCAAGTCTAGGAAGAGCTCTGTCCTCAGCTTTGCTGTTCGCAGAGATTGTTTTACATTCTAATCCAACTCTGCTCTCAAACTATGGATTATCTGAAGACAGTCCTGGTCAAGACTCCTGTCAAACAAGTGAAAGGGTCATGGTGGATTTCTAAAAAAATAAGAAAGTGATAAGGTCAGTAGGTTGAGTTTAACTTGAGTTTAACTGGATTCAATGTTCGGGAAAGGATTGCCTCAGCTTAGCCTTGAGCCGGTTGAAAATCAAGACAAGCCGGTTGCAAACCATGGTAAAGGGAAGAAAAACGATGAAATATGTGAGAAAATAGTTCAAAATTCTTGCAAATTTTAAATTTATGCTAGTATTTTCGGTTTGCTTCTTTGTGAGGAGGAAATTCGGCCGACGGCCGCTTAATAAAAGAGATTTTCTCGAATATTGACTAGAATTAATTTATAGAATGCAAGAAAAGTCAAGCCATGTGAGGTAGTGAAATGAAATGTGAAATAAAAAGAACCCATCAATATATATGTGTGTGTGTGTGTGTGTGTGTGTGTGTACAATATACTAGAATTCTGCAAGGTGAAACTTCACTTTAACATTCTAAAACAAATAGAATACAAGAAAAGTCAAGACATGTTAGGATGTGAAATGAAAGGTGAAATAAAAAGATCCATTTGCTATTTTAAAATTGAATAACATTTAAGGTAAGTCTCAATCATCACTGAAAACATTGAAAGTATGCCTAACCCAACTCTCCTCTAAGGCTTCTTTTAGAAAGCCAAAAACTATTTGCACCTTGTGCACTAGATTTAGTTATCCTGTAATACTTACCAAAATGGTGAAAATTTGTGTACCGACTGAAGCCTGCTCTTCAGTAAAGCCAATGGAGATACACTTCCTGCAACCTCCAAGGCACCAGGAGTTAGGACTGCAAAGTAACAAAGATAACTGTTACGGGTAATCTGTTTTGAACAACTTGTGGCTGTCTGCCAGGAAGAGGCCTCAAAAGGGCTCTCAAGCCGTCATTATCATGTTCACACCTCTCTAAAGTGAGTATTTTAAGCCCAGTCCAAACTTCTTCTTGTAAACCTCATTGCAGAGTAGCTCCTTCGTCTTATATTCACAAGCCTCAAGCCTTTTGGGAACGGTTTCAGAGGCAGAGCAAGAGAGTGTCTGTTCACAATGAATTGCCTTCCAGAGACTGCAAATACCCGTAAGCAAGCTCAATCAAGCTTCCCCTTCTCACAGTGGCAGTCAACTTGACTTCTTTTCTAGATGACCTGTCTGCTAATTTTCTGCAGAAAATAAGGGTTTCACCAAATTGCCTCTTGAATGGGCACACGTCCATGGCACTCCATAGTGATAAAGGGTGGAAATTTATTAATGCCACAAGAGAAATGAAATGAAATGTTATATTAAACGTCTTCAAAAGAGAGAGAAGGGGTTGAAATTAGCTATGGACAGAAACACGTGATATAGGAGAGAGAGAGAGGAGCGAGGTGTGCTTGTCCTCCAGGGGAGTGTCTGGCGTGGCTTCTTTTTCCTTTAAAACCTGCTAGTCATTGCTTGCAAGTGGCAGCTCCCCTTTTAAAAGGCCTTTAATCTTTTAGAATAGTTTCATATTATGTTTATTTCTGCTTCTGAAGTGTGCAGAGCTTGGGATATCTGTCGAGTGAGCTTTTCTAGAGGTGTTTGATGATCTGCACTACATAGTCGCTCCAGAAAAATAAGATCATGTCCAATGTGAGTACCCTTGGAATTGTGAAAGTCCGCTAAATTACAGGCATGAATGGTAATCTGAGTCGCTCTCGGGGATATCATAAAATCAGAAATATGTGTCAAAAGGCTAGTGAAGAGAGTGTATAATGATTAATCCAGTGTAATCTTTCTGGCCTCATGTCTCAATGGATTGCATATGAGCGCCCTAGATGTTGCCAATTGCTTGGATCTCGCTGCTAGAAAATCTTTAGAAAAATGTTTTATCAATATTCAGCAATAGGGAGGTGCCTTGCAGCTTTTAGTGTGCTCTCTACCAGAGAGAGTCTTAACTGACTTTTTCTTTCTTTTGTTTTTGTTTTACAGAGCGTATCAAATCTGTTGTGCTTAGTTTTCCACGAGCAGACATGAGTGTCAGTGATCGAAAGAGTATGGCTAAGACCTCAGAGGCCTACCTGGCAGCCAAGACAAGAGTAGAGGGGTTTTATACCTTCATGCGAGCAGCTATCAGGTCACTCTTTTTGTTCTAGGCAATACAAGTTTGGCATTTCAGTGTAACTTGCATAATGTTCTCTTTGTATGAAGATGATCAACATCAAGTCACGTCTATTGAAAAATGCTTCCTGTAGTTTTGGTCTTTCTTTCTTTCCACACTGGGATAGTAATTTGGTAAGTTTTGTAGTCACACAGGTGGTGCATTGAAGCAGGAGGTCCCAGGAGGGGTCCACCAGAGCTGCATGACATACTGGCTGAATATATGTGGACACAGTATCCTGAGTTGGTGAGTGAGGACCGTTTTGTGGGTGCTTATAAAGAATTCTGGCCTTATTCTTAGCTGTGGTATAGGTTCTGCACAGATCTTTAGTTATCCAAAACATTTCAGTATTATGGTGCTAAGAGTTTTTCTGTGGTTATTATTTGCTGTCTCACATGTTCTTTCACGTCTTTTTGTTGATTTGAGGAGTCACTCCATGGGCATAAAAGCACTCTAAAATTTTTAACCACAGAAAAGATTTTGCTTGCCTGCAGTGATAAGAAATAAGACAAAAAAAAGTGGAGAATTTGCATAGGCACTAAATGTTGTAGCTGGTGTCAGTTAGTTCCATTTTAGGATCTTGATAGATCGCTTTTAGAAGTAGACAGACTTTATCTTCTGACACATGCAACTTGAAAATGTGAAAGAATATGAGATGTTTAAATGTGAGGGATTCGATTTTTACACGCGGAAGAAGCTCTGGCAAGGACAAGGATGATCTAGCAAAGAGGCAATACAAATATAGAAATCTTAATCGAGTGATCGCCACATTGGATGTTGGTGCAAGGAGGTGATGGTTCTGAGGCTAAGTTGTAACAATGGCTGTGGCTAGATGACACAACTAGTCATGTCCTGTAAGTATTATCAATTCCTAGCTACCAGCAACAAGCAACAAGTAACAAGCAACAAGACGTGAATCAAGGAAAGACTGTGATGTTCATATTGAGTATTACTCTGCCCACGACTGCCCCATAAAGGGCTAGAAGTCACCTATGATCTTGATCGTAATTTTTCCTGTTTAATGCTAGAAGTCACCTAGTTTTGTGCTATTTTTTCCTATTTAATGCTTCTTTTATTGCTAGGCTTCATTATGACTGAGTTTGCCCTGCATCTCTAGAATTATGACAAAAAGTCAATACGCAGATCTGTATTGATGTATGCTTGTGTGTTTGTGTATGGTGTGGGTGTGTTGGAGCATATGTTATTACATAGTTCTACACCCACTATCGTGCACTGACGAAGTTTTCTTTAAAAAGGCTAGAAAAGGGCTGTATTCTGTGTACAAAAGAGAACTCTAGAGATGCTCAATGGCCTATCACCCAGAGGAAGTACAAAAGCAAGATAACAAAGTGTAGGCTATGTACATTGTAAACATCAAGGTGGTATGTATGATGAGTGTAAAATGAACCACTGGGGAGGTGCACAGTGTCATGTGATGTTGGCATGATCCCGACTGAAAAGAACTGACGATCTCGCCCATGTGTGAGAAAAGCGCATCTACGCTCTTCCACTGCCCTGGAGGAGTCGGCTGAAGTAGCCCACTGACTACAAAGCTCCTCCAGCTGAAGTATCCCACTGACTACAAAGAGAATGCTGCTGCAGCTCAGTCCAAATGGCTGTCAAAACAGTGGATGCAGGGCAGGACTGTGCACCTAGAATGTAAGCACATCGAACCTTCCACATGGTCCACAATGTGTTGCTGCATATCGTAATGAAAACCATGTCCGTTGTAAAAGTCCAACTGCTGACCTCCATCTGGGATGATCTTAGAGTGCCCGGTCGATATCCTAAGGAAGTAAGCATGAAGATTGGATCTATTGGCAAGCCCTGAAAAAAGGTGTGTGACCCTAGAAATTGCAAAAGCCATGCAATTGCTCCCCACGCCACAAACCTATCATGGATGCCCACTTTAATCACGAACTGGCCCCACAAAAGCCATGCAACTGCCCCCCTCACGCCACGAACCCATCATGGATGCCCACTCTAATCAACAGGCAACAAACTGCCATTCACACTAGCTGCGCATATGTACAACCCAGAAAGAGTGCCTCAATGACTCGGGCTCTAAAGTGCATCTCTGACAATTCGAATCATGAGTGAGTGCAGCCCAAGTGTCAATAGGAAATCCTGCGTGCACTATTATCCACATGAAAAAACATATCGTGCGGCTGATCCTGAGGGTCCAGACGCATGACCAAAATTGTCGCTGGAAAGTCGGGAGGATGCACTGATCTTGCCATACCTTTGACTGGAGTGGACGGTGAGGTGGACGTCAGGTACGCAATAGAAGCCTCCTCCCAAGGGATATAGTGTACTCAAAAAAGGATAGAGGGGCTCCATCATCATGCAAGGAAGGCCACTGCCACTCACCAGGATCCCAATTCCCAACTGACCAAGGGGATTTTCCTGCCAAATCCAGTCTCCAAAGTGGTGCCTCCTCAATAGTGAAACAGGGTCAACGCATGATCTCCTCCCAAAAGAGCCTACCAATTTAACAGGCTACCAATAATCAGTCAACTGTTCATCAGATGGTCATCGTGAAACTCTAGTTTGATGTGACGCCCATGATGGCCAGTCTCGGCAATGTTAAATACTAGAGGTCCCTGTTGTGCAACCATCGTGACTCCCGAGCGAGGATCGAAATACACCCACCAACCTTGATGAGGCTATTCCTCTTGACTAGCATCGATACATTGGAGGACAGACTCTTTTACCTTGACAGACTCTTTACCTTCTCATCATTGAGGAAGTTAGTGGGGATGTCGTTGTATTCAGTCAATACTATGCATGATGGAGCTGATGGCTATATTGTCTTGTCGATGACTACCATGAGTCTATACCTGGCATTTTCCTTCAAAGGTGAATCTAGGATTATCCTGGATTCATCTAGGTCTACATGATCTCAATGGGTATAAACGTGGCCACCGACACCCAATAGGTGGTAAGAAACTGTAGAGGATTCTAATCACAAAAGAAATTGAAGAATCAGAACTTGAGAACTTGTAAGATAAATTTTAAGAACACCAATAAAAGACAAAGAGAGGCGGAGAGGCATAGTTTCAACTTTCTCTTTTAGATAGAATATCAGCCCTGAAACTAGCACCCCAAAAGAGAGGTGGAGAGGCATAGTTTCAACTTTCTCTTCAAGATAGAATCAGCCCTAAAACTAGCACCCCTTGCGATATTTAATTATATGTATCCATCAAAATAGCACTGTTGTTTGTCACAAATTGGTGACGTGGCAGAAGGCCCCTAGACACACTGCTGACGTGGCAAGCCAGCCGGTAATGCGCTGCCAGGATGACGTGGTGGCAAGTCCCGGAAAACGCGTCGGCAGGTTGACGTGGCAGGCCGTATGGAGCTCCGCAATTTCCGCTAACATGCTGACATGGCAGCGTACGGATTTCCGGAAATTACGCTGGTTGATTTGGCAGCTTTTGGGCTCTAGTTGCTTTTGGAGATCATTGCTTTTAAAGTTTGAAGCTTTTGGGGCTCTGCTTTTAGCATCCCTTGTAATGTTTATAAGTGACCGAAGGGGGCTCACTTCTTAGAGCATCTGGACGCAGAGTCTGAGAGCAAGCACCCGCGGGAGTTGTACTTTGCTCAAAGATTAATATAAAAAGAAATACCGAAAGGGGCGCCAGTCTTTGAGGCCAATACCTCTTGGCACGGAAGTACGTCGGGCCGTGTCGACTTTATCGTCTTTTGTGAACTGTTTTAAAGTGAATCTCTGCTGTGTCGCGGTAGAATCTAGACTTGGGGTGTCCAAGTTTGTTACAGTGGTATCAGAGCACAGAAAGATTCTTCTTCTACGGAGGATCCGATCCTTTTTGGCAGCGCACACAATTTTTGTGATAAATCTTCGTGCCCCAACCCCGGACTTACTAGCCACTCCCACCCTTCATACATCGCGCATCAGGCGTGCTCCCGTCTTCATCGCTCTGTCTTACAGGGCATAAAGCCATAAAAATCCCAGATTACATATGGGTTCTCGTGAAGAATCTGATAGAGATGACACCTCTCAGTGGGAAGGCAAAGAAAAGTTGAAAATCCGGCGCGGGAACTGAAAAAAAGAATGAAGATTTGGGCAATTTTTTTTTTTTCAGACAAGTTTGTCAGGATGGAGTACAAACAGCAAGTGCAGATTGGCATATGTGTGAGAAGATTGATTAAGTACTCTAGGGACCTGAGATTGGCGAGACACCTGAAGAATAAACCGATTGGTAAGATTTACTTGAGATGGCATGTAGCCATTGCTTCTTTTCTCAGGTAGGGAGGAAAGCCGAAAGTACAGATGAGTGCAGAAAAGCGGAAGCTGTACACGCAGAAAGAGATGGACCAAAACTCAAAGGACCACGAGAAGATAAACTTGAGAGTTACAGAGCAGTAGCCGAGTGCGGAAGAAAAGGAAAGATGAAAGCAGAACATGTACCACATTGAGTGGGGCCCGAACCGAATCAGATCAATGAAAGTACAAAGCTTTGCGTCCTTGGTGCAAAGTGAAAGATCCGGAATCCCTCATTTTTCTTTGATGGAGGAGCCAAATCCAACTTCTTGAATTGGCGGCTAGACTTGGAATTACGTCCGACAGGCTGAGGCCACAGGCGGAGGCAGTTCTAGCGGCACCCGGACGGGATGTTGCCATTACACCGATCATTGGCAAACTTTGTTTGCAATTTCAGGGGTGTTTAGGGCACGAGGACTTCTACGTAATGCCCTTACGAAGGTTGTGAAGTCCTCCTCGAAAACCCTTGGTACCACAAGGACAACGCTGTGGTTATTGGGCTGAGAAGGCGACTTTGATAAATGAAGGGCAAAGAGAGAGTGTACTTGAAATTCAGTTTTTTAACTCGATTTTTCTTGAGAAAACTGAATGATGATTGGAAGTCCAATATGTTTGACCTCGAAAAGAAACGACAAGATTTTACTGCAATAGAGGTTGACTGTTGCTCTGAAGGCGTACAAAGCAAGTTACCTCCTTTACGTCATGAAGATCACATGATTGATTCGTGGTAGTACACCACCGAACCGGCCACCTTACAACGTTAGATCTGTATTGCTCCTGGAGACGTCTACAAGACAGATTTCAGGACGACTTTTTGGTTTTTGAGAAAATACCAATCATTTGTGGGTTTTCCAGACACTGAGGAACCATAAATTGCTTATATATGTGAAAAGGAGTGAGTTTTTCTTTCTTGAGATACATTTCTTGGGACACATCGTCTCAACAGAAAGGGTATAGATAGATCTAGCCAAAAGTGACACTATCCGCGATTGGCCTGACTTGAAGAATGTTCATGAAGTTGGAAGTTTCTTGGGCTTATCTTCTTACTACTGGCGGTTCACTCAAAAGTTTGCAGAGAGGTAGATTCCCCTTTGCACATTTTGTATAGAAAGGAGTCCCTTTCTCGTGGGGACCCACAGAGGTGCCTGCCTTTCAGACATTGAAAGAGAAATTGTCTATTGGACCAGTGTTGGCTTTGCCAGACTTGCAAAAGCACTTCAAAGTATATTGTAATGCTTGTAATCGTAGTCTGGGAACGGTCTTCATGCAAGAAGGCCATGTGATTGCCTATGAAAGCCGATTGTTTTCAAGGTCAGAATTGACAGCACAGATTTATGAGAAAGAGCTTTTGGCGATTATCCATGCTCTTACTTAGTGGCGACATTACCTACTCGGAGCCGATTTTACGGTCTTCATTGATCATCAGAGTTTATGCTACTTCTTGTCAGAGAAGCAGCTTTCGGAAAAGCATATGCGGTGGGCTAACATCTTGTCACAATTTCACTTCCAGATTGTCCATGTACAAGGACAGAAGAACTTGGTGGCAGATGGTTTGTCCTGGAAGCCGTTAGTCTTGGCTATTTTTGCGATTCATCACAGAAGCTTCGAGGACATGGTCGATCAGTACGCCACAGATCCAGGTTTTTTTGATGGATTCACTCAAATACAGAATGGGGAGGTAGTAGCGGGATATTCCTTACGGGATGGCTACTTGATGAAAGAAAACGATGTTGTGCGTTACACAGCCGTTGAGGGAAAAGGTTCTAACTGAATGCCATTGTCCACCTTTTACGGGTCACCGCGGCATTGACACCACCTTGAAAGGTGTACAACGTTATTTCTTTTGGCCGAGACTCAAGAAGGATGTGGACGATTTTGTATGCAGTTGCTTGGTATGCCAAAAGGTCAAGTTTGACATGCATAAATCACGGGGATAGTAATTTGTTACAGCCTTTACCCAGTCCCACCCGCCCCTGGGAAAGTATTGCAATGGATTTCATCTTTGATCTCCCGAAGACACAGAGTGGGTATGATGGCCTTTGGACGGTCATCAACAGATTCAGTAAGCAGGTTCACTGCTCTGTAGTAAAGAAGACAATTAAGCCCGATCCTTTGGCAAAACTGTTCGGATCCTCGATCTACTAGTTGTTTTGGACGGCAATCTGGGAGAACACGTGGTTGCATTCTCGTCCTCGTTCCACCCGCAGACAGATGAGCAATGTGGAAATAGCCAATTCAATGGTTTTGAATTTGTTGAAGTCTTCTTCTTTGGATCAGAAGACTAGATGGGAAAAGTATTTGTCCTTGGTGGAGTTTGCCAGTAACGACACACAGGAAAGACACCATTTGAAGTGTTCAAGGGTGCTAAGAAGCTTCTTCAATTTCTAAGCACCTAAGACAAGATTCTTTTTCTTTTTTGGCTTGTACAACTTTGATTTGAGCGAAAGTTTTGGATTTGGGTGCTCGCTATTGCTGCTCGCCCCCCCCCCCTTGCTGCGCCATCGCTACCCTCCCCCCCCCCCCCCCCCCCCCCCCACCCGCTGCCCCACAGCCCGCCCCCTGCCCCGCCCCCCCCGTTTTCGCGCTGCCCTCCTCTCGCGTTGCCATCCCCACCCCATCCCCCCGCTCGCTGCCGCTTGTGCACTCGCACATTACCCGGCTGCCCAGTTCGCCCTCGCTGTCCCACCATCCCCCCCCCCCCCCCCGTCCTCTTCGCTCCCGAAGGTCTTCTGCACCTGGCTCGGCAACGCTTTCTCTTTGGACAAGTGCTTGGCGTACTAGTTCGCAGATTTTCTTCACCGCCCGCTTCTTCGACTCAGCAGTAGACACAGATGGAGGCTCCAACTCCACCTCAGAGGGACTCGCCTGAAGCCCCCTCGCCCGACCCCGCTGAGCCCACCATTCGACTTGCTCTTTCGCCGACAGAGCAAGCGAGCCTTGCCGCAGAGGTAGAACGCTTGCAGGCGACTTCTGTCATCTGCAAGGTTCTCGGCACCCGTCCTAGCAGAGGAGGGCTGCGAGACCTTCTCCAGACCCGCCTCCTCGCAGAGGTGGGCAAGATCTTGGATGTCCAGATTCTCGGACGGGGGTACTACCAGATTGAGTTCTAGACTTCCGAGATGGCCTCCAAGGTCATAGCTATGAGTCCATTGGCCATCCGAGCATCACGCGCCCACTTTCGACAGTGGCGACATGGTTTTGACCCGACTTCGGATGTGCTAGTAGAGGAGGCGGACATCCCCATCTCAGTCTGCTTTCCGGGTTTACGGAGGGAGTACCTTCCACTTCTCTTCAGGATTGGCTCCGCCATCGGGACTGTCCTGGAGACACCTCGTACGGCAGCATCAGTAGCTGCCAAGGCGGCTGGCATCCCTTCAGTTCGAGTTTTGGTCAGAGATACCCACACGCTCCCGAAGGTCATCCTTTTGCCTCGGGTGAGTGGGGGTTGGTTTAGACAGAGTGTGGAGTACTCGGGTCTCCCGAACCAGTGCTTCATTTGCAGACAGATGGGCCACCTAGCGAAGGCCTGTCCACGGAGGAGACCACCACCCACACCTCAGCCTCAGCCCTAGCCTGCCAAGGCTGGGCCGCAGCCACAGCCACAGCCAGCGAGAGCGCACAGATTCAGAGCCACCTTCCGAGCCTGGAGCTCCAGCGGAGGAGGGGTGGCAGCAGGCCCGTGGCCGTCGACGCCAGGGGCCACAAAGACAGCCTGGCACCTAGAGTGGCCCTCAGGTGCCTACTCAGCAGCAATGGGTCCCCACGGGGAACCGCTTTGTTCCTCTTGAGCAAGAGGAGCCCCCTACACCAGCCTCCACCTCCGCCTCACCCTCGCAAGCCACTCCGCCTTCTGATTTTCCTTCCTCCTCCTCATCCCCTCCCCTGCCCTCTGCTCCCGCCCACTCCCCACCTCGCCCCCCTGTCTCTGTCGCCCCACCCCGCTTCTCTTCCCCCCCCCCCCGAGCTCCTTCTCCCCCTCCTCCTGCTCCAGCACCATAGTCGACTCAGGAGACTGGTCCCTTGCCGGCGGCTAGGAGATCTCTTGGCAGCGCCTTTGCCACGAGTCGCCTAGCGAGAGAGGGTCAGCCCTTCTTGCGGCCCCCTCTGCAGATTCAGACATCTTCCCTTGCAGCTATCCCTCGTGGTCTGACGAGCATTGACCTCCGACGCCGCTGGGATTTCTTTGATTACGGGTTCACTCGCTTTCTCAGCGATTCCGCAGCAGACCACGAGGCAGCCTGCTTCAGGGTCCACGCTTTGTTCCCTGCCGCTAGGGGGGCAGAGGCCTTGGACTCAGCAGTTGGGTTCTCCTTCCCCCTCTGTGGTAGGACTGAGACAGAGTGGTCCCTCGACTTAGTGGTGGGATGGTTGCATACACAGGTTCTTGAGTTCTCTCACCACATGGGAGAACTTGGCGTCACAAATTTGCTGCAGACTTTGTGGCCACTGGCCAAGTTTGCGGTGACACCCCCAGACTCAGTAGGATGTATACACATTGTGGTGTACTTTTTTGCTGATACGCAGTGTTTGCCTTGCTATGTATACATTCATGAGGATTCCTGGACAGAGGAGGTTGCTTTACGCACGGCTCGCTCGGCTTGGGCTTGGACCAGGCACTCACTGCAGTCTCGCCTATCTAGAGGGCGCTCAGATGCGGATTACTCCCCATCCAAGCCAGCCTCGAAGATAGCCCGTCTTGCTGCTGCGGTAGCATCTGTTCTCTCTCGCTCCCCATGAGGATCGTCTCGTGGAACGTGCAGGGACTAGGTGGGCCTTAGTTTCAGCGACAGAGGGGCCGATTGCAT
Source organism: Adiantum capillus-veneris (assembly GCF_014529385.1). NCBI lineage: Eukaryota > Viridiplantae > Streptophyta > Polypodiopsida > Polypodiales > Pteridaceae > Adiantum > Adiantum capillus-veneris. Next base: position 2,811,521 of record NC_140945.1, read on the forward strand.
CAGGAGCTTCAGCGTTGCCTTGTGGGAGGAGAGATTGATCTCCTTATGCTTCAGGAGCACCATTTGTCTGAGAGCCGCATTCGGGGATGTGGTCAGATTTTGCGTGGACGCTATGATACCTTTTGGTCATCTGCTTTTGGACCTGGAGGCATCCAGGGTGGGGTATGTATGACTATTGCGGACTCATTGCAGCAGGCCATTGTGGGCAGAGGGATTATTGTGCCAGGCAGGGCTCAGTGGATTACTATGCAGGTTCAGGGTGGCCTTGTGGGTTTCCTGAACATCTATGCGCCCAATGTGGCGAGTGCTCGTGCAGAGTTTTGGTCACAGATTGTTGAGTCTTTGCCACAGGTTGACCAGTGGTGTGTAGGAGGGGACTTGCAACATGTTGGAGGACCCTTCTGACAGGATTGGAGGCAGCCATGCTACTGTGCATGGAGTCGAGTTAGCAGCTTGGGAGAGGTTGTGTATGACTTTGAGGGTCTCGGACACATGGCAGCATTCTGGCTTTGTGAGGCCTCCAGAGAGTCTTGCCTTCTCTAGATCGGACCGCAGAGTGGGAGGAGTGAATCTATTGCGCATAGATCGCTTCTACACTAGTGACCACTTCAGTGACTTGGGGGGATCAGTGGGCATCCTGGCAGGGACATCCTTCTCGGACCATGCACCAATGATCCTCACAGTGGCAGACAGGCAGAGGAATGGGAGCACGATGCTTCGCATCCCAGAGGGGGTCTTGTTGGACTCAGCACTCAGAGAGAGGGTCGAGGCTCTATGGACAGAGGGCATGGACAACCAGGCTCCACCTGCAGACAGAGTGGCCTCAGGCCTAGCTCAGTTAGCCACTTCTTTCCCCAGGAGTCTCTGGCTCGACAGGCTGCAGCGAGAGAGGAGGAGCAGCATCTCAGACGAGGCAATTCTTCACTACAGAGGATGCAGGAGCAGCATCCAGACAGTCCATGGTTGGAGGAGCAGTTACAGCAGGCTCGACAGGAGCTTGCTTGCAGAGAGGAGAGGCGCCATGAGTTTTCCTTTCACCGACAGGCATCTCAGTGGACTCAGGTGGGTGACAGAGTGACAGGTCAATCAGTTGAGGAGACCCGATGGATCAGTTGTTTGTGAGCCAGAGGATATGCGTGCAGTTGGTACTGACTTTTACCGTGAGTTACTGTCGGCTGAGCCCGAGTCAGAGAGACAGGATGCATGCAGGGAGCAGGTTTGGGCACAGATGCCTTGTCTTGTGACTGAGGAGATGCGCCAGAGGCTAGAGATACCTCTTTAGCTTGAGGAGCTGCACACGGCTCTTAGGGCCCTCCCTCGTGGTAGCTGTCCAGGTGAGGATGGGCTGACTCCCAGCTTCTTCTTGGAGTACTGGGACCTGCTTGGCCCAGATCTTTGTAGTGCCTTTCAATACATTTTGCACACAGGAGTGATGCCGGATAGCATGAGTGAGGGCCTGATTTATCTCATTCCAAAGGAGGGTGGCTCCTTGGATGAGATTCGACAGTGGCGCCCCATCACCATTCTCAACTCAGCCTACAAATTTCTTGCCAAGGCTCTGAGTTTGAGTATTCAACCACTTTTGGAGAGCCTTATACATGGGACTCTGACAGGTTTTGTCAAGGAACGCAGTATCCTTGACAACATCTTCACTTTTTGGGAGGCTTCTGTCCTTGCACGGCTCCGTGGGGAAGACCTTGTGATTCTTCTTCTCGATTTTGAGAAGGCATACGACAGAGTTGACTGGGACTTTCTAGAGGTCACACTACGCAGGATGGGCTTCTCAGATGCTTGGATTAGAGGGGTGTCAGGTTTGTACAGACAGGCTCATAGTCAGGTGCTGTTGGTAGGAGGTAGAGGTGAGCGCTTCATGCTCACACGTTCGGTCAGACAGGGTTGTCCTCTTTCCCCTTTTCTCTTTCTGTTCTATGCGGAGGTGATGAGCAGATTTTTGGTGTCACAGCAGGTTGGTTTGTGAGGCTTAGCACTCCCTATACGGGGAGATGAGCTTCTGGACGCTGAGTTTGCCGACGACTCAGCCTTGTACTTAGAGGGCCAGGAGGCCAATCTACACAGATGTGAGCAGGCTTTGGAGACCTTCTACTGTGCATCGGGCGCATTGATCAACTGGAGAAAGACAGTGGCTTTCTCGGTTGGTAGTGCTCCTGTGCCAGATTGGATGCCAGGAGAGGGTTTCATGTGGATTCCTCCAGGGACTGCAGTTCGGTACTTGGGTTGTCAGGTTGGTCTGGACTTGTCCCCCGAGCAGCAGATTGCTCCTCTTCTCCTGTCCATCAGGAGAAAGCTGTTACATTGGAGCTCAGCACGACTTTCGCTGGCTGGTAGAGTAGTAGTTGCCAACCAGGTGTTGTTGGCGACTATGTGGTACATCACTTCTTGCTGAATCTTCTTGAGTTCTTGTATCAGCCAGGTAGAGAGGCTGATTAGGAACTTCCTTTGGTCAGGTCCCGATACTCAGATTGCCTGAGCCAAGGTGGCTTGGTCGGTCATCACACTTCCTTGTTCTCAGGGAGGGTTTGGGATCATTGATCCTGCACTGTAGAGCAGAGCCCTTCTTGGGAAGTTTGTCGTCAGAGGAATTCTTCCAGGCGAGGAGCCCTGGAAGGAATTCTTGTTGTAGAGGCTTCGTGCCAGGGTGCCTCAGTCAGGAGGCCCTTGGCAACCTTCGACCAGATGGATCTTTTCAGAGCTGCGTCGAGTTGGTTTGAGCAGGAGACTATAGGACAGATTCGCTGTGAGTTTGCTTCGATCTTGGGAGCTCTTACGGCGTGGCCTAGAGCAGAGACAGCCGACGTGCACGGAGGAGCGCGTACTGCAGCCCCTCGTCTGGAACCCCATGGTTAGCACTCAGAGAGGCCACTTGGTTGGGAGTCTGCCTCATGTTTCTTGGGGTCCCATGGCTGCAGGTCCAGCACGTTCTCTAGGTGACTGGCTAGAGTTCACAGGTTTGTCAGAGGAGGTGCAAGTTGTCCTGCTACAGGGCATGAGAGGGGTGCAGAGCATGTGTCAGTACATCTCAGAGTCAGTTCCACCGTGAGTGGCTCACGCCTCTCGATCCTGTAGCACCCTGGTGGATGGGAGCCTTCACACGACTGGAGGTTCTCATTTCAGTCAGGGCTTGCTCAGAGACTGTCCCAGCCCTGTTCCTCGAGCTTCAGGGTGGGGGACGATTACAGCGAGTTGCAGTAGAGGCCCCGCAGGTAGCAGAGTGCTGTTTCCAGAGGATCCGAGTTGTGGGCATCTGTGGGAGGACTTGCGTCATAGACCCTGACCCAGCAGCTCTTGAGACTGGACACTGGAGGCTATGGGCTTGGGAGTGTTGTCCACTGGCACGAGTACAGTGGGATCCTGGTGAGTGGCTATGGAGGGACCCCTTCTCTTCTGCCGACCGCCCAGGAGTCCCCTTCTTTCAGTACACTGTTCAGCTTGGACGTCATATACTTGCAGCACAGAGAGAGGCCCGCCCCGCTGCAGCACGTCATTGGCAGGAGGAGGGCCTCACAGTCGAGTTCTTGGCAGCTTTTTGGCAGAGGCTGTGGGACTCCAGACAGCCGAGGCAAGTCACCTTGTTCCAGTGGCTGGTTGCACACAGAGCCACAGCAGTAGGGAGCTGGCTGGTGCATAGTGGTCTCTCGGTCGCATGTGCAGCCTGTGACTAGTTGGTGGAGAGTCAGCGTCAGTGTCTTTGGGACTGTCCCTCGGCCCAGTAGGTGTGGCTACGTGTTCCTCGGTTGATGCCTGCCCTCTCCACGACTCGACTGTACACTTGGGGGACAGCGGCTTGGTCCACCCTCACGGGCCCCGCACTTCAGTTTGAGCTATCTTCCACGAGCAGGATGATAGTGATACAGGGGGGGTGACCTACACTCCAGCCTGCTACAGAGATTACTCCACAGGAGTGGTGCAGTGAGAGAGAGGAGTGTTGGGAGCTCATCAGTGGCCTAGCTCTCTGGTTCATCTGGCGGGCCCGCTGTTTCCGCATCTTTGAGGCTCGTCCTGTGCCACTAACAGAGACTGTTCGTGACTTTTGGCTAGAGCTGATCCATACTCTCAGAGGACAGCTTGAGGGACTACAGGGCAGCTCCAACCGCATGCGAGAGCGCTGCGAGGCTTTTCTTCGACTCTGGCGCCCTGGGCCTTTCTACACCATAGTCCAGGGGGTGCTCAGATGGCACTACTGTCCACCTGTGTGGCTCTTCCCTCCTCCCATCTCTTGATTTAGCCTCATTGTATATATGCTGTTTTTTCATTGGGAGAGTCTCCCCATCATGCTTGTTGTAGCCCTCTCTCACAGAGGTGGATGTAGCCCTATGGGCAGTTTTCATTAACTAATAGAAGGATCTTTTTCTCGGAAAAAAAAAAGAAAAAAAAAAGACAAGATTCTTTTGTGAAACAAAGTCTAGAAGGCATGGAAGGCCATCTAGCCGTTTAGAGGAGAGGTCGTCCTCTTTTGACAATGACCAGATCAACAAGAAAACCAAGGAGTTCAAGGAAGGGAGTGAGGCCAGGATACCCATCGAGCCCTTGAGTTAAATAACAGTTTGATGTCGCCTTCTCTTGAGCGTGTTTCTCAGAACATTCCAGGGAGCGAAAGGCGGTATCTTACTTGAAAAGAACGATAAATATGCAAGAGATGTCATCATGCCTTGGCATCACTTGAAAATGATTGAGAAAAATACATTGGATGACTACTGCCAAAGATTTTGGGATACTTGTCGAAGGTTCTTTTGAAAGACCAGATTGAGCGGTTTTGCTATGATTTGCTAAAGAGATTCAAGACTATGCTTTAAACCAGAAGTTTGACTCCATGGGACATGACTAAGCAACGATTTGGAATGCATGCTGGCTCATTGACTTATGCGACGGGCAGGATAGTATCAAAAAGTCAAGAGTCTTTCAGTGAAGAGAACGAATCAAGGGAACCAGAAGAATGCTCATCACAAGATTTTGGCGAATCAGAGGGTTCCGACGAATTAAGGAAACCAGATGCAAGTCATCAAAAGGATTCCAGAGAGAGAGGAATCAGATGATAGTGTGTCTTAGGGTTTTGGTATCCATTACCGCGCATGGATGACCTTATGGATCAACTCTTGGGTGCTTGTTATTTCACAACGATCGACCTCTGTTTTGGGTACCATCAGATACGGATACATCTGCGTGATGTCTTGAAAACCGCGTTTCGTACACGGTATGGACAATAGTAGTTTTTGGTTTTACCCTTTGGGTTAACCAACTCTCTAGCCACTTACCAACAGATGATGAATGATCTCTTTTGTCCGTATTTGGGAAAGTGGGTTGTTGTGTTCCTGGGACATCTTAATTTACAGCAAAATACTCGAGGAACGTTTGCAACACCTTCGTCTCATCTTGTGTGTTTTGAGGCGAGAGAAGTTGTATGCGTAGCAAAGCGGGTCATGTCATCTTGGCGGAGGGTATTCACATTGACCCCGAGAAGGTATGCGCTGTGCTGGTTGGCCCATTCTTCGCACAATTAGGCAAGTAAAATCTTTTTTAGGTTTTACTTGCTTCTTTCGAAAATCTATTAAAGACTACGCTCGTATTGCCGAGCCCCTTATTCGTTTGTTAAAGGCCGTCGATTCGATGGACTGATGAGCTCAATCAATGTTTCCAAAAAGCAACTTGTTACCACTACATCGATGCTGCAAATTGTGGATCCGAATAAACCCTTTGTGGTTGAAACGAGCCAGTAATTATGCTACTGGCGCTGCCCTATACCAGGATGAGCGGCCTATTGCATTTGAGAGTCGCGAGCTTATAGATGTGTTGACACGTTACTCCACATAGGAGAAGGAATTGTTGGCGGTCATTAATGCCTTGAAGGTTTGGCGCCATTACCTCTTTGGTGCCTGCTTTGTGGTATGGAGGGATCACCATTCTTTGAAATATCTATGTGATCGGCCCGACCTTCGTGGTTGAAAGGCAAGGTGGGCCAAACTCATGTAGGAGTTCGACTTCGAGATACACTACCGTAAGGGTGCTACCAATATGGTAGCCGACGCCCTTAGTAGAATTCGAAGGTCAAGACTCAATACTCTTTCGTTTGTTGAAATTTTGACTGACTTCTATCACTCTCTCTCAAAGGGCGGTTCCAAAATGATCATCACTTTGGTACAATCTGGCAATGAGTCCAAGAGGGAATACATAGCCCGAAAAGCTATGGCGATCGAGATGCTTCTGAGCTGGCTACAGAGAGAGAGATAGCAGAGAAGTGTTCCATTCGTAATGAATTACTTTTCAAGCAAGGCAAAGTGTGTGTGCCCGTTGATAAGGATATCCGCAAGCAAATTTTGTTTGAGTATCATGATGCACCTAGTGCAGGACACCCTGGCATACACCGTACTTTGGCCTTGGTTGGCCGGTATTTTTATTGGCCGCACATAAAAGCCTTTGTTGAAAAGTATGTGCGGGAATGCGTCTAGTGTTAGCTCAACAAAGCTGAACGACAAAAACCGTCGGGTTATTACATTCTTTGCAAATTCCGGATAGCAAATGGACCAGCATTTCTATGGATTTTGTAGTTGGATTACCCTGAACCAACCGTGGACACCATTCCATTTGGATCGTCGTCGATCGACTCACGAAAATGGCGCGATTTATCTCTACACGTTCCACCGTAAAGAGCCACAAGTTAGCTCAGCTTTTTGTTGAACACTTATACAAACTATATGGTTTGCCTGATGAAATTGTGAGTGAGTTGCAGATATTGAAACACTCTCCTCGGCAGTTGTACCTGTGAAAATAATCAACAAAGAAGTACCTTAGGGGCCAGTGTACCTTACTTGTCTCTAGTTCTCTTTCAAGTTCAAGTGTTTGCTAGTTCAGCTCAGTTCGTGGTGTTGATGTCTGTTTTGTCGCCAGTGACTTGCTGGTCACAACAAGGGGTGTACACCCTCTAAAGCCAGCC